>NC_135753.1:11372045-11677954 GCF_041903045.1 Epinephelus lanceolatus | reverse complement strand
CAACAGGACAATGACCCCAAACACACCTCCAGGCTGTGTAAGGGCTATTTGACCAAGAAGGAGAGTGATGGAGTGCTGCGGCAGATGACCTGGCCTCCACAGTCACCGGACCTGAACCCAGTCGAGATGGTTTGGGGTGAGCTGGACCGCAGAGTGAAGGCAAAGGGGCCAACAAGTGCTAAACACCTCTGGGAACTCCTTCAAGACTGTTGGAAAACCATTTCAGGTGACTACCTCTTGAAGCTCATGGAGAGAATGCCAAGAGTGTGCAAAGCAGTAATCAGAGCAAAGGGTGGCTATTTTGAAGAAACTAGAATATAAAACATGTTTTCAGTTATTTCACCTTTTTTTGTTAAGTACATAACTCCACGTGTTCATTCATAGTTTTGATGCCTTCAGTGAGAATCTACAATGTAAATAGTCATGAAAATAAAGAAAACGCATTGAATGAGAAGGTGTGTCCAAACTTTTGGCCTGTACTGTATATATTTATTAACAAGAACTAACCAGACTAATAAGAGCAACTGCATTTTCAGTCCAAGGTACAAGTGGTTTGGGTCATTAAATAGATAGTCTCTATATACAGACTCTACATTCAGTGAATAGAGTCTGTAGGCAAATCCCGGGGATCTTGCCTCCAGAAGAAGAGCGGAAGAACCCTGGTTTCCGGTGCTAGGCTGTTTATAGTCCGCGTGATATTGACCAATCACGTTTGAGCCAGCTGCTGTTGTTGCCAGGTTAAACGGTCCGTGCGGTGAACTAACGAGGCGGAACATAATTGGCGTCACTGCAGACTCTGAATCCATCACAATGGTTCAGCATATTTACTTATTATATATAAACAGAAGTCAGAAATGGAAATTCGCCTCCTCTGCCAAAATCAAACCGGAATGCCAAAAAATCGGGGGTCTGCCCCCGGAGGCTGTATCGCTGTCTGCCGGAAGTCAGACGCCGAATAAGTTCCGCGAATGTTAAATAGATATCATGCTGGTTTTCTTTTCAAGTGTCTTTGCTATGTATAGTTACTGTTAAGTTCCGGTTTTGTTTGGACCCCAAAGCAGATACTGATGCAGGTAAGTAACAAAAAAAGGTTTATTAATAACACAAAAAGAACAAAAGAGCAGGCAGTGGAGGCAGGGAGCTGGCTGGCTCGTAGAATATTCACCGAAGGATGGATTGAAAAAACTCAGGCACACGGTGAGGCACAAAGGACGACCTGAACACAACAGGAAAAAACCACAGGTAAGTTCAAAAGAACTCTAGCAACACTAGAAGAACAGGCAGCAAAAACACGGCTATGCAACACATTGATCACAAGATACAAAACGTAAGAACACAGAGCTCTACCGAACATGACGGAATTATCTGGCAGCCTAGTGGAGTGAAGGCCAGGCTTTTGTAGACAGGAAGATGAGGTGAGTGAAGACAGGTGTGCCTCATCTGCTGCTGCAGGAGAAGCCAGCCACACCCCCTGACACACACATGCACTGCAGAACAGAAAAGAGAGGAGGGAGAGAGAGCAAACACAAAAACATACCACAGGAACCAAAATCATCACAGCTACTTTTGACTTTCATTAACCCCTTAAAAGAACAGGTCAGCTCTTTTGAAGTGGGGTTGTATGAGGCACTTATCCATAGTCAGTGTATTACCCACAGTAGATGTCAATCAGTATGCTCCACGTTTGGAAAAGCAGACAGGGGTGCCACCAGGGAAGCCAAGTTATGGACTGCAATGGATGGTGGCAGCAGCAAAATGTATTTTAATCACCCCTTCCCACGCCACTTTGTCATTGGACGTCCACATGACATACCTATGCACAAAGGGCACCTTTTTGGCGTTATGAGATATAACTATGTAGTATAAAGAGCTTGAAAATCCCTATAAGGCAGGAGGTCGAGGGGTTAAACAAAAAACAGAATTTAACCGGGAGCCCGCTGTTCAGTTCCCGTGTGAAACCGAAGTCGGTGGTGTTATTTTAATAATAAAGAAGTGTGCTAGTATGTGTAGCATGCTGCGGTAGTGACGTATGTCAAATGAGGTCATGATGTACTTATTTTAAGTCAAACCATGATATTTATTTTTCTGAGCTGACGGTCAGCCATCAGCTTGGTGTGTCAGCCAGTCAATGTTGGGCCGACGGTGAGTATCTGTTGCCCTAGTCAGTGCGTTGTGTCCCGCACCCTTGCCCCTCGTCAGCAACCATCAAATTCCTTTTTGGCGGATTGAGCATGGTGAATTAGCATTGGCAATGGCAGAGCCCATCAATGAATACACTCCTACTGTTCAGCTCAGAACACGACAAGAGATACGGAAGTGAGGAAAGTAAACAAAGAGCTAAAGTCAAGAGGGAGTGAGACCAAAACAAACTTATATATAAGGTAAGATTATTTGCCTTTAGCCAGTAAGCTCTTATTTTTTGTTATGTTTTGTGTTGTTATTGTACATTGGTGCATGGTAAATATGCTCTGTTCTTTCAATGTTGGATTGGGTTGTTAATGTGCTAACTGGCTAACTAGCATCAAGACAATCTGGTTTCCCTCTCTTGTATGACAATTATGGGTGACCTCTGTCTGCTGGTGTGGAGAGTTATTTCCTCTCACGCAGGTGCAGAACGTACAAACTGGTTGGCCACACTGAAGTCTTTGCAGTGAGTTTGTGTGCAACCTTTTCTGCCAAGGCAGGGGACGTCAGGTGACACAGCAGGGGGCCATCATCGCAGCTAGTTCTCTTCAGTTGGTTTGGTGTGTCTGAGCCTTAACAAGCAAAAATTGAGATGCCATCCCAGAACATCTAGAACGGATGCAGAGGGGTACCTAGCACATCATACAGTATATTGATGTTTATGTCCACTGACAAAGCGGCAGTATTTGACGAGTTGTAATGAGAATGCATAGGCAGATCAACTGTGTGGGTCAGACTTTCAGCAGTTTATGTAGTTCAAACAAATACAAGAAAATAAAAATGGTTTATCATGATAGTGACGATGTGAAGACAAGAGGACACCTTTATGAACCAGAGTAGACAAAAGAACATTTGCAGAGGAAGACTGAGGTGTGTAGGAATTCAACAGTTCTACAGTTGAGAAAATATAGTGCCTAAAAGGCTCAGGTCAGTACATGGGTAATCAGTCACACAGGCAAAAACGATCAAACATACACGCCCAAGAAACACTGAGAAAATGCTGGAATTCTCTTTTGAAGGTCAAGACGATCTGGCAACAAAGAGGGAAAGGACAAGGAATTCAATACTCTAAAGCCCTATTTGGACAGGATTAGTTTTATATAGGTACGTGGGGTAAAGTAATAATTACCAGAGATTTTAGTCCCGTCCGAATGTGCCATGTCAGTAATCATTACCGCACGATGTCAGTAAAGATTACCGCGACTTTTACCTTCTGTAAAAGGGTTCCGGACAATTACCTCAGGTAATACTAATCCCGTGTGAACAGACCAGCAGTAAATATGTGTGTTAGGGCTGTCACAAAAAAATCGAAGTTAGAAATATATTCAAATATATTTATTTTTTTATAAGTTCAAACCTAAATTTGATAATTCAAATATCATTAATAATTAATTAATACTATCAATAATGTTGTATATCACGGCAAATCCCGTTCGGGCGGAGATGGCTTGCGCGCAAGCCGGGCCAGAGAGGGACGCAGCGGGAGGGAGAGGCACGGATGGAGGAGCCCGCTGCGCCAACACCACCCACTGCGCTGTCCGCGATGTGTGACCTGTTCGGGGAGACAAACAGGGAGAGTGTTGCACCTGCTGCCTCCCTGCCTACCCTTTTTGAAGAAGAGATGGATCCTGCCAGGATCCACTGTTGTGGTGGAAAACTACGCACTGAAGTATCCAAACATTGCTCAGATAGCGAGGCAGAAGTTGATCATACCTGGCACTTCAGTGAGGTCAGAACGGGTGTTTTCATCCGAGTGTCACGTTCATATTGAGTCAGCAATAAGCATCTTATTTTTTTGTGTTTTTTTTTTTTTTGTAAAAATAAATAAATAAATAATAATAAGAATAATAAATTCTAATATTATTCAAACTCTACTAAATTAATTCGAAAATATTCGAACTCAATTTCATCGTGCTTTTGACAGTCCAATCATACGCTCATGATGGCAGGAGGGCACGGCGGTGCGTGAATGGATTTACCCCTCCCACTTGTGGTAGTTTTACTGATATTTCTTATCCCGTGCGAATCGGCCATTAATATTACTGACATCCTGTGGTAAAGTGACATTACCCCACGTGCCCATGTAAAACTAATCCCGTCCGAATAGTGCTTAAGACAAGGGAGACAATGAGACACAGGTGAAACACATGAGAGCGGGGGAAGTAATCACAAAGGAGGGAAACTTGACAGGAAGTGGGATCTGAAACGAGATGAGACAATAGTTACCAAAATAAAACAGGAAACAGGAAACAGGAATGACAAACATGAACTCAGGGAGCTTGATGGGTAATGACGTGACGGTCCCCTGGCCTGATGTGTTCTGTTTCTTTAATGCAGCAGGTAGGCTACCTGGTGGGCGGAGTGATTGACCTTGTTGGGAGCACCTGGGCCCAGTGCTCTCTCTCGCTATAAAACCCCCGTCACTCTTGGTTGAGACGCTCTCTTCCCTCAGTGTATCATTTGTTACTTCCACACTTCCAGCACCCCACACTATATGCACCACTCATGCACACACAAGCCTTCACCACTGATTACTAACGAACACATTTCATCATTACCTTAGATTGCTTTTGGTTTTCCTGGGTTTAAAATTATTCTTTTTTTGTAAATAAAGTATTAATTATTTTGCCTTCAGATTGTGTCTCCCTCTTCTTTATCATGGCCTTAGAGCCAGGTCCTGACATACCTCATACACCCCACTGCAAAAAAAATCCTAACTGTCCCTTAATCATTGCATTTCCCCCAGTCTAAATCATAGCTATATTCTATATGAGCTATATGATGTTTATACTGATTGAATAATTCATCAATTATTATTATTATTATTATTTTCTTACAGCTACACCAATCCATCAAAAGCATATATTCAAAAATAAAATCTGTGGCTTTGAACACTGTTTGGCTGCACAGTATGAACATCAGTGTGAGATAATTACATATGACTTGACCCAAGAACAACATAGAGATTCACACAAAAGTAATTTTCTCTTAATCATCACTCTCAATCATCACTTATGACCCACTAGAAGTGTGTGGTGGTGTATTTATCTGCGGAGACGCTGCCCTCTGAATGTATTTTCCTAATATTTTGCTAAGTTCAGGATGTTCCTCTGCACAGTGTTCAGGGTAGGTCAGGACTAAAAAGGTAACCACCAGGTGCCAGACCGTAAGCACTAGCATCCAAGAGGAAGCTACAAAAGTCACAAACACAGCACCGATAAAATGCAAATATGGTGAGGCGAATCACCAAGTGGACAAAGCTTCTTCCAAAGAAGAGTGCCTGTGGGGTGGGTTTTAACTTTCATCTTTGGAGGCGATACTGTATACAAAAAGTAACCAAAAATCCCTGCAAGTATACCTTTAAGAAGTAAGACATTCACAATGGCTGTGTTTGATGCTGAGTTTGAATATGCCCATGAAAGGAAAGGACATGATGTACCTGTAGTCCTGAGGCAGATGGAAGAAATGAGACAACAATGAGAGGACTGGCTGTATTCATCATAATGAAGGAGCATGCCACCAACAGCCAGTGTGGATCTTTTATGTTTCTAATATTTCTGGGACAGCATTAGAGTTGTATTATATGGAGGCAAGAGCTACATCAGACTCATAATACTCGTTAGCAGAATAAATTACTCGTCAGTTTTAATCTTTTCATGGGATTTGTTGATAATGAAAAGATTTTAAGAAGAAGAAAAAAACACCAGCTTTATCCTTCAAATGCTAAAATCTGTTTAAAAATGTTTTGGGACTGGGGCTCACAAAAAAGAGGGAAAAAAAAACAACCAAAAAAACAGATCAATATCAAAAAGAAGTTCAACACAATAGATGTGAGTGACACTTGTGCCCACGGTGCAGACCTTGAAAACCACAGAGAGGGAGGGGAAAAAAAATAACTAGCTTGCTGCGTTATAGTTGCACAACTGATTTCCCCGCTGGCGTTTTTGAGCCATGTGATTGACTGGGATCTGAAGCGAGAGTAAAAGTGGTTTTGAGATAATGACAACAGAGATGGGGGGTGATATCTAAAGTGAGTGTTCATTTGTCACTTATCATGTCTGCCTCCTGCTGCGAGTCTTGAGGTAATGTGGTGAAAGAGGCACTTTAAAGCTACACAAAACTTACATCCCTACACGCTGCAAGAGGATATTAGAGTCCTTGTTAATGGAGGAGTGTGGATCATAATGAACAAAGGGAAAATAATGATTATCATTAATGGGCTTGGGGGAGGAGGGCGAGTCAATGGGAATGCTTTTCATTCGCCTCTTTAGGGCCACTGAAGAGTGATGCGTCTCTCAGTAGACTGTTGTTAATGTGTCATCAGGGGCATCTGCAAAGCTACTGCAATGAATAATAAGTTTAATGATGTTTGTTCTCTGTGATGACACATCTACAGTGCTGGCTAACCACTTAGTATTAAACCACCACTCAACTGAAGGCACCCAACCACTTACGCTGCACTCCTCATTTTGTTATTCACAGTGGTGCGTAGGAATATATTTCACGCTATAATATGTCTGTCAAAAATTGATTCTTTTTCCTGCAAAATTATAGATGATTATGAACATTTTCTCTCTCTCTCTCCCTCTCTTTTTTTTTGTCAGGTAGCAGGCAGTGTGAGAATAAATGGGTTCTCATTTCATTCAAAGTGCCTTGAATCTCAAATAATATGACCTTTTTAATATGCCCTCCAATTCCACTGCTGCATGATGGTCTAGCAGGTTTTTGAAAGGTGCAATTGACAGGTGGGCACAATATGCCTCAGTCTGGACGGCCATTTTTATTGAATTTACTCTTTGAATGCGAATGAGCTTGAGACCTCACACATCCTCTTCAATTTACATCCCAAATGGTGATGAAATGATAATGGCCACTTACGGACCATAATCACAGGTAAAATCTTGTTTCTCCTGTCTAGTTTTTACTTGACTCCAGTGGAAGTGGTTCATCCAGGCAATGATTGTGTACAATGTAACCACCAACATACAAAAATGCCCAATTCAAAGGGCCAAACTCTCATTACGAAACACAGTATTTCATCAAAAGTCGTGTCTTATTTTCCTTTGGTAATTTACACCTCGCTGCAAGACGCCATGCAAATAGAATTTGTAAACACTCTAAAAGATATTTCTTTGCAAGTATCTTTTGTTTCATTTCAGGCATCTCTTTCTGTTTATCCCTTCATACAACACACATAACACAAATAAGAGAGAACAAAAGAGAAAAAAGCTGTGAGATTAACTTTTAATCAGGAAAGTACAAGCATGTGTGTTCGTGACTGCACACTCAAGGATTTAGTCAACCATGTGTGCATTTTGTCCACCAGAACAATTAAAAATCTGTCTAACTCAAAGATGAACAACATTACAGCTCCCAAAAAGCGGGGGTGAAAGTAGTTTTAAATTCTTGCAGGTACTATTACCAAAACCTTCATTGCTTGATATTGTTCACCTCTCCTCGCTTCATGCATTTTTAAAAAGCAAAGTCAAAAACCAAACAAACAAATAAAAACATTTCAATATTTTACTGTACCTGTATGGAGTAGAGAGAAATTAGAAACACTTCACAACATGTATAGTAAAATATTTGCTTTAATGTTTAGGGTGCCGGCATGTATGAAACCTGAATGAACACTGAAAGCCATGCGTCATTTTTTTTTCTTTTTCTCAGTGAGTAATTTTTCTCTGCATTTTGATTTTTCATTCTTTTCATTTGACCAAAAATTATTTTGACGTTTTTCTCTCAGTTGACGATATTCAAAAACAATCACAGATATTTAAATCACACAAGAATGTGTGGAATTTCGTTGGTTTCATTTACTGTTTGTCCTGTCCTGGTGCAAACAACGTTTTTTGATGCCCATGGTCCAGTTGTGGAAAAATCAAACATCCCAGTACAATAAATCAAACGCACCCCAACCGCTGTGTTTCGGAAGAAGATTCGCATTCGCAGTCACGTACTGCTGAGAGTGAAACCCCTGATTGTTAGCTCACACACAGCTTGTTCAAGCTGTTCTCTGTGTTGTTGAAATTAAACAAAATAACACGAAACATATCTGCTTATTATTATTCTACTGATTTTAATTGGGATATTTTTTGATGAACTGAATGACATTTAACGGAGTGTTGCACGTCTCGAAGGCTGGGCTCATAGGAGACCACCGGACTCTCGCTCAGGGGAGGGGCTGGGGGAGAGAGGGCTCCGTCCAGCATGGACCAAAACACAGCACAGATGGTTCAGAAGCAATTCGGAATGAGTTAAAAGCAATTAATAAACAGACAAAGTGGTGTTTAAAACTAATTAAATTAATTATTTGAGCCTATAAAAAGGGGGTTTGACATCATGATTGACAGCTGTGTGTGTCAATCGGTGTGCCTGTGTTTACTGGCGTAAGGTTAGTGTACAGGCAGGAACTGTTTTGATGTGACTGAATAATAAGGCAGGTGAATTTTATTTTGAAAATCTGCGAGGTGAAATGGAGCTGAACTCCATGGCCCCTTGTGTGTGCTGTGAGGTACTGAGAAGAGGAAGATGAGAGTGAAAAAAAGAAACTCTGTCCCACCGGCCAAAAGGAATGGATGCCTTCCTTCAGTAGAAGTTTGTCAGAGGAAAAAAAACCCTTGCTAATTAACAGCCAATCACAGCCATCATTCTCTGTTGAGAACGACTTTTGGATTTACTGGGACTCTTCTCTGTGACTTGAACTGTTTCTGAATGAGAAGTTGTTAAGTTAAATTCACAACAGTGATATGCTAACGGCTAATGCTGCTAGCTAAGCAAATGTTACATGTAAAACTGGGAAGGCTGGATTTACTACAAAATGTTCTTAGCTGGTTATAATAATGTATATAAAGAATACAGGTTGTATGAACATTGTACAGTGTGTGTGTTGTGCACCGAGCGAAAAATGTGCAATGCCATGCATTCCTTTTTTTTTTTTTTTTTTTTTTCATGTAGTTGACTGCTACGCCAGGCAATAGCCATTTTGAGGCTTCAGGAGAGCCATGTTTCTTCTTCACTTTGGTAAGAGAAAACCATCATCAATGTTTTGTTATGTTTTGTAGCTGTCTGTGCACACTGTAAATAATTAATCAGAATCTACTAATGTGATGTATCAAAGAAAAGATGATGAAGATGGATGTAGATTTTTGAATATCAGTCTGACCATGTTGTACAGGTCAGGTTTTCATGTGCGACTCAAGAAATGATCCAATCCAGAGAAGGCGAGCCACCGTACTAGGATCCTCTGACAAGAAGACTGATAGAAGAATTCGAGTTCTTTGGATGGACTGTGAATCTTGTAGATTCTGCTTGAGTGGTAGGATGGACTCGCGCCACACTGCTCCTCTGCTCGTCCTGCAAGGAGAATAAAAGATTTTAATGCTGAAATCTCATGATTTAGAGGTGTGGATTGACACCACAGAGACTAATTCAAATTCCCCTGGGGTGTATTTTGTTTGCGATTTTCAATCTTTGGGCCCATTTTCTTTCTTTCTGTCTTTCTTTCTGAGATTTTGTCCTTTTTTGTGACTGTTATGTGTGTTAAGCCAGCATAGAGGTGACAGGTTGTACTTCACTTGAAAAAAAAAAAAATCATTGCACGACATTAAACTAAACCTACCGAGTTGGTCTCATTAATCATCCATTCTGCTCCAGTAGTCAAACCTTGGCGTTGGTCCAGCATTTGACCGAATATTGCAGTTGGTATTCAACCTATTAAATTAGGTGTTACATTATGCATGCATAATATGTTAATTCCAATATAGAAGAGACTTGATGATCACTAAATTTAGGAAGGGATAATAATGGATATATAGTCAAGTGAGTTGTTATATATCAGCATAAAGGATATTGGCATAAAATCCAATATCATGCATCCCTTAATAAACCCGCCTAAGTCCGCATAAGGTGGGAGGGACTTATGGTGGACGGGCCTTTGAGGGTTTTTTTTTTTAAACATGCGTCACATGTGATGTGACAAACACTACATCACAGCATTCCCAAATACGTGGATTATGCGCTAATCACTGTGGGATATGTACAAATTTTGGTGCATTACTTTTTGTGGGAAAATGTATGAACAGTGTGTTAGAACAGCCTGAAGGCACAGAAATGGACTAGCCATCCCTGAGCCTCCAAAACTGATGCTAGAGGGGAATCTAGAGTGTTACAGTTTGAAGCATAGGGCCACTGCCACGCTGCTGTATTTGATGAGTTGGGAGTGCAAACATGTTAGCCTGTTACACTGAAAAACACTCGTCCGGATGTGTTCATCAACAACAACAGTAAAAGGCTGATTTATATTTAACATGTGCATCAGTGATGCTGCAGATTAAATACAGTGTGTAGTAGACCTGTGTGTGATTAACTGAGCATGGCGCAGCTGTTGTGTTCAATGTTGCTGGTTGACAGGTAAACCAACATGTAGCAGGGGTTCAGTGACTCTCCAGTGCATTTAGGAGTCAGCTCAACACTGAATATTAAAGAGAGAATATTAGCTTTCTTCTAGCTTTTGGAGGCATTTGATGACCTGTCATGACAGATACGTCCATATACTGAGAGGACGTGAGCCCCATCCCAGCCCCAGCTCCATAGCAATGAAGCACTTGGTCACCACCCATAAACATTTATTCTACAGAACTTAGTTCTAGAAATAAGAGAGTGAAAGAGAAACTTAACAAAAAAATGAAACTTCATTAAGTCCATATTGCTGATGAAAAATATGAATAAGAGTTTCAGCAATGCTCAGCTAGAGGTCAGACTCTGATTTCAAGTACTTTACAGTGATGAATGATATTGTTCAGGCAGAAAGACACAATTGGTAGCACACATACTGTATTTGATGTGACTCGAGAAACAGAAGCAGTGATGTGTATCTAACCTTCTCTTAGGAGGGCGCGGATGAGACATACCGAGTGTTTTCTGACTTTAACCCTTGGGGAACTTAAACCAGTTGCATCTGCAAATGAACAGATGGCTCGACACAGTCTCACAATATCTTCTAAAATGACGATGCACTGAGACTGTGTTTGGTGGGCTTGAACAATCTGAATAATAGAGCCCTCCACCATGATTTACAGCAGTGGTTCCCATCGTCGGGGTCAGGACACAAGACATTGAAAATAAATCTGAGGGGTCATGAGGTGAGACCATTAAAAAAACAGGAAAGAAGATCCTTTTCTTTGCTTTTTGCTTGTGAAATACTGGAAAGTTTGACCTCTACAGGCCTTTGAACTATTAAAATCAAAGAATCTGAGAAGGGAACATTATTCTTTTGGTCAAACTGCACACAGACATGCACTTTATGACTTGAGGTCAGGAGTTGACAATAAAGGCTCCCGAGATAAAAAGCTGACATACAGTATGGACATTAATGGAGGAATTTACAATGACTGGGCTAGACGCAGGTGAAAGGTTTGCCTTTAAAAGTCAGCTAAATATACAATATGTAATTTTCTGCTGCTACGGGTCACTTGATCAAAATAGTAACAAAAGACAGAGCAATGCAGTCATTGCCGTCAGTTTCTCCAGGTTTTTACTGGGAGCCAAAGAGGTCTCCTCCTCTCCAAAACAAACGGACCAGGCGATTAAAACACACCAAATGAAGCAGTTTAATGCCACAAATTGGTGTTTCTCCAATGCTGTTCAGCTCAGAGTGGAGGGGCTGCTAGTCCAGCTCCTGCTAATGAGTACTTACCTTTTTTCTCTGTTACCTTAACGGAAATGGCCACTTTAGAATGAAAATACAGACAGTACTAACTCACCTTCATGCCGACAAGAAGTCCAGTGTAGTTTTTTAATCCACAAAACTCGTTCGGGGTATCGGAGGATAACAGCTAGCTGGATTTTTTCCATACACTTGAAGTGCACGGAACCCACATTTTGAAAATGTAGTAAAACTCAGCTAATGCACTCCACTTTTATAGCATCATTTCTCACCGTGGTCAGAGCCTGCCCTGCTGTGTTTACACAGCAACTCGCGCGAGATTCGAGAACTAGCACCACCACTAGCAGCTAGTCTCATGCGAGTTGCCATGTAAACACAGCAGGGCAAGCTAACTTACCACGGTGAGAAATTATGCTATAAAAGTGGAGTAAATTACGTCTTTTCAAGTCAATTTTGCATTCAGGGCACTTGGATTACAACTGACGAGCCATTCTGACGTTTTTGAAATACATTAGCAGAGTTACATTTTCAAAATGTGGGTTCCGTGCACTTCAAGTGTATGGAAAAAATCCGGCTAGCTGTTATCCTCTGATACCCCAAATGAGTTTTGTGGATTAAAAAACTACACTGGACTTCTTGTCGGCATGAGGGTGAGTAAGTACTGTCTCTATTTTCATTCTAAAGTGGCCATTTCCTTTAAGATCCAGATGTTCAGGAGGTTTTTAACAGGAGTCGAATTACTCGTAGAGGTCGCCTCCTCTCCAAAAAAATGGACCTGATGATTTAATCCAATAAAAAAAATGAATAAAGCAGTGTCACATTAAAAAGTCTGAGTTTCTCTGAAGCTATTCGGCACGCCAGGGGCTTGAGCCGAGCTGTTGCTAACGTTTACTTAGCTTGTTTCTCTTATTAACTTAAAATCCAGAAGTCCAATGGATAAAACCCCTAATTTGGTTAAAACAGAGTTAAAAATGACCAAGATCCAAAAGGTGTATTTTAAAAATGTGGTGAGTTTAGTTCTAGCAGATAACCACAACCCTAAAACATCCGTACAGAGGATATGACGCCACAGACAGGCAATGACACAGACTATTGATTAAGAATTACAGATTTCTCCGGGTTTGAACACTGTTAGAACCTTTTGTAATTCATGTAAGAATACAACTCAAAAAAATATGCCCTTGGTATAGTCCAGGGGTGTCAAACATACAGCCTGTGGGCCAGAACCGGCCCGCCAAAGGATCCAATCCGGCCCACTAGATGACTATGCTAATAAATGCAAGGTTTTACTAAGTAGCTCCTTCATGTAAAATGCTACTTCAGTGGCTTTTCCACCGTGACCAGAATATAGCTCTCCAAATAAAAAAAAAAACCCCACACAAACAAAAAAGAAAATACTAAACACTTACAGGTATTGAACACTGTGCAAAATATTGTTAATAGGCAGCCTCAGTACAAAATAACAATGACTGATAAGTAGACTGACTGACTGTGGGAAAACAGACATATTATTGAAATTGCACATATTTTTCTGAAGACATCTCAGGTTATTTATCTGTTTTATAATAGGATCAGTATTACACAATGTACTTTTTTGCACGAACAGAGAGGGGGAAAAATTGGAGTGGTTATTTATAGGTTATTTTGAGATGGTTTCATTGGTCTGACCCACTTGAGATCAGGTTGGGCTGTATGTGGACCATGGACTAAAATGAGTTTGACACCCCTGTTCAAGTTGTTTTAGGACATTTTAATGTGGAAAAAACTTCTATCTCATTCTTTCTTGGTGAAGTGTGTTCATAAGGCCACTAAGCCATATCCTTGCTGTGGGGACTTATTTCTTTTTCCAGTGCATACAGATCAGTTTCTTTGCAATAATGAGACTATTGGAAAGGAAACATTGCTGGGTGTTGCTTCAATTTCTGACATCATCAGACATTCTCAGTAGAATAATGAGTGGTTCTGACTCTAGCTGACTTTGAAGTATTTTAGATATTAGTTTGAAAGTAGTGATCCAGACACAGAGCACAACTGTGGAGAAGTGTGTCGTTTGTTAAAAGGCATCTGTCGTGAGTAGGAGAAATTTCAGGGTGTATTCTGTGTAAAATCACTATTTGCATTTTAATGCACATTGAACAAAACTTTGCAAAGCCAGGCTGTAAACATGCCACAGATAACTTACACTTCACTGCTGTCACCCCATACATGCTCCATATGGATGATTTCCTAACTACATGAGCTGTGGCGGTTACAGCCGATCCGAAATTAATGAGCTGTCTGTTAGGCGGCAACAATAAAAACATTGCTACTGTTATGCATCCTTCAATGATGCTGATGAAGGGCTATAGCCAAATCAAGTATTTCCCTATAGCTCCATCGCCATGGTGACTGCTCACACGTGGTATCAGTGGTTAGAAGAAGGGGATGACAACGAGAGGGAAAACAACGGGTCAATGCAATTAACCTCAAAGATGTGCTTACTGTGCTGAAGGTCCTAGAGACGCCACAATGTCTTTAATCAGTGGAGGCAAGGGGTTGTATATAATATGCTGATGTTTAAAGCTTAAAGGGCCACAGTGTACACATGGAAGCACACTGTAAACATGGAATTACATGCCAATTAATTGATTGTGCTAAATTCAATTATATGAAGAAACTAGATCTGCGTGTTTTCTTTTTTTTTTAAATGGCAGATATATCATCGAGAGAAATATTTTTCACACAAAATACATACACATCATGGTTTTCTACAAATCATTTGGTCAGCAATAGTTTTTTACATTAAACCTTTTTGTTTTTGGCGATGAAAAATAAAGCCAAAATGGATAATTCATGTTTTTTTTGGATGGGAAAAGCTTTACATTTCAACAGAGCAGCCATCCCTTGTATGAGAGAGGAATATTTACTGCCACAAACTACAGTATTTCCTCTTTGGAAAAAAAAACAAAACAACAAAATTTTCTTTTCATTAGTCTTACTTTTACACTGGGTTATTCCATATATTGAGGAAAAGAAAACACTGCTGCAAATTAAGCAGAAGTTCAGTTCATGCCGGTGCGTTGTGTAGTCCATTAAAGCTGTAACCACTCCAGTGCTATTCATATTGACAGAGAAATTAGCATTCTGCTGCTCGCACAGTGCTTCCATGTACTATAGTATGCATCGACCGTGAGATTCATGAAGCAGAACCCCTAAAAACAACCCAGCTTGGGGAGTGTTTACATGGCTGTTAGCAGAGGCCGCATATCATGCCTGACCGCAAGCACTGGATAGAAAAATTTTATTATGTTCTTTAATCAATGATAAGACTTTGCATTTGACAAAAAGCTATCTCATGAGCCTCATAGGAGCCGTAGTGAATTAATTCTAACAAAAATAATTGTTTAACCTTTTCTTAAAATGACTATTTGTCTATTGAAATGGGTGGTATTTAAGCTGTTTAGCAGAGGTGTGGACTTGTGTCACAAATTTGATGACTTTAGACTCAACTTGACAAAATCAAAAAAGGACTTGCAATTCAACTTGGACTTTAAAATCAGTGGCTCATGACTTCACTTGGACTTGAGCCTTTCAAACTGAAAATACTTAAAACCTTCCCCCAAGCCGAAGGATTAAAAAGTATATCATTCAAAAAGTGTGCCACAAGTCATATATTTCCCTTTATTCCCTGGAAGTCGCAGGAGAGAACATGAATTGAATGAATTAAGTGACTAATGATACTGAGAGCCAATTAGAATTTTTTTTTTTTATAATAATAAAAATAATACCAAAGATGTTTTCGTTTGTTTACAAAAACTATGCAATGGTCAACAAAAAACACAGATTGCAGTTTGCAAAAAATTGTGGGTCACTTATTAAACAAAGAAATACAGTATTTTAAAGGCATTCAAGGTGTTTGTAATGTAATAAATCATAGCACTGTTGTTAAAAATGCATTACATTTGATGAAGAGTGCATTATGACTTGTTCAGGCTTAAAACTCAAGTTTAGTCATTGGGACTGACTTGGGACTTGCCTGGCCTGGGACTTGAGTGCAAAGTGCACGGGATGTTTCCTTAAGTCCTCTCCTGGCCAGTCCCACTGGATTTCTGACTATTACTGCCCACTACCACCAGAGTTGGGCATAACATGTTACAAAGTAATGCGTTATAGTACTTTGATTACTTTTTGCAGTAACAAGTAACCTAACACGTTAGTTTGCTGTTTGAGTAATCAAATACTTAAGTACATTTTCAAACAAGACATCAGTTACTTCCGTTACTTTTAGAATGCTGGTCCTTCAGCTCCGAAACAGCAACGACTGTCGTTTGGTTCTAATAACGGAGAAAACGTTAAACCTATCAGTCGAAGAAGAAATGCTGTCATTCAATGTCTACGGTGGAGTCTGAAAAAAGGTGGAGGAGGACTCGCTGACAGACAGGTCAGACTCAGGAGGACTTGCATTATGCCTGGTACACACTACACAACTTTTCTGCCCGTTCTGAAAGTCACTATGTCACATTACACGATTGTGGAGTCATAAAATCATGCCGTGACTTGGCAGACAGACATGACACACTACACGCTGGTACTCACCAATTATCCCCGGTCGTCTTTCACGGCGTGTGTGATGTCATCGGGTTATTCTTGTCCTATTTTTATTACTTTTACTATTATTTGAGTCACTGTGTGTCTGTTCATGTGCCAGCCGACATGTTGTTGTAGTCACCTAAAAGCGCCAGCAGATGGCAGGAGCTACATTTGAAGTACCATACGTAAACTGTCAAGCTACTGTTTCCTCCACAACACACACGCAAGTTCCTACAAATGTTTCACAATGAAAGCCTATTTAGAAAATGGAGGGATTCTCTCAGCTGAGTTTATAAGGGGCTTTTACTCTGAAACAAGTTCAGGAAGTGTTGAGTTTGAAATGAAGGCGCAATTTGTTAACTTTACAAAGACAACGGAGCGGATAAAAAGTAAAAATATAAAACACAGAGGGATTCATAAATAACGGACCGTCTATAATGTAGTCTGTTTCAAATGATGCTGGTAGCCTCTGCAGTTGTGGTGAGTAAAGTGAGTAGTAGTAGTGGTGGTGAGTAGTTACTTTATGTCTGTCTCCATGATGAAGAAATAACATTGTTTGCTAGCTTGATGCTAATGGCAGTACTCGGCGGATTGACAAAGTGCCTCTGCTGTTTCACACCATCATTTCCCCCTTTTACTCTGTGTGGTAACATCCCTAGAGGAAATATTAAAAACGCTGGGGTGTTGTTGTCATAGTCAGTACGTTTACATGCACAGTTTAATTCCACTTTTAATCGGAATGAAAGGCCATTCCGATTAAAAGTGGTCATGTAAACGGTCATTCCGATTGAAAAACGGTCATTCCGATTGAAAATTAAATCCAATTAAAGGGGGTGGTTTATTCCGTTTGTCATTCCGAATGAAAGAATTTTGTGTGCATGTATACACTCATTCCTCTTTAAGTTCATTCTGGTCTTTCTGCGCATGCTTGTTTCCTTGCCCTTCTGGCGCGATGACGTATATAGCGCGCATAGCAACGGGCTGCATAGCAACAGGCTGAGATAGAGCAGTCGGACTTGTTGCACTCACCGTTTTCCATTCGCCACAGCACGGTCTTCTATCTCCCTTCTTCGACCTTCTACCTCTCTTCTCGTCTTTAACAGATGAAGCATTAGCAGAACAAGGTTGTTGTCGTACTGCTGCTTCAGGAATATAAGCAAAACATGCCCGAAAAAAAGGCACTAAGAACGGCGTCGTCAAGCATCTTGTTATCCGGAGCGAGGACTATACAGTGTTTTCTTCCGGTAAACGTAAACACGTAACATCCGCCCTGCCCCCTATCCAATCAGAAACGTTCCCTGGCCCAAACCTTGCGCAGACCTGAATAAAGGCGATTGAACTGATCTCCCGTGTAAACCCTCATTCGGAATGAATATTTCCCATGTAAACTACCTGGAAAGACTTTAATTCCGAATGATTCATTCAGATTTATTTCATTCCGAATGAGAAGCCATCATGTAACCGTAGCCAGTTGTCTACAGCAGCAGATCATTCTGTGTTTCTACTCGTCAAAGTGACGGCTGTGATGGGAGAACTGGATCTCAGTGAAGGGCAAGTGGTCCATAACTTGTACTTGAGTTACTTTTCTCAGGGAGTAACGCAGTAATTAACCCTTAGCCAAGTCTTACTACCACAGAGTTTGTTATCTATTCCCACCCCCTGCAGGGTGTGTGTCAGCTCCTGCCTGCACCTGCACCCTGACTTGCCTTGCTTTTGTATTGTATCCAGCCCCATGCACAGACACAGACATTTTTGGGGGCAGGTGCTCATGCAAAAAAAATAAAAGGGGCACCTCTCTCATAATTATCATTTAAAAAAAAAAAGGTTATACACAGCAACATGTTTTGCTACCATACAGTGATTCAGACAATGGGGTCATTTTGTTTAAACATTGCGAGGGACACATCAAGTGGGGCGGTCTGGGGTCCTCCTCCAGGAAATTTTGAACCTCAAACATTGCTTCCTGCATTCTGGTGATTTTTTTCTGCCTCAATTTATGGTGGAAATGTCTTGATTTATGTAAAGAAAGACAACATTCAGGTGGCAGGCGACAAATCAAAATCAAAATATAGCTCTCTCAGACATTCTACCACTTTCAAATATTTATTCTCCTGTAGCTCAACTTGTCTTGTTTCATGTTATCTGCTCTGTCAACACATGTTTTACTGTGTATAAATGAGGGACTGTGTTCTGCAGTGTAGTTTAAATGGTTCTGGATGTACAGAGTAGAAGCTGCTCTGACACACTGACACACACTGAGGATGATTTCTGCCTCAGAGTTCTTCAATATGAAGTTAACAGAGTGCTGAAGAGAAAAAAGGTCTTTTTAGGGTGTCGTTTGATTCATTTACATCAAATTCAGCTTCTTACCACCATGGTTCTTTTCTTCAGGCCTTAAATGCAAGGCTTATTTCATATTTCCTCTTGTTGTTACTTTCCTATCAGAACCCTTTAATTTAACCAGCTGCATTCTTTATTTCCTGTTAATTAACAAATAAAATTAAATGAATGTTTTTCAAAATTCAATCCACTGCCGAAGAATTTGTAAATAATAAAGTGTGTGATTTAATTAAATAGTCACGTACTAATACCTAAATTTTTCTTCTAAATAAGCTTTGAATATTTACAAAGAATCCCAGAGCACAGACGCCTGCAGCAAAAGCCACGTGCAGCACCAAACCACATTTCAGATATACTTAAATTAATTATCAGAGCCGTGGTGTGGGAGATCTAAACATTATTTGGAAATACATTTTGGTTTTTAAAGACATGGAAGTGGGAAAGCAATCTCCATCTGTCTCTGCTCACACTGGGCAGTGGGTGAACCTGAATCAGCCAGAGAGTTGGAGGGAGACGTGTGATGTTACACCAGGACTAGCTTACTTGTTGTTAAACCTAATGGTAGGTTATTGGCTAAACTAAACTAGCTGTATTGAGATGTTTTAATTGTAGTTTTATCTCACTACAGTTAAGACAGTACCGAGGCTTAGGGCAAACACTATCATTACCTGGCTGTCCATGAAGGCAGGTCACAGGGAGACGTGGATGCTGCTCTGCAGGGCGTTAGATGTAAGTGCAATAAGTGTGGTGACTGTGACAAGGGAAGCTGATGAAGGAGGGGCAGGGGCTCTTGCGTTCTGGCAGAATGAATATTCACATGCGGTTGTCAGTGGTTACAACATGCTTTTAATGGAGAATTGATGCCATGGGCCAAATTTAGAACTAAAATATTAAATTAGAAAAAGAAATATAAAAGAAGTGGGCACTTATCTGGTCAGAGGGCAAAAGATCATGTGCTTGAGCACCACCTGGGGTCTATCTGTGCACGTGGCTGATTGTAATGTCCTGCTTTTATCTTATTTTTCAATTCACTTGTTGACGTCTCCTTCTGTCATGCTAATTTATCTCTTGGACCTACACGTTATTGCCTGTACTAGAGATCCTCACAAGTACAGTGAAACATTCTGAAACCTAATCTGAAACTGAAGTTGTGGCAATAATGCTCACCAACCAACCTAATTTGACAAAATACAAGCTGGGCCCAGCCTGACTTGAAAAGGGTAGATGCAACAAGACTTCAGGCTACAACTTTGCAGTCAGCATAACTTTGGTTTGTCATTGCTTTAAAAGTTATGACTTATTATTACTATTACTGTTAGTATTATCATTATTTCTGTTGTCTTGTGTGTATTTGAGTTGTATGAGTTGGAAAATGACCAAACTAAACTGAGCTAAAGTAACCTTGGATCTTGGGTTTGGTCATGATTATTAAGAACTGAGTGGACCCAGGAGGACTTGGTCCATGCGCTGTTAGAATCTACAACAACTAAATTGCTGCTATTGTAAGGCCGGAAGGAAGGCGCAAGCTAAACAAAGAACATTTTTCATTTTAGAGCCTGTTTGTTACTGCCAGCAGCTACAGCAGCCAACTTAAAAAGGTACCCTGTGGAGTCTCCTTGTTCACAAAGTTTATTTTTGCATTCAGAGTTTCTCACCAAAATGCACTGTGTGTAACCTTGTGGTCTGACAAATGTGTTGAGTGCATTTCATTTCACATAACATTCGCAGAGCTGATTTGTTGAACATTAAAATTCCTGCATGGTTTATGTCTGTGTTTGCTCAGTAGAAGCAGATTTCTTGGCTCATTTACCACCATGTGTCGTTCAGTGGATTAATGAGAAATAATTGGCAGGACTGGGCACCCACCTGCACATGTGCGTTCTCTTTTGCAAACAAACTGGGACTCTACTCGTAAAAACATTGCTGCATATCATTACCAGTGGCCCAAAACTCCACAGGTACCTTTTAGCATCATATCCATAGCTTATTATACTGTATTTATACATTAAATGACTTTGTGCACCAAGTCTGTATTTATCATATGTATCTTTTTATTCTATCATTTGGTAAATATCATTAAAGGAACCTTGCACACTGAGTCTTATGTTTTTAATCATTCTTTAATGCAAAAATTTGCAATGCAAGACAGAATGGAAAGAAATATTTTCTCTCCAGGCTGCTGTCACATGCCTGCGTCATGCATTTGGCACCATTGCTACCTGAGCTATGAAATGATACCGTGCAGTTATGAAATTGCACTCTGCTGTAAGCATTATTATTGCTGTTGTGCATTTCTGGATAGACTGTTACCTTCACTTTGTCGTGAAAGATTTGAATAGGGGCATTGTCCCAATGTATTTCCACTTCTTTTTCTTGCTGTCCATGTCTGCCGTGATCGTCTGTCTTGTTGTACTACAGTACATGTGCGTGCCCTGCATGTTACCCCACATTTTCTTCAATGCTTCTTGGTCAAAAAGCTCTGTAAAGGCTTTCAGCAGCTGCAAAAAAATGCAAATAAAGCCTGTTCTGAAAACTTAAATGATGGAGAAAAGTTTTGGAGTTGACATGTAAACACAATTGACACCATTTGAGGTCATATTTATTTTTAAGAATGTGACAGTTTCGAATGAGAAGTACAGACTTATTGTGCAAAGGCCATAAGTCAGTGTCACACTAATCAGTATTCCTGGTGACAAAAGAAAATACGTCCTTGATGAAACACTGCAGTGCATAGCAGGGTGTTTACGACAGCTGCATTTAAGTAGTCGCTGACCACTCCCAAAAAGTAGTCTACTAGTTTATTAAGGATGGGAGATGTGTATTTTTTTTTTTTTAAACGACAACAATGATCAACCAGTAAAGGGTTAACTAATGTAGGCAGGACCATCTTGGGGGTAGTTGAAATAGCAGAGTCCTCGATAGAATCTGGGAGGCTGTCAACAAATGAGCCGTGATCTGATTGGACAAATCCTCCAGCAGGCTTGTCTGAGCTGGAGCTAGAGACTGTTTGACTGCAGGAACAACGCTACTGCTTTCTTGTTGGGATAGCGGGAGTCTTTCCTTCTCTAAATACCCTAAACTCTGCTTTTTTTTTGTAGACATCATATAACGTAGATTAGAAATCAATCAATCAAACAAATTAAAGACTAGTGTAGGTCATTTTGAGAATAGCAGAGCCAGGAAGTTGTGTGTATGTGGGTGTACGTGCTTAAGGAGTGTGAGGTAGAGTGACGGTTATGTGGTGGAAGGAGAAGACAGAACGCGATCGGAGCGGAAAAGGAGAGATTACATTCACAGCGTAGATATCAAGTAAATGTTCTGTAGAGTCTACAGTTTATGCTCTAATAAATGCTGCAGCTCCTTAAGACCAGCAGAAGTTTAACTGTGTCTTGTCCACCCAAAGCACCCCCCTCCAGCTGCTTATCTGTTGTAGATACATTGCCTTTGCTTATTGAACCGTGCCAAAACCACAGATGAATGAGTAGTTGACAACAGCTGCTTTTAGACTGCCCGTTCAAAGCGGGAATGATGCGCTGTTATTCAGGCGTTCTCTATAAAGAGAGCATATAGAGTTGTGACACCTTTAAGCTGGCAGCGGAGGTCAACACAGTGCTGAATCGACAGCTGTGTGAAAGGGACAGCCAGATGGATGAGGGAAATTTAAAAAGCAGGTGATAGCAGTTAGCAGCTAACTCAAAAAAGAAGGAGCTCCCTCCCTACCCTCCAAGCAGAGGACGAGATCAGCCATCATATAACAGAGACAGTAAATGATTGTTATTGCCATGTTATGCCATTGCTACTGTTTATAAAGCACTACTGACACGTTTGTTACATGTCATATGAGAGGTCAATGCTGTTCTGTTGCACATCACGCCCATCACACCTCTGAAGAGAAGAGACTTCATAGTGGCTCTATTGTGTGATTTCTGTCTTTAAAGGGCTAACAGTGTCGACTTGTGGATTTGACTGTTCTGTGAAACCCCTGGTGTGCAGTACATTGTAGTGCAATGCACTGTGGCAGTCATGGAAGTTGGAAAACCTGCTACTGAAGTACTTGGCACACACTGTGGAAAAAGATGACTTGTCCATTTTAACAAATTTTAATATACAACTTGCTGCTGGCCAGACAGCTATACTGTGCCTAACAGATTTAGCCTCTGCCTGTTTGATGGACTCTGGATAATACTTTGACTTGGATTACACAAAATGTCAAGTAATCCATTACAAGTACAGTGGCTGACAAGGGCACATGTGCAACAATGGCCCAAGATGTGCTGCAGCTTCAGAAAAGACGCTGATTCAAAAACATATATGAAAATCAAAAACAAATACAGTAACGGGAAATACTGCAAATTTAAAAACACAATGGACGTTCACCAGGCTTTTACGGGGAGCGCTAAGAGGACCAGCTTGATTTTGTGACCCGAAAGAGTGAGACCAAATGAAATAATGTTTTTGTTTGTTAGTTTTTAACTGTAGAGGCAAAATAAAAAGGGAACTATAGACTGCTCCAGGACTGAGTCCTATAACAAGGAAATTAGTTAGCATTTTAGCACTCCTGGTTCCCTCGTCTTGATGTCAATGGGTTTTTTCATGGGTTTTTGGTTAGATGCATAGAATAAGGTCTGTGGTTAACACAAGTTTAGGAGACTTTCATGTTTGTTCTGTGACATAAAATATGTCAGTTAATTCCCCACTTGTGAATTTTGAAGCTTGTGTGTGTCTTAAAAAGGCACCTGCTAACAAGTGGCTAAATGAGACTACAGAACGTCATCATGGCGAACGCGGTTTTACAGCCTCGTTATAGTGGCATAGCCTAATGTCAGCTTTTTACTTCTGGCGATTGCATTTATGCTTCAAAAATCACAAGTGATGCTAATTTGTTAAGATTATCTTGCTGAACAGAATGTGCGAGAATGATATGATAAACGTTTGTTTGCCACAGAGCTTATTTTCTGTGATAATCCAAAATCCAATGAAAAAAATCAATACGCTTTTTCAAGAGCGAACCAGTGTAACGTTAACCTCCAGAAAGAAAAATGTCATCCATGGAGAAGCAGAGCAACATATTTACGTGGCTACTCCTAGAGGCCTGGAGAACTTCCTTTGAGTTGACTGTATAAACAGATAGCTGCACATAAATATGGAGAATCTGTAGGCAGAAGATACTGGTGTCGCAAGCGTTTCAGTTTCTGTTTGTAGTCTGAGTAGTTTTGACCAATGATGTTTGAGTGGGCGCAGGTTGCCTGCAGGTAAACAGTCCTCATGGAGAGCAAAAGAGGCGAAATGCATTGACTGAAATGCAATTTCCTAGGCCATCGGCCATTGGCTGAAGACGATTTAGCTTTTTATTAGTGTTTTTCTCATTTTACTGCATTCATATGCAGATAACTGTTTATAGAGATTAGCTGAAATGTTGTCTGGACCTGTTTCAAGTTTTTTAGACGAAGTCTTGGCCTGGTTATTCTCTCGCTACACTGAATCTCTCTAAATATTGGCCCTTGCTTCCAGAGGCTTCATCATAGTCAGACGATAGCTGACAGGTTTCAAGATCAGTGTTTTTTTTGACACTGTCAAAATGTGTATTTGCAGTTAATGTATTTATTTATGTATTTATTGCTGCAGGGTTTTTTTAATGGCAGCGAGCGTCTATTGTTTTGAAATTGACATTGTTTCTGAGGCTGCAGCATGTTTCTCCTAATGGAAATGTTTTAGTCCATTGTTGACTACCGTAATTAAGTTCTTTGTGCATATATACCGGTATATTAAAAAAAGAAGCTGTAGGTATGGAGGCTTTCATTAAGCATGCAGGAAGTTTTATTGTTTGTGCTGATTAATTAATATACTGGAGTAAAAAGCCATTGTACAACAGAGTGCTGCCATACACACAAACACATATCAAGTGAGGGTTGTATTCGTCTAATCTCCTCGAGACCGATAATGGGAGCTGGGTGCTTTTAGTGGGGAAGAGATTAGTCAGGTTTGATATTCATCTACACTGTTCCATCATCTAAAGCCAAGCTGGACAAAGCTCTCTGAATGCTAACGCACTCGGGCCACATCTAGACCCCGCTTTTCCATGAAATCGAGTTCAAGTGCGCTCTCAAAAATCTCATCTGCCATGCCCTTCATAATGTATCACATAGATGCATGTGCATGTTTGACTTTTGATATTCGGGCTGCGTGGATATGCCTCGGAGCTCGCTTGGCTGCAGCCATGTACAGATAGTGAGGTAGGACATGTAAAATGCATGATCTGTTTAATCAAAGCACACATACACCAGAGATAAGCCTGTCAATCAACACGCTGGCTCGGACTGTGTATCGTAGTGTGAAAAACACCAGATATGCTCACTTGATGGAAATGTTGCCTACTGTTTTTACTTTATATGATTACATGTTGCCATAAAATCAGTTTCCACATATATATGCAACTTTGGTTCGCCTTGCTGTGAGAGCTGTATTAGAATGTTTTACTGCTGAGAAAGAAAATGTTCTCGACAAAATGACAACAGCATCATGATGACAGGAACTCTAGTGAAGCTGGCCGTTTTTATAAACTCTAACTCTCAGTATTGTAATTTGTGTTCTTGCAAGCCTATGGATCTCATACATAGTCATAAATGTTATGCATTTCCTTCTGTTATTCTTCCGTGTCAGCTGTCAAAGTTCAAAGCCTTTGAAATATTTCCCAGAGTCTCTTTGAAGAAATTTAAATTTTACATGCCCTGTTGATTTAAATGCAATCAGACAGAATATGGCTGGGTTTGCACAACAAAGGGAGAACTGTTATGTGCCAAGTAAATACAGTATACTTCTATAAAATGGGAGAAGGGAGTTAAAATTATTTCCCTTGCATTATTCATGATTTAGTAACACCTTGAACATCTCTCATGGCCAGTGGTGAAACCCAGAGCTTCTTTTGTACGTTGTTGTTGTTGTCTTCAGTTAGGAGTTGAAAGGCTGAGCGCTGACAGCTTAAGCATGATTGTTATTCCCCAGAATTGGCGGCGTAACATTTAGTCTTCCCAACCATCACAGGCCCCTCATTTGTCAAAAGTTATTATCACTTAGACTCAGTTTGTACTATGGGTGATGACTTTGTAAGTTTTGGGTTAATTTGTTGCGATGCTATATCAAGACTAGTGTAGATAACAATTGAGTGTTGTGACATACAGAACAAACATGTACACTGTGCAGGGCCCAAAGGCTGCTTGTATGCTCTTCATTAAAATGTCTGCGATCAAAGAGTGTTGCAGCTACACGCTACCGACGGCTACAGATGGAGTGTGAACTGCGCGCTATAAGATGCCCCTGGCAACTGTGTCCAAACTCATAATAAAGTGAAAGAAAGAAATAGACGCTCACACACACACATACAAGTATACATATCAAAGACCTGCACACAACCTTCAAACCGACAGCCAGACACACACAAGCTGTAATCCCTGCCTCTTAGCCTGCTGTTGTTTTTCTCCTAGTTTTTTGGGGGTCTAAATGCTTGGGCCCATCTCGACAGCAGATGGGGGGGCACAGCTGGTGTTCCCCTGTGCCACACAAGTAGTGCCAGTGGAGATGGATGTTGAAGCCTAATGTATGCGGGTGCGCAAAAAGAATCAAACTCGCACTGAAAAAAACAGAGAAGGCTGAATGAATTTTCAGACTCATCCCCGGTGCCTTTCGGCTGTCTGTGTGGAGGTCTGCAAGGCCCAGGAGCTGTAGATTAGATTTCTGCTTTGTTCTGAATCTTGTTTAATGACTCAAGGTGCTCATGGACCCACAAGAACATGTGTCCTTTCTTTTGTGGAACTCTCCCCATGTGAAAATCAGACATATTTTTCCGCACCTAAAGCATATTTATAGTCATTTCTGACAGAATGCTTGCAAGCAAATCATTTCACAGAACGACATGATATCTACAGATAGCTGCCTCATTTTTTTCTTTTTCTAGCCCATTCTGCCTCTCTGTCCCTCCTTTAAGCCACATCCCCAGGCCCCTACATTATTATGAACCTTTGCAGTCACTGCCCTCGCCACCTGTCCACTGGAAGCCTTTAGATTTTCCCGTCAGTGATCACCTGACAACCACATCCTCACCTTAGGGCACGGTCACACATGAGCGCAATTAACACAGGCAAATATTTGCCTCCCGTTCACCTCCATTCAGTGGGAGCAGAGAGGCAAATAAAATATTCGCAGACGGTGGCAAAGCAAATTCGCATCTTTGCATCATGTGTAATTTAACTTTGTTTAACTTAAAACAGCAAAGTCGCAGCCTCAAAGTAGCAATAAAGTATGTATGGAGGAGAAATTGACTGTTGCTGTGTTTAACCAGCTGATAATGTATGATATTGGCCTTGAAAAATACAAATTGCTCCACAGACAAGCATGGAATGTAAGGAAATGTACCAGTAACATCAAATTTGCAGTGTTCATTAGCAAGCTGGCTAACATTAGCTAGCAAGCTATCCATCCATATCAGTTACTCAGGCACTGCCCACATTCAGCATGAATATCACCTCAGCAGGCGACAGTCACTTGTCTGCATTTGCATATGTGACTGTACCATTGTGCCATGTTCACTCTAAAGTGGGATTTATATTTCTGCGTTGACAGCAGAGCCTATAGGCAGAGCCTATGCTGTAGCCTGACGTGCACCTCCCCAGAACACATTGCAGCGAGGCAGACCTGTCTAATTTTGTAAGCTGAAACCATTGCCCTCAGTTGAAACACAGCTTTTATTTACTTTTATTTGACAGGTAAGAAATAATAAATTGCAAACACATTAAAATTGTGTTTGCAAAATTGTGAAGACGATAAAGCCCCCACAAAATAGCATTTTAAATATTGTGTGTGATTTATCCTGGCTTCATATGGGTAAAGGAAATCTCTGGTAGTTGCTAGGCTAATTTATACAAAGTAAAAAGTCATAGGCTTGTTCTAATAACATTAGCATGTTGTATTTGTTTGGAAAAAGTGTTTAGTATGAGACAGTTGTTTTGTCAGTGAACCTCGTGAGCTGTAATGGAGCAGAATTTTGTAATGTTACCTTTGTTAAATGTTGCTGTTTCCCTGGCTTCATATGAGTAGAGGAAATTTATACAATATAAAATGCCTTGAGCTTGTGCTAATAACATTAGCATGTTGTATTTGTGGGGAATTTTGTCCAGCAAATGCTGCGAGTTATAATGAAGCCAATTTGTGTATTTGTGTTTGAAATTGTTGCTATTAAGCTATGTTTAATGTGTGTTTTGAATCGACTAAACTTTACAGCACTTCACATAAATCCCACCGCCAAGTAGTGTTTTGGAGGTGTAACTGCAGAGTAGGGATCGACCGATATGGTTTTTTCAGAGCCAATGCCGATACCGATTATTATGAAACAGAGATGCCGATAGCCGATATTTACAACCAATATATGTCTGCTGTAAAAATCATAGTTGACACAGTTTACAAAAAAAAAACAAAAACAAAACACTGACAAAGCACTACATTCAAATGCAATTAAGCATATATTTGTTCTGAGAATTTTTCCAATGAAACAGTAGAGGGAGCTGCCAGCAGCACTTTGAAAAAAAAAACTTTGACAAGTAAACAAATGAATGGAAAAATATAAAAGTACTCCATGAAGTTTTAAGTACTGTAATAAGTAAAACACTGAACAGTAAATGAGTACAGCAATTAACAGCAGATGAAGAGTGCAGGGAGCTGCCCAAAGCATTTTTAAAAGTTCAAATATATATATATATATGTCTGGGGGGTCCTGTGGCCCTGTGGCGGGTGGGCCAGGTGGCGCCCTGGGGGCTCTGTGGGTTCCTGCCGGGGTTCTGCCTCCTGACCGGCTGTGGTTTATGGGCCCTCTGCTATGGGGTCCCGATGGGGGATTGACTGCTCGTGGCGGTCCGCTCTCTCCTGTGTGTTGGTGGGGGCCCATCCTGGGGGGTTCGGGCGGGTGGCCCTTCGCGGTCCCCTGGTTCCCGATGCGCCGGGGACATATGCCTTGCAGTATCACCGCCTCCTTGCCTCCCTCGTCCGCCCGGGCCTGGGTGGGCTCTCATTACTGTCCTGTCTGGCGTCTGCTGGTGGCCGGCGCCTGGTGCGGGCCCATCCGGTGCGGTGCTGGTTCTCTCCCCCCTCCTGCAGCCTCTGCGGCTCCCTGGTCTTGGGGTCTGGGCGCTCCCGCGGTCTTGGGGTGCCATACCACCCCCCTTCCCCCGCAGGGCTGGCCCTGGACCCTGATGATGGTTTTCATAAACACATTGGGAGGGTTCAAATACACACATGCATGTTCGATACTTCAGCTCCGTGACGCATCGCAAAGAACTGATGGGATCACTCCAAAGGGGCCCACTTGCTTCTCAAACCTACCACACCGCGCTGGCAACTCTTCTCTGCAATTGGGCTTTCCCCCTCCACCAAGACTCTCACATTTTTGGTGTTCAGTATAGACTTCTCTTTTGTTTTTGTTTTTCAGTACAGTATAGTAGACATGTATATGTTTATTTTCGATAATCTGCATGGAGCACAACCACCTCAAGGCCACAATACATCAGCTACACTGCCTGTTTCTCCCCTGTTTTTTTTTTCGTTTGTTTGTTTATTTGTTTGTTTTTCCTCCTTCTTCTCCGCATGCACTGTCACTATATAACTCAGGACTTAAGCACCTGCCCCCTCCCCCTAGCTTGTTTCCTTACTTTCCCCCTGACGCACTTTGGTGTATCAAGGGAGGGCGGGTGACGGTCACAACCACGCATTATGGGTATTAAATACTTGACTGCAAGATTAACAGTGCATCAATCTTCACAAGAAGCTTACACCCTTTAGTGGCGCTAAGCTATGAAGACCAATGCAGACAAGTATAAAAAAAAAAAAAAAAAAGGTTCAAATATATATATATATATATATATATATTTGAACTTTTAAAAAGGCACATTAATTTTATATATATATATATATATATATAAAATTAATGTGCCGTCTCTCTTGATGCACCACTAGGTGGCGCACGAGTTGAGTTTAAGTCGTTATACCTTTTCAGTATTGAGTAGTGTTAGAAGAAGAATATGCAGACTTGCAGTAGTGCACAACAACAAGGTTAATGTTTAATAGAGCACAGGAAACATATGTCTGTAAGTACAAATGTATTGCTCTGAGTTTATTTGCTTATGTTATGTAGAGCTGCTCACTTTCACTTTATTGTTCGTCATTGTAATGCTGTTTCCGCGCTGATGCTAATTTCTGTTAGCGCATCTATGAAGATATCCATTATATGTTAGCATTATGCTAGCGGACCATGCGCTGATTGTTTTTCCACATTTGTGGCACTCATGCCAGCTATATTTTGAGTTAACTTCTGTCTTCTTTTTATTATGTAAAGGAGCTCCAGGTCATGTTCACTTGATGACAATTAGCCTAAATCTTTTTTTTTGGTCTTTTTTCACAGAGCAGTCTGCTTCTCCTCCAAGTCTGTGGCGCTTCATGTAGCGCCACAGACTTGGAGGAGTCTGTGGCGCTACATGCAGCGCCACAGACTGTGTGTTTCTTAGCGAACTTAGCCGATGCTATGTTAGCTTTCTGTGCACTGTGGTGCACACGGGGATGCAAAGGAGCTGCGACATTCAGTCAAGGTGCTTTGTTGTTAGTAGTGGACACACACAAGCTCGGGATGCCATATCTACGTCAACAAGCACTTGAGCAACATTTCAACAGTCACTCGGCAATTAAGTAGCTGGCCAAGCTGTTGCTTTGTATAACGTAGTGTGAACACTAGTCTGAGTGGGCGGAAGGTCACTGCAAAGATCAGCCTCTCATTGGGCGGAACGAGCCACCCGCTGAAGTCCCGCCCTACCACCTCCGGTTGCAGTTTTCAACACGTCCTTTACTAACTTTTGCGGTGTTTGATCTTGCGGGGATGTAGCCATTTTTCTGCCATGGTTCGCGTCCTGTAGGCGATATTTTTGTGGGCCTGTTACACCAAAACCTGTTTCCCCCCAGCAATATTTTTGCAAGCGCACTGTTGCTGTGGCACCGGCAAGAACGATTGTGATTGGTTGAAAGAAATACAAGCAGCCGGGGAGTTTTTTTCTCCAGTCTTAAAGTGAGAGTCGGCCCAGCCAGACCTTTCATTTCTTGAGAAAGGTCTGGTGAGTGAGACTATGTGAACACAGACACAAACACATTCGTCTCCTTCTCCTATCACCCTGTCACATACCAATTTTTTTTCCTCAGATCATCAAGGCTGCATGTGTTTTTCACCTGAACCTGTCTGCACCTTTTTCCTGCCCCATTCCTGTTAACCTGAGGATTCTCTGATACTTCTGTTTGGACTTGTTTCCTTTGCCTCTAAGCATGTGTATCATCCTTTACTATTAACTATTACGCCCTATACTATTACTCTTCACTGAACTGCTCCAGTCTGCCTGGTTGTCTGCATTTGGATCCTTTTCATTGCTGCCTCTCACTCACCCTGCGACAATATCTACATGTTTAACACCAATTCAGCTTTTACTTTTTAAATCTAAATGAATTGAGTTCTTGACCTGAGGAGATGTAACCCTGACAAGTTTGATGAACTTTGTCATTTTTCAATCTAGTTTGTTTTAAAGAAATATTTTTCATAAATCTTGATATTTCTAAGAGCTGAAATATTTCCAGCACAGTTTTGATACTTATCACAATGCATACTTACCTTTCAGTGAATACTTTTATTAAGAGGGTATAGAAGTGATGGTTAGATAAGGACTGAACATTTTTCTATCAACCTACTGAGGTCAGATGAGATTGTTAATTTCATGACAACGTTCACCTTTTTTTTTTTTTTTTAAATGAAAACTCTCCACATTAGCACCCTACATTAGTGTGAGTTGGACCTAGATAAGCTGTGGACAATGAATGGATGAGTGGGTGGTCCGATACTGCAGCACTGACATTAGGATTGGCTCTGAGCACAGGTAATGCCTACCATACACTACCAGGCCAAGACTGACACCTTCTCACATCTAAGGACAATGGGCCTCATTCACAAACAGTGCGTACGCACAAATCTGTGTTTAAACTGTTTGACGCACAAATCCGGGATTCATCAATGTTTTCTTAGCCGAATTTGTTCTTACTCTGCGAACAAATTTAGAACTGCCTCAGACCATGCGTACGCACAAATGAGGAAGGCCGAACTAACTTAGAAAATGCAAACATACCTTTTAAGTACATGCAGAGACTATAAAACCACATTCATGAAAAAGAGATTTAATTAACATTTTTTAAAATAATTAATTTACTAATATATTGGCCAAATGGATTAAATTACCATGAAATTGACACACGTTCACCCTCATCATTGTGACAATTAAAATATTAACAATAACATGAACAGAAAAACTATCACTCCATCAGCGTGCAGATGATCTGTAATGCCAACTGCCATATCCTTAAGGCTGTGGCCCGCTGGCCAGGAGGCACCCACGACTCATTTATTTTGCAAAACAGTACAGTGGGAATGCGTTTGGAGGCAGGGGCTGTGAGAAGTGGATGGCTTGTTGGTGAGCATCTTTTGTTCTAGTCTTTTATTTCAATTGTTTTAAGTTAGTATTTTCAGTGAGTCTCTATTCCGTTAATGTTAAAATGTTATATTGTTTGGGTGACCGGGCATATGGCCTTAAAACATGGCTGATGACACCATACGCAAACCCTGAAACCCCTCAAGAGGTGCGCTATAATAACATACATGCCCACACACGCGCCGTAGAGCGCAGTTTTGGCGTGCTTAAGGGCCGTTGGATGTGTTTGGATCAGATACGGCCGGTGGCAAACTACTTTATACCCCTGAGAAGGTGTGCAAGATCATCCTGGCATGCTGTGTCCTCCACAATCTTACAATGACCCATGGCATTCCTGTAAGACCCGGCGCCATCGCTTCTAACAAACTGTGAAATTTACTACTTCTCTCCTCGCGTAACTGCTTCCTTCATTCATGAATCGACTCTAGGCAAGCGGTTTCCTTATATGGAGAAATGGGGGTGTGGTAGTATGCTGATTGCAGATCGCGGACACGCGCCTGTCAATTTAGAATGGTTCTGATTTACTAACATACACACAGTGGTGAGAACAAAATTGGCCGGTACGCACGTGTCATGAATCCGACGGTGATTTTGCGCAAGTACTTATTTTTTGCGGAGAGTAAGAACATTTCTGCGCAGATATTAGTGAATGAGGCCCAATGTGAGTTTTTAGTCACACATAATAAGATTATGCAAAAACCTGGGATCTTGCAGGGTCGCTATTTGCAAGACTACAACTAGATTTCTTTTGAGATTATTTCCCACACCACTAGAAACACAGGATAAAAAGGTGTCCTATGTCGACAGTAATCTTGTCAATTCAGCATAAATATAATCCATAAAGATAAACTGTATTTGTGTTCAAACTTTACATTTAGCTGCACTATTTTAGTGGGAGAGACTGTGGGAATGACAGGCGGACCATTTCAAACTTAAGATTTTCTTAAGTTGTTGGATCAGATACACGCCAAATTTAACACTGACCCTTGCTCACTCCACAACTCCGCCAGTTTCTCTTCCTTTTCCACTGTACAAGAGAACAGAGACTTGTTCAAATTCTTGCACCTCCCCAGAGTCCCCTCCATGTTTACTGTCCACCTGAGGCCTGTACTACAAAGCAGGATTTGGAGTTAGCAAGGGAACTTCAGGATTCATTTTGGGTTTTCAATACTACGAAGCTGGTTCTCTTTTTTTACCGGGATAAATCATTGTGGTAGCTTATGCTGGAGAGATAATCTGCTCCGAAGCATGTTATGTTTAGAGTATCGCATCACAGCCTGTCAATAGCCCGACCTCTGACCAATCAGATCACTGAAGAAAAAAGTATCCGTAGGTGAAAGTCTGGAGTCTCAGGTAAAAAAAAAAAAAAGAGCAACCTATATATTGTTAGAGGTCAGTAGTAATAGTAGGTCATTTCATTGTTTCAGAGCTCTATTTCCATGGGTTTCAAAACACAGCTTCTAACAAACGGAGAGCTCGTTTACACACTAAACAAGTGTTTTTAGCACCGTTTTAATTTATGCAAAGTTTATGTTAGTCTGCTATTTTACACTCTGTTTTCATAACCACAACTCAAAATAAGATGTGGCACCTCTATCGTGAGAACTGTGAAAAAAGATAATACTTTATTAGAAGAATAATTCACACACTGTTAATTGGCTCCCATTATTATAAATGCATCATTTCAGTCAGATAGACTTCATTAGTCATTAACTACTTAGCCACCCTTTACTTTGGTAGCACAAACAGTCATTAATTTGAACTCTTTTACTGATGTCACATACAACCTAGTGATACCGAAGATACGGGCGTCGGTGTTTACATCGTTTACATCCCACGCCACTGACATTTTACTGGCTTGTAGTCGCAGACACTTTCGGTACCGTTTTATATGATATGAAGCAGCCTACTTCATTCATGGTTCTGGTGATGTCCCTCATAATTGACACCCCTGCCTCTTTCACATGAACACGCTCGTGGCTGGATAGGAAAACCCAGAGTTGACTGAACAAGTTGATAACCAGCTTTGTAGTACTGGTTATCCAGATGGACAATGTAAGGGTTAGTTGACCAGATAACAAAAAGATATCCTGGGTGAGTTGAACTGGTTTTGTAGTACAGACCTCTTGTTTGGTGCTGGAGGGAGTGCAGCCATTGGTTGTTGACAGTGTTCACATCACTTAACTTAAGTGTTTGCACGGCAAAAGGCTAAAAATGTATGATTAAATTAAACATGTCTTAAGACAGTTCAGACTGAGTTTTATGCCCACCGCAAACTAAAGGATCAGCATCCCGGGAATGCACACCAGCTGAGGTAAAGCTCATGATTTTATTCCGACACTGGAATTTTGTCCTTGACAAGGAATTTACTTGGAAAGTCATTTGGTGTAAGGGTAGTATATGAGTGGATACTTATAATCAAGAACATATCATGATATGACTGAATGGTGAAAATTTAATGGACAACAGGCCCTTTTCACAGCAGGCATTTTGACTCTCATAGTAGGGAAGGCACAGGTGTTATTAATGACATTTACAATGGCTTCATTTTACTTCCACTATGCCATGACATTGTGACATTGAGACAGCATGCACATACCAAGACCCTGAAACCAAAGCAGTTAAGTGAAATTCTGCCATCATTAATTTAGTTTTTATTCCATTCACATCATGTTTCTTTTGAAATTCTGTGTGTGGAAAAAAATAGAATCTAGAGAGAGGTTAGGTGCTCGTTAAGGTCGTTAGTCTTTGTAAGGCTTGTTCGACATTGGCTCTGCTTTGATTGGCAGGTGGGTTCACTTGGACACTTGGCTGTGGCAGGAGCTGTTTCATGGTCACTACATGTTCACTGTATCTTGGGCATTCAGATGCAGGTTATTAGGTAGTTTGAAAAGAGGGACCTTGAGAATGTACTTTCCACCTGATATCACATGTATGAAAACATGTTCTGTCTGATAAATTGGAAACACTGACGTGAGATATGCCTTTATGACAGTTTATGGAAGGCTGTTGAACATTATAACAGACAAAGTGTGATCTCTTTCATTTTTGATAGGGGCGCAGTAAGGTGGGTGCTGAGGGTGCTGCAGCACCACCTATTGACAAGGGATGTTACAACACAGTCTGGAAATAATTGGCTTTTTTTACCATAACTAATGGGCTGTGTGAACATTTGTTTTAAATTTTGAACAGCTGATATGGTGCCTGTCAGGCGAGGCTACATATTTTGACAAGTAAAGGCTTGTCTTAATTAGATGCCTGGTCGGGTTGCCAAGCAGTTAATATTATTATAGGAGATTTTCAGATGTATAAAAGCAGGTTGTTGGTTACCTCAAATTATGAGTCCATTCCTCGATTACCATGTAACTTACTCATATTCCTTTAGTCCGTAAGGATTCCCAGATCAAAAGACTCAAAAGGGTTTTTCATGAAAATTATTCCAAGTTGTGAGAATTGTTTTAACAGGATAAAGTGGTGTTGTGTCGGTATGCCGGGTGCCATAATCCTTGAGTTTCGTAATTCTCTCTAGATCAAATGAATGATTTATAATTGATATATTATCTGAGGCCTAAATTTTAACGTTATATTCATACTGGTTTGAATAAATTTGATTTTGTTTCTCGCCTTTGCTAAGCAACAGTTTTGTATGGAAGGAGTTAAAGGCCTGTCCCAAATATAGGCGATTGATTTCAGTGATTTAAGCAGATAATAGCCTGGGCTACTAATTTAAGTTTGAAGGTATGCAGCTTTAATTAATTACTCTGACCTGATGTGACAGTGTCATCATGTTAAATGAAAGTGCAAGGGTTAGAGTCAGCTTATTGGACAGCTAAGGTTTGGTAGAGATTTACAGTAGCCAAAGCTAATCAATAGCATGGACAGGCTGAACAACCTGAGACAGACCACAAAGTTGCAATGACAGTTGTTTTGGAGATGTTTTTTAGATCCATAAAATATCTTGGATGCGGGGGATTTCCACTGTGCGGTGATAACCATCGGGATGGAGTTTTATGGCAGCTTATGATGGATCAGACGACGAGCAAACATATGATCTACCCAGGGGACGTGAGAGGCTTCAGGAAAGAGACAACTGGATGTCCAACAGAAATTTTGGCACATGCAGTTCAGAGAGAAATTGTGTCTGAGGCAAGGGAGCGCACATTCTTTGGACCAACAGCTGATGGAAGCGCCAATGTAATGATGTCTGAGCATTTTTGGCAACACATTCTCATCCCAGCTCGTCAAATATCAATGCTTGGTCAGTGGCCCTCCACATCAATACATGATGCACTAGGTACTCCTTGTGTGTCAGTTTTAGGTGCACTGGGACGACAATGTTTTCACAGGAAATGTACAATTTCTGCTCTTACAATACAGTCTCTTTTCAAAATAAACTTAGAACGTAGGTTAACACTTTATTTGTAGGTTTAGTTCCTAAGGTTTAGGCAACAGAAATACACGGTTAGGTTTACAAAAAAACCTCATGGTTTGGCTTAAAATAAGTATGTCTGTTGATAAACTAGTGTCACATCGCCATGGTATGCAACACATAGTAGCATTCTATGTTGTTATATTGAAATAACTTGATTGACTTTTAGTTATAAACAGGACACAAACAGTAGCCTTCCAAGTGAAAGTCCAGTGTTTGTTTGACCCATACAACCTGTGCAGACTTTCTCGCTCTTTATACTACGATAGTTGCCCAGAGCGCCAGGAAATGCCCCCACCCAGTGCATTTCATGTCACTGCTCAAGGTGCCTTCGTGCATTGGTCTGATGCTGAGGGTCACTGACCAAGTGTTGGTATTTAAACAGGTTGAGAGTGAAACTGGGTTGGTTTTCCTGTAGCTCCTTTAAGCACGTGCACATATAAAGTCATGCATGCACTTTTATACTGTGCAGCACCTGTCAATGAAAATATGTTCCTGTGCACGTTTTGGCGTGAGATCAACTTTCTAATGTCACAATGGAGGGACAACTACGCAGGTTGATTTTGGCACTGGTCATTGTGGACTATATTGCTTGCATTGTTCACTTCAGGCAAACCATACAGTTTGAAAACTCCAACTAGAAAACAATGTTTTGACGCATTGAATGCACCAAATGTGCATATTAAGGCAGTACAGGAGGAGGCGCTGTAAACTGTAACATGCTCATGCTTGTTTAACCCACACAATGCATAATGTGGTCAGAACACGTTCTCACCACAAATTTATCTCACCAGAGTTTGTTTATAACCGGACCAAGACCACCTCTTCAAGAAGGTCTCGGTGCGGTTGTTTTGGTGTGCACCTGAGTGCTGTTGCTGTGTTCACAACTGCCCAAACGAACTGCACTTAGGGGGCAAACAAACTTGAGTTCGATTGAAAGGAACCAAACAGAGCAGGTGTCAAAGCACCCTTATTCATCAAAGTGAAGACTGACCTGAAGTACCAGTTTTCTTCATCACATAGTATCCATTATAGTTTCATAAAACACTTTGAGTGAAAATATCCAGTTTTCTCATAATTTACTAACAATAAAAAGCAAACCGTTGCATTATGAATCATATATGTGAGACAACCTGATCTCACAGAAATACGTGAAATGACCACGACCTCTTAACACCGCGTTCCGTGGTGGCAGCACGTAATGGGTTGAAAATACGTGCCGGTACCAGGGAAACAATGCCAATGTAAAGTCAATTAGGATCCATTGTTGTGGTGTCCACACGGACTCCCTGATTCAACAGCGTCCTGTATACACACAAAAACACGTGTAACAAGTGTTCTTGATATTAAAACTGCATATATATTCCTCTGTTAAAATTTACCACCAATAATTCGGCTTTACTAGATATTAGATATATTCAGTAGATATATCATTTTACGACCCCATTTTACAAGCCGCAAAAACCTACCGTCCCCAAAACGCCATTTCTAGCGTATTAGCTAAAATATCGAAAATTAGCCGACATTTTTACTTTTTCTTAACATAGTTCATCTAGGTGCAGTGTCATTACTAGTTCGGCTTTACTAGATATTAGATATATTCAGTAGATCTATCTTTTTACAACCCTATTTAGAACCCTACTTTGCAAATCAGAAGAACTACAACTATGTTGCTGATATGTATCAAGCTGCATGGCGCGGTCCCAGGGAATTGTAGTTTTTAAAAAATAAAAGTATTAAGTTGTAAATGCTGAATTGAGAGTACACTGTGGACTTTAAGGGGATGGTAAACATACTTGTGTAATCAGATTTTAAATATCTAATTTCTAAATGGGTGAAAATTAATTTTATCCATATTTTATCCATATCTGACAACACCCCCAGTTGTTGACTACACTCACATGATAGCTGAGGTCAAGAGCTCTCTTTGACAGTTGGTCATATGTCTGTACCCCCTTTCGTTGCTGAGTTATAAGCCCTCAAACATGCACTGACGTCAAGGTTAAATGGTCAATGGCTGAAAGCAGGAGCCATGAAGAATCTTCATACTGCCATATAAATAAAGTTGATTTGATTTGATTTGATTATGTTACTCTCCAGGTTGAGACCTTTCCAATGATGTATTTGGTTTAGCTCTATGACAAAGTTTTGATTTTTTTTTTTTTTCATTTTTTGGACATAAGCCATGCCAGGTGTAGTTTCAGAGAGCACTTTGAAGGCCCATTGTATAAAATGATTTTTGTTTGTTTCTTTTTTTCTTTTTTACTGTAGATAGTTACTAAAATGAGTCATCCTCAGATAATACAATACTGCTAAAAAGTAAACCAATAATAACAATAATGAAATGAGCAAAAATAATTTTAAAATTATATTGAAACTTTCAAATCTATTTACAGAGTGGAATGGTAGCCTAATAGATAACTTAGATACTATTTATTATTGTTTAAACACTTTGTTATTGCTTAGATACTATTTAGCCTATTATTGTATTTACTTTTAGCATGTTCTACTTTTATCTACTGTAGGCTATATGTTTTAATTTATTTAATAACAAATTTATTTTATGTTAGGCCTACATCTTAATATTTTATGTCATTTATCATAGTTTAGTTCTTAACTCCAGTGTTTCCTCAGTGGGAGCCATCTGCACCGGGGGGTGGCCGCTGGTTCTGTGGCGCTGGTTTGGGGTCCGCTCCCCCCTGGTGGAGTGGAGGGTGGCCGCGTTGCCGGGGGCGGCCGCCTCCCTCCATGTGATGGTGTTTCCTCTCTGGTTCTTCCGTGCTCAGCCTTATTTTTTTTTTTCTTATTTGTTTATTTATTAGTGGCGTTTGGATTCGGTTACGGCAGACGGACAGCAATTTGAAAAGGAATGAAGCCCACAGATGGCAGACAGTAGCTACAAAACAGTAATCGATCGCGCCCCACCCTCCTCTCCCCTGGTGGAGTGGAGGGTGGCCGGGTTTGGATTCGGTTATGGCAGACGGACGGCAATTTGAAATGGAATGAAGTCCACAGACAGCAGACAGTAGCTACAAAACAGTAGTCGAACGCGCAATGCTCTTAAAGCCCTACGCTATCAAAAGCTGGCAAAATACATTTAATTTATTTTATGGCCTTGACATGAACCTGTCATATTGTTGAGTTATCAAGGACACTTCCGTGTCGTTGTTGAATCAGGGAATCCGTGTGTCCACCAAGACAAAGGGGGAACTGCCCATTGGTTCGACAGCCCATTGTTCCGACCATATTAAACTCATTGTTCTGAAGTCCGTTCCGAAAATCATCATGATGCCCTGTGGTTAAGGTCTGGTTAGGTTTAGGCACAAAAATCACTTGGTTAGGATCAGGAAAAGATCATGGTGTGGGTTAAAATGAAAAAGAAAGTGACAAACATAAGCCGTGAGCCTGCTCCGCCTCAAGCCGGTCGCGGCGCACCATACGCCCGCCGCGAGCCGTTCAGCACCGTGGACAGTCGGACTAATGGGATGTCCAACCAATGGGCTGTCGAACCAATGACATGGACCCGACAAAGGATCCTAATTGACTTTACATTGGCATTGCTTCCGTGGTACCACGGAATGCGGTGTTAAGAGGTCGTGGTCATTTCACGTATTTCTGTGAGATCAGGTTGTGTGAGATGTATAAAAACCACATGTGCAGCACAGCAGAGAAGAATTCCTGGTGTTCAAACAAAATACATTTTTTAAAGTTGATTTACTAGGAGTGGCTTCATTTGGCTGGAGTGACTTCCACTGCGCATCAAAGCACAGAGAGGATATTCACAATCACAATCCAACAGAGAAGAACATCACAATCACATTACAGCATAAAGGAACATAGAGAAAGAGAGCATATAGTGCATTTGAACACATTCGAACTCCCAACTGTGCTGGTGGCTCACTGGTTAGAGAAGCTGGCCAGATGGTGGTTTGATCAGTGTCTGTCCTGGCAGGCAAAAATCTGGCAAAAAATGGTCTGGCTATAATAGCACTGGGGAGCTCATAGTGTGGTTTTGTACCAGAAAGATTAAGGTTAAAGTGCATGTGTGTTTTGCGCTCTTGTGGTACTTTACTACATAAAAATATAGTGCTATTTTGTTAGCCAAAAGTGCACTAATATACATAAAATGTGTAATTACAAAATTTCAGCATTTTTTTAACACAGCCTTTATTATTTAAGTACCACAGAAATGACTTTAATTTATCAAATTTAATACAGAACTCCTACATACATTTACTTTGGTCTCTCCACTCAGTTCACTCCTGGCAGAACAGAGGAGCTACACCTTCCTAATGAGAGGGACACCAGAGTGTGCCAGCCGTGGCTGATGAAATGCCTGTGCTAAGTGTCCAGGTGAAATCACACCCCCTACTTGTGTGTGTGACCAGCTGGTGCCCTGCGAAGCTGCCATTTCCCCTGGCCTCTCTCCCAGCCTCTTAGACTGGGGATGAGCTCAGTGCAGGGTGTTTGCACCTACAGCTTCTCCTCATCACGGCTGATGAGTCAAAACACCTTTCCCTCTTTGATCAAGTCAAAGCCCAGCTGCCTCTCATCCACCCAAAGTGTCCAATTGATGTTAATCAGTTAATCGACACTGGGAGCAGATAGGGCTTAGGTTGACAGAGATTCAGTGTGACAGTATGTAAATGTAGGGGAACAACAGATTAAACACGAGATGACATAAGGTATTAGTGGTAAATAAGTAGCAACACTGGGTCTGAGGATGTTGTGGTAATGCCAATAGGGCTGAAATGCATCAAGTTTTTGCTGGATCACAAAAGAAGAAAAATGGATATAAAGTTTGTGACCTTACTATTAGGTTTCTGAGGAGATATTTTGAAGCCCTTGGGTTTATGCTGAGCCTCACATTTGTCAGCTACAGAGCTGTTTTAAGTGCAAATTAAGTCGCAAGTCTTCTTATCAAAATGACAACCCTTTCCTTTAAAGTTGTGTTAATGGTGTTGACAAAGCTCAGACTAAGTCCTTTGCGTGCATCGGCAATGCAAGGCAATGCAAAGGCCTACCCTGACACTCTTTTTATTGTAACAAGATTTTGCCAGGTCAAATATAAAGACTTGTTTTTGCTTTCATGAGGCTGAATGCTGACACCACCCAAAGAAGGGGCCAGCCATTCTTACTATTAGGTTCAATGGCCGTTATGAGCCCATGTTACCCTGTGTTACCAGTTCATTAGGTTTCACATTTACTTTCCTTAGGTTTAGGCAACAAAAGTATGTCGATATGTTAAGACAAAGATCACAGTGGATCATGAATATAGGACTCAAAACCAGGCCTCCTGGGTGAAAGTCCTATGTTTGTTTGACCCGTCCACCACTCCTCCCTCACCTTCGACCTTTAGTGGACTTTCTTGCTCTTTACATTATGTCACCTGACTTCCTCCTTTGCTCCCATCATGAGGCAGATATTGGTGTTCTGAACATAATAGTAGAGGTGGCGGGCCCCTACTAAGCCATATCTATGATACTTATCACCATTCTAGCCATTAAATGGCCTGATAACAATCAAACTCGCTAAGGGTGCTGTATGAGGCCTGTCAGTCTCAAAACATGACTTTAGCAGTCAAGCACTCACTTAAGATAGCAACATTTTTTCAAAATCACCTATAAACCTCCCACGTCAATGTTTTTTGTTTGTTTGAGCTTTTTTTCCCTTATCCGCTGTGAGGGTCGAATGACAGAGGACGAAATATATTGTATAGCCCTCTGAGGCAAATTGTGATTATGATATCGGGCTATATACAGAAAATTGAATTAAAATTGAATTGAATACTTACAATTTAAAAAACTAAATAATGCTTTCGAGAAGCCAACCTGCTGTGGAGACAATTTGCTGAATTTAAGCTAAAAAAAAAAAAAAAAAAAAAAATCCCAAGGGCCACTAATGAGCTTGTTCTGGAGCTTTTGACCATATGACATGGCCTTCATCAGCAAAATTCCTCAGCTTTCTTGGAACTGTAGATGTTCAAACTTTATGCATCTGAACATCAGTGTTTATTTGTTTTTATGAAAACTGGCAAAAATTATTCGTCAACCTTTTTTTCCATGACGAAGACAAGACGTTGACAAGCTAAAAATAGATCTATATAATAATTATGCCAAAATGTTAGTTTTAATTTCTGTTGTTGGTGGACTATCGGATATTCAAATTAAGAGGAGATCACAGAATGATAAATAATTTGTTGAAACACCGTGGAAAAATGTTAAGAAAAAAAAAAATTAATTATATAGATAATAGATAATTGCTGTGTTGCTAATGCTGTACGAGCAGTATGAGAAAGGACTGGCTGTAAAACCCAATTAATAGTCAGTGTCAGGATGTTTCGCTAGCCTGCAGATCTCTCACACCGGAGCAGGTGTTGGTGCGAGTTGTGAGCTGTAATTCGGCATTATATAAGCAGCAGTATGTGTCTGACTGTGGATGGTGGAAGTGTTGAATGGATTTTTGGAGTTTGTTAGTTGCAACGGTAGCTTGTTAGCAGCTCCGCTTGTTAGCCGATGAACAGACGCAGAGCGGGCAGCCACCAGCAACCAGTCCTCGCATCTGTTCCCAGCACGACTCCTCTCAGATCCGGACTGTCTCAAGAGGGTTTATGGTTTGATGCCATTTGACAGGCAGGTAGGAGGTATGGTTATCTTTGAGTGTAGCTGTGCTGTAAGTAAACAGTCTAAACTTTTGTCTGACAACTAAAAGTTCAGTTTTTATCACCAATTCTATAAGAGGACATGAGTTTATACCTCCAGACTAACATGTTTCAGATACAGAAAGAATTCAGGCTGAAATAAAGTTATTTTTCTGCTTCTGAAAAGTGAGATCCGTAAATCAGTTTTACAATGAACCCGGGTATAAATCCTAGTTTAGTCTTAAATTAGTTATTTGTGGCATCAGAGTTTTTGAGATATAAAAGTAGCGCACACCAAGAATTATAATGAGGTGCTGATCACTGGCAGTGGGCATGGAAACTCTGGCTCCAAATGCATTTCTTTTATATTGATGACGTTTTGGCCTTTGGGCCTTCTTCAGGATCATTTATGTTACATAGATACATATGTTTGTTGATCGTGAAGAAGGCCCAAAGGCCAAAACGTCATCAAAATTTAGTTATTTTTTTATTGTTAATTCCCCTGAGGGGAAATTCAATTTTTTCACTCTTTTGTCATTAACACGCAGGTCCGAAAGACACACACATGCGCAAACAGGACCTATACATGCACAAAGTGGAGAGATGTCAGAGTGAGGGGGCTGCCTTGGTCAGGCGCCCCGAGCGGTTGGGGGGTTCGGTGCCTTGCTCAAGGGCACCTCAGCAGTGCCCAGGAGGTGAACTGGCACCTCTCGAGCCACCAGTCCACACTCCATATTTGGTCCGGACGGGGACTTGAACAGGCAACCCAAGTCCCTATGGACTGAGCTACTGCCGCTGCAAAATGCATATGGAGCCAGAGTGTGTGATACGTGTCAAAGTTTTTGAGACAATAAATAGATTGATTTTTAAGCCCGTTTCACACAGAGCGTGCAAAGTGCAGACCTCTGCCAACGAACCCATTCATTGTGTATGTGCTACCACTGTGCAAGAGCGCACCGCTCTGCCGCCGAGTTGAGCGACACGCGAGAGGGCGCCTGCCGCGGCATCTGTGCGGCGCCAGCCTGCGCTCGTATTGAACATTTTTTAATTTGACCGCAAAGTGCTGTGACGACACCTCGGCGCGTCCAATAGCAGAGAAAAGGGCACCAGACCAGAACCGGAATACTTTTCGGTCGCTTAGCAACTTGCGCCAAATATGTGCGCAATGTGTGCTAGCGTGCCTTGCTTTCCGCTTGCTCTGTGCCCTACCCTGCGGTGGGTACGGCGAAAATTGCGCTCTGTGTGAAAGCCGCTTTAGTGTGTGCACGTAAATGATCTCTTAAACCTGTGAAAAACTCTGCTGGAGAAATGCAAGTTTGTGTAGAAATTCTTTGTAGCTGTAGAAAGCAATTATGTCTCAAGGAAATGTTTATATAACCTGTAACTTTGAGTTTAATTTCTGATACTGGTACTAGTCTAACTGGATTAGTTTAAAGAGAAAAAAACCCCCAAACATTTGACTATTTGACATTTGACTAAAAGTAGGCTAATGACTAAACGTTGACTAAAACTAGACTAAAGCTAGACTCACAAGTCACTCTTTAGACACTTTGCTTAACTAAAGACTGATGACTTTCTCCCTGATTTTGTGTTTAGATGGGCAGATACAATTTCAGAGTTTAAAAAAACTCCCTATGTTGCAGAACCAATAGTAAATCTGCAGGGCGGTCCTTCGGTGGCTCGCTGAACTCTTGTGCTTGTAAACATAGTCCCACTAGAAACACGTGTAGCGGTACAAAATGGCTCAGCTGTGCTCGCAGGAAACGCTGTCAAAGTTAGTGGATGTTTGTCGCGTTTGCGGTGACACATTCTCGCCAACTAAAAGAAACAAACATAATCTTTTACAAGGCCATGACTCATCTGTCCGGCCAGACTATAGAGGGAATTGCCTTGTTGTTTACAAATACTTCCGGGTAGAAAACCAGCAGAGCTTTTAGCTATATATATATATAGCTTATATATCACATTTTTCACATCACTGTATCATCGTTTGGACTAATCTGATGTTTGTAAAGTCTATAAACACAATGACTGAACAAACATTACTATTTCTGTGTGCACGTTTAGCCGGGCTAACCGTTAGCTGTTAGCCCTGTTAGCCATTAGCAATGTCTGTAATAGGTAATAACTCATTAAACGGTCCGTGAAAAAAATATCTTTTCCAGCGGATATCTTAGTTACAACATGATTGAGCTAGCAAAGCAGTTTTGTGTTGCTATGTGTGGTATTTATTCAGTTTTGGGAAATCACGATGTCTAGAAAGCATCAGTGGCTGCAGCTGACAGGGACAGCTAACAGCAGCAGCAAAGCTACATCAGGACGTCATCTGTTAAAAGCCTCCCATTGTCGGATACAACATGAAACTACTCCAGATAGCTCAATAATGTTGTAACTAAGACATCCGCTGGAAAAAATATTTTCTTAACGGATGAGCACACGTTTGATAAAACGGAGTTAAATCTCTCGGCATCCATTTTCAAGCTCTCTGTGTGTTTGTTTCCTTGCGGACGAGGAAAGGGGGAGCACACATTTCCGAGAAGGCGTGTCCTTTTCAGAAATGCAAGAGGCGTTGCTTTGTTGCCGGCCGTTTTTGCCGGTGTGTTAAACACACTTTAGAAAGGAGTGTCCCCAGACTATCAGAAGGTGGAGATCTCTGATTGTCTGGTGGCGAGACTAGACTAAAGCTCCAAAGGATAAAATTAATTAAAATTTGACTAAAACTAAAAAGACTTTTTGTCTTAAGACTAATGTTGTGTTCACACCGGGGATGAATAAAACAATTTGCATCAGTGAATTACATGTAAAGTCAATGTAAAGACTTGATTAGATGCAAATCCTCGCCAGGCAGCACAATGGACGCAACGTGAATGACACAAAATACGTGAATTAAGCTGCTTGAATGATGTGTGTACAGTGATTTCATGTCATACTCTTTCACGAGAGTTGAAAAATCTGAACCTCAGCGACCAATTCGCACCACAACAGCCAATCAACGTTGAGATCCCCCAGGGATGTATGAAGCTGAGGAGGCATTGGTGGAAGTTGATTCATTGATTCAGTAATTTCACGCACATATGATGTGGGTTATTAGCATGTAGGAAACTAGTCAACAGAAAATATTCTAGTGTTCAAACTCGCGCAGGAAACGCAATGTGAAAATTTGCATTGCATTAGGTGTGAACACAGTATAAGACAAAATCGAAAAAAAACCCTGCCAAAATCCACAGTCACATAAAAGTTGAGCTTGAAATTAGGAGTTTAAAATAATGTTTCCCATTGCAGTCAATGGTTTTCTGGGTAATAGTTGTGAAGGCTGATTAAATTCTGCCTGTTTTGGGTGCTGAGTCAACTTTTGCCTTCTGTTAAAACCCAAAAGTACAAGTAATTTAACTGATGCTCTCTCCACAGCAAGCCACACAATCAAAGAGGGCTTCATCAATAGAAACCTAAAATCCCCAGGGGGATCAATAAGGTGTAGCTTCACTTAAACCTTAAAGGGTAGATTGGACACAAGGCACAAGCGATTAACACCAAATGTCAGCAGTTGTGTGGGTGTAGTGCTGATTGTGGCTGCAGTCCAATCTCAAAAACATCTTCAACGTGTCTGTCTTTTTCCTTTTCTTCTACAAAAAAAAAAACAAAAAACACTTGATCCATGTTTGGTGTATTTCTCCCTAAAATCACAAACAAGCTAAAGTCTATGGATCAGTCAAATCCTCCACATTGATTTGTTGGCTGTCCAAGGATGTGTGATAAGGGACAGAAGTATGTGTCAATCACCTGCTCCTGTTTGCACACAGTGAGCACAGCTTTAAAGATATTTGGACCACTTTTGTTGCTTTCAATTGCTGTCACTTAATGTTGAGCAGTATGATTTCATTTCTGAAGACCTAAAAATTGCTTGAGTTAGATAATCCATCATAATGACCATAGAAGTCTTTATTTGGTTTTGTCACTGTTTCAGTTTTATTGTCTTTTCATTGTGCCCTTGAGTTGAGTGTTTTTCTAACAGTGCGCACATTTCGTTCCAGTCTGATTACTGTCAATCATTTGACGCCCACGGGGGGGAAGTTTCCACTGGGAAATAATTCCTCAGAAAACATCATCTTAAAATCTGTGCCACAGCCTTTTGTCGTTGTTTTTGGCACCTTTGGCAGCAGCTGGTTTCAAGCTAAAGTTTGTGCTTTAAAAATAAAAAAATGACTAGATAGTAAGAAAAAAATCTAATTAAAAATGTAAAATTATGGGGCAAAATGAAAGTAGGACAAACAAGTAGACAGTAGTAAACAGACTGTAACTCTAAATGACTCTTATTCTCCTTGAACAGAGTTTACTTCTCAACTCTGACATGCTTTTCACAGCTGGGCTGCGTTCAGCCCCACCAATATGTAGCAAAACGTTTATTTAAACAGAAACTGTGGTGTGTTGAACACCCTGTTGTGTTCCGCAGGAGCACTGCCTTTTAATACAGCAGGGTTTAATTCAGTTCAATTCAAAGAGGCTTTATTGGCGGAGATTACTGGAGGAAGGTTTAAAGGTGCAGTTTCTAAGATATGGCCATAATTGAAAAAAGGACTAGAATTGTTAACAGACAGTGAAAAGGGACAGTTCTGATGTTGTGTCAAAGATGTCTAACCAGCAAGTGCTGGCACGTACTGTCTTGTAATATTAGCTGTACCTCAAGAGGCGATGGTGAGTCACTGATGCGTCCAGTGTGCACTCAGTCCAACATGAGAAGATGAAGAAGTCAAATCCAGTTCAGTCAGGAACACTCTCGTCATAGATTTAACCATTGTGACAAATGCAAATACAGTTATGTTTGGTGCTGGGGGCTCCACTCTTGAGGTGCTCCCTGGATTACAAGCTGCATGCTATGCCAAAACAGGGAGCATAATGCAAATGCAAAACACCCCAAGTATAAAAGAGTGGGCCCAAGCAAGACATTAAATACCGTTTTGACCTTAGAGCTATGTTAGGACTCTGAACTACAAAGGTGGAGGCTGGGGTGGTGGAGATAAAGATTTGCTAGCAGCAGCAGTGGTGTGGCAGCATTGGTGAAGCAGGTATCAGTGAGTAGGAAACCATATTTAAATGGACCGCCTTGTGTGGGGATGGGCTGTGATTGGTGTGTGACTGATTAGAAGCAATAATCCAATCAGCTGGCTGTCAGCAGATTACAGCTGGAGCGTATGACTTTGGTGCCGTGCATGAACTAACGTGAAGCTTCATTTGTTATTTTGAGGTACCACACTTAGACACAGACATCAAACTGTAACTTATCGTATCTTTGTTGTTTTACTTTTGACTGAAATATCCTCCCACCCAATTGTGTGTGTTGGTTTACTTGTAATAGGTCTACAAATAGTTCACAGATCTGTCTCAAGCGTGTTTGGTCCAAGATCGCTAATCATGATTATCATGACCCATTATCACTGACCAGACTGCAATTATAACCAGATCAGTTCTTAATGGCTGATAATTATTCTGTCTGGACTTGATGATATAGCCTGTCAGTAAGGTAAATATCTACCAAATTAGGATGTGACCATATACTATAATGACTTCCAGTTTGCCTCAGTGATTTAAATTAGTACTAATGTTAGTCACCCAACATTAATTAGCTAGTACACGTCATGCCAACGATTTAGCTTTAGAGTATTTAAAATATTCTATCACACACCAGTACCGCAGCTTCCTGTCTGTTTCTTTTACACCTCCACGAGGATCATTGCTTACTTACTTTTACAGTCCAAATTAATGTAGGGTGACTCAACTGAGATAGCTGGCGAACGTTAGCTAAACAAAGTGCAAATGCTAACTTAGTTCATTGACTGTGACACTGCTATGCTAAGCCTGGCTTGTGGAACCTCATCAGCTAAGACTAGCAACCCCGTGACTTAATACCTCTCCCTACGTGTTGCATTGGATATGAGAAATGTACCTGGACTTCCCTGGGTGAGTGTGACCTTTCCTATCTGGGGGCTTGTGTGGAGCTGACTCACCGCCAGGCCACCGCTCTTGCTCCTTGCGATTACTCTGCTGGATACCATTCGGGTGCCACTCCGTTGGAGCAGTCGGCCAGCTCGCTCTTCTTTGTGGTTATTCAGGGTAAATGTGTTTTTACATCAATAATTCATGGTGGTCTGTCAAACGCTTTCTCAGTCCCTTTTTGTCTTCAAAATGTCTTCCCTCCAGTGTCCTCCTAATGGCGTGCCTGTTTAACCCCAGCTCTTTCCAGGTGCAGCTAATAGTGGCTAATGAGTCATTACTACCAACCCCCAAGTGTGACGTCAGTGTTGACTGTGTCTACTACCACCTGCCTAAACCATACCAACATCCACAAGACATTCATTAAGCTATCAATAAAGCTATCATTAAATTGATAAACAAGTGATGACGGTCCAGATTTATAATAATTTGGCGAGTAGCGCCAACTCCTGATGACTATAGACGACATTATCTAATGTTAGCCCTCCTGATGTTTTGGTAGTTATTGATAACTAAATACATGTGCCTGCTAACAGCAGGTAGCGTTAGCTATCTTGGATCCAACAGAGATGCAGCTGCAAGACAGAGTCATGATCTGTTTGGTGACCAATAACAAGAGAAAATGAATGCAAACATTTAGATAAAAAAAATGTCAGTCAACATCAGGTAATGTTTTTTTTAAAGTGGTGGAGACATTTTTCAGATGGGTTATAGCGTGATGACAGGCAAAAAAAAAAAAAGTGCCTGCCCCATCAGCTTTGATAGAACTGGCACCAAAGTCTGGCTCAAATGCAAAATTCGAATGCTGTCACTGACATCATGTCCTTTCCTTCTTTTACAGTTTCCTTGGTAGCTGGCAGGAAGTAAAAATGGGCCAAAGCTGGTACCCTAGTAACAGAATAGCATGAAACAGTCTATATGGATTTCTTGGCCAGTCTTCAAACTGCAGAACCTAAACATTTTAAAATAGCAGTGTTATGTTGAGTGGCTCTCAGATTTTCAGCAGCTTGGATGAATTTTGCATATTTTTAGCCCTGCTGTTTTTCAGCAGTTGGCTTGGAGCTACGCTGCCCTCCATTAGTTTAGAGCATGTGACCAGGTATCACACATTGCACCTTTAATTTCCACAGGACTCAAAATAAGTCTGAGGGTGTTTACACCAGAAGAGTATGAGGAATTTAATCAGTCCAAAATATACTTCCTGCTGTACCACTTCCAAACTAATACCAGCTTATAAATGCATTTCCATTATTATAGTAGTATTTTCCCTCCATGCTCGCTTTGAAGTTGAGTCTGTGAAAGCCACTGTAATCTGTACTGATTTCAGCAAAGCATGTTTTACTGTGAGAAATAGCTATGATAGAAAAGGGATATAAACCCTTTGAAGCCCGGCTGACTAACACTTGGATTCTGACCTAAATAAAAACGATTTTTTTTCTCCTTTTTTTAAATCTATTCCCTTCTCCCTCTTTGCAAAAACTTCAACTGGAGGCCTCTTATCTAATAGCAGTCCAGATCAATCTGAGCACTGGTGAACAAAAATGGGAATTTTGGGCAACCTTGTTGTATGCCTTAAAACTCCACAGGGAACCTTTAAGATATTCCCGGGTCAGAGAGGATGAGATGTTTGTAGATTTAAACATTTAACAATGTGTTCAAAATCAGTGATGATGTAAAAAGGAGTTTTCTTCTTTCATGAGGGAAAAAAGTAGACCCACAGCAAAACATTTATTTTTAGCTAAGTGTGAGTACCGGGGTAAAATTTAATGCCGCCTGACATTTCTTAAGAAGTTGCTGTGGACATCAGAGGGGAAAAAAGGCACAGAGCAGGACATAAAAACATTACATTTCACTGAAATATAATGTCCTCTCATGAGCATGCACACAGAGGCTCTGTGGTAATTGGACTGGAGATTGGATCAGCATGAGATTTTTCTGTCGAGAGTCTGTCACTCTGGTTTAGAGATGCCTACTAAAATATTCACAAGAGAACAGATTTTGCAAAGAACTTCAGGCCGGCTGTAGCTTAGAGTTCTAAGTGTTGGTTTGAGTACAAGTCTGCTGGGGAAAATGTGGTTGGAAAAAGCACTGATCTTCAACTGCTTCACCAGAGGGAAGCTGTGGTTCGTCTGGGCAGCTCCAAGGTGTGAATTATGAAATTAGCAACCCACACATGTGTTTTAACTTATCGCCTAATTAAATCCTTTCACAAGTCAGTGTGGGGGTGGACTATGGAGTTAGATGTGTCTCATTAATACCTGTAAATGCACAGAGGGTGATCTACAAATATTTCTTGATCTGCACACCTTTCATTATTATGTGTGTGAACAGATCGACAATCTGTGTGTAAATGTGTAATCTGTAAATATAAAACACATTCCGCAAATACAAAAAATGTCTGTGAATACATTAAATTAATTTGCAAATAAATGAAAAGCATTTGTGAATATCTTCCTAACATTTACAACTTTCAAACAGGCATTTGTGAACTCAGTTTTTATTTGTGAATCAAAAAAACATTTGTGGATCTCAGTTCTACGCACGTGGATTTGCTATTTACACACAGATTTTTGAGACAAACTTTCCGCCGGTCCAAACAAAAATGCACTCGGCCATCTTCGGATAGCACGTGATCACCCAGCTGATGTCATTTCCGCATGTGAAAGTAAGAGCATGCAATCTTTCTATGAGCTGTTTTTTGTTGTTGTTTTTTTCTGTATTTATTTTCTATTATTGTTAAACGATAAAATGGTCTTTTAAATGCTGTGCTGAAAATGTCTAAATCTTAATTTTGTACTGATTACACTAGCATTGAAAGGTTGTGGAGAGATGTCTGGATGTCAGTCACCAGCATCTTCTACCGTGGCTCTCTTTACAGGTTGGATGGTACTGACTTCTGGTCTATTAACAATATATAAAATGCTGCACCCTGCTTTCGTCCCCCTAGCCCGCAACATAAATGTTTACTGTTGCCATGGCAGCAGATGCTATTTCAGAAGCTAATGTTAGCTTAGCGCAATCTACATATCAACAATGAACAATACAACTACAATATTACATTTCTAAACAAAAAGAGCTACCAACACCAACAGCTGTTCTATCAAAGACCTTAACCAGGGTGTTGCCACTTGTCATTTCTTACAACAGTTAACGTAACCTTACTGAAACGATGTAACCTAACTAAACACGGTGCGGTGAGCACAGACATTACAACTACATTAGTAAGAGTACACTAATAATAAGATGTGAAGTGCTTCGTGACTTTAATCCTACTCAAAATGAAAAATATAAAGGATGAGTTGGCTGATAACTGCCAACTGAAGAAGCAGCCAAGCCACCTTGCCTTTCATACTCAAACAGAAATGTATACAAGTGTGTGCCAGATACACAGAACAAATAAACACACACTAATACTCACTCTATGACATTAATTATTTACACTTTTACACACAGATTGTCGATCTGTTCACACACATAATTATGAAACGTGTGCAGATCAAGAAATATTTGTAGATCACCCTCTGTGCATTTACAGGTATTAATGAGATAAATCTAACTCCATAGTGGACAGACCATGATTGAACAGAACATGATCCATAATTCTCCTGTTTTCCAACCTTTATCATTCTTAGCAGGATATATAGACCGTTATGTAATTTAACGACAACTTCAAATTCTGATAACCTCAGTCAACACATTCTCTCATATCATATCATGGACTTTCCACGTTCACATACGATGTGAAAGGTACCCTGGGCACATTGGTTGTCGACGTTCTAGGACCTTGTGTCAAGTTCTGCCTGTTACATGCATTGTCTTCTTTCAAAATACACTTTAGTTTTCACAGGAAATGTAACATTTACATACAGTCTCTTTCAAAATAAACCCACAATGTCAGTGCAACACCACAAATTGACTTTGGGTTTAGGCAACAAAAGCACGTGGTTGGGTTTAGGAAAAAATAACAAGGTTTGGCTCTAGAATCTTATGAGATGCGAACACCATTCTCTCTGGTGAGGGTTGGTGTTTGTTGGCCACCATCCCTTCCTCCCGCCCCAATCGGACTTTCACCACCTAAACTTTCGTCTTTGTCCCACCGTTTCCCCCTGACATTCTGAGCACCGTTATACTATAGCAGCAACCAGCCAGATATCATGCCGATGTATCTTTTTTTGGTTGGTGTCTGATGCCGCAAGTCACTGCCCAAGTGCCGGATTTTGACGACTTCGGAGTGAGACCGGGCTCCCTCAGTGTCAGTTACATCTAGCAGCCATATGAAGAGCCAGATCTTTTATTATGACCAAACTAAAGCTAAAATGTATGAAGGAGGATTCGGGCCATGTTACAGATTTCTAGAATAAATTGAGAGGGACCCAGCTGCAGACATGATGGCGGACATGGGCGCCGCCATACATCCAATGACATCCAAACCGGAAGTCCATACCGGAAGTTGGTCTGTGTGTATATTATTTGCCGAAGAAGAGGAAGAAGACAACGGAGAAGACGAAGAGAAGAACGCAAACAATACACGCACGACTAAGAGGAAGAGCGGTAAGGGAACGAGACTTTTAATTATTAGAATCTTGGCATGCACAAATTACTACCACCGGATGGTGGGTTTAGCTACATTTGTTGTGTAAAAACGAGGGCATGATTGGTATTAACTTAACGTTAGCTGGTCTGTTGTGCTCTCTTTCATCAATGTCTGTGTGTAAACAGTGTTAATGTTGGCCAGAGACTATCACTGCCCTCGCTTGATGTGTTGGTTAATTTAGATGTGTAGTGTGTTGTGGTGTAAAACATCTGTGCACACACTCACTGCACGCAAGCCATTTTTTTCCCAATTTTTGGTTCACCTGGTCACCTTGTGTATTAATGCTTGTATAACCACAACCCTGCACTGCTCGATCAAGTCCTATACATCTTTTTTTTCCGGAGATATTCTAAAAATAGTAATGAGAGTCGTCTCATGTGGTATTCGACATGAGTGACCCCCGAGGGTTAACTGCGTCAGATAAATAACGTATACATAGCCCTGGGTGTCTGCGAAAAATGCATTTGTATTATGTTTTAGTAATGCAGAGCACTAATACACATACACGTGTGGATACATAAATAGCTGTAGTGCCTCCTCCACCATGAGTCCTTTAGATCGGTAAAATATGGTTGATGTTCAGTATGTTTTCCAGCTATCAATGTTGATTGACTTCTCCTTTTTTCAGATGCACCCCTCTATTTTGAGTGACGCAGCCAGTCTGGGGCACACAACCCTTTCACCATCTGAGTTTGGGTGTCCTCTCTGCCCCAAATTTAAAACCAAAAACGAGAGCGCGATCCAGAGGCACCTGAAAAACCATATGGAAAATGCAGTTCATTTCCATGGTATGTTGATGAGAAGTATCTGTTTGAGATCATATACTTCTACATATAACAGTAATGTTTAATGATATTTGTCTGGGACAAAACAAGACATTTTAGGCTGCATCTTGGGATCTTGTGATTTCTGGAACAGTGGTTGACATTTTATACCATTTTCTTACATTTTATAGACCAAACAAATAAATTATTTTACTGTTTTTCCATTTTTGTTTCTTTGTTTTTTTATTCTATTTTTGAGATTGATATGGATATCTGGAATAAAAACTTATTCACAAAAAAGATAACTCACAGTCTACATCTTTATATTGCCAGTACAATAGTGTAATATTCTGTTTACGTGTTCCTGAAATATAATAGAATACATCTGACAATATGACAATCTAATTATTACGTTCATTTAATAGTTAAATAAACAATTAACCATACTGATGTAAGAGTAAGTATGACATTTGTGGTGTCCATGGTTTTCAGTTGTTTTGAATGACCTGATAATAATCTGCATGTTGCAACTGTAGCCCAATAAATGAAAGTGCTCATATTATTTAATCTTTGTTAAAAATTAATCCAACTAAAATTCATGTGTTTGCTGATTTTCTACAATTTTTTTAGGTTTAACCTGTTGAGGTCAATGTTATTCCAAAACAAAAAATGATTGTATTTGAAATAATTGTTGAAATAATTGTAAGAAAATGAAGAAGAAGATTAACTTCCGGTATGGACTTCCGGTATGGATTGGATATATGGCGGCGTCCTTGTCCACCATCTTGTCTGCAGCTGGGTACTCTTGAATAAATTTGTAATATTACAAGAATAAAGTCAAAATATTATGTGATTAAAATCATAGTTTTAGCATTAAAAAAAAATCACAGATTAAAACTGCAAGGTCAGGTAACATGGTATAAAAAGTGACAAAGTGTGTACAAACAGTGGTGGAGGTGACAGTAATATACATTTTAGCAGTACCTAAGTAAGATAACCAACAGGATTTCAGGTATGATCTACACTGCTCCACTTCTGCCAGTAGGCCACCAGAAAGATATCCCCTGAAGGTTGTTGTGTCATTTATTGACTACATTAAAGAAGAGTGCCGCCAGTGATCGCACATCTTAGTGATGCTGCACTGTGCATTATCTTTCGATGTGCTTCCATTCATATACCTACAATGCAGTCCATTCTGCTTTGCATTCTAAGGCTGCCTGAAAGCAGCAGGGATAAGGAGCTGGCCTGTGGTGTGTTATTTCGTCATCCTGGTGATCAACACATCTGGGTGAAGCCATTGTATGTGTGTTAGTGTATTGGATGTCATGACAATTAACATCTCCTAAAACAGTGGAGCAACATCAGCACAACCTCCCTTTCTTATGCATTACCCTGTCTCAGGTGCTCCCGTACCTGACCAGCACACCGAGAACCAGCAGGTGGGTTTTCCAGCTACGGTGTATTCATTTTCACTCTGCCAAAAATACTGATCTGACTTTGATCCTCTGCCTGCCCTTCCCCGTGTCAAAGGCTCAGGTTAGCACAACAAACGGAGTGGCGTGCAGGGTCAGTCACTGCGTAGAGAAATCACAAGATGTAAACTGAGGTTAATTGGAGCTGAAATAATTTACATTCTTAGAAATTGTGAGCTGTGCATTTCATTTGAGTGAATAGGAAACACGATAAAAAAATTGCAAACTAGTGCTAATATGACCACACTCAAAGACATCAGAATTACTACCGGCATCATAATCATATCCATTTGCTTTAAAATATTTGTTTCAGCAATTTAATACAAAAATTTAATGAACATACAGATATAATTCAAATACATTTCACAATATCAGTGTATCACAAAAAACACTATTCAAAACAGTGGCAATAAAGACAACTTTTAAAGGTGGCTCTTATTTAACTGACTTTTTCACCAGGCACACACTCATTTTGTAATCCATAGTATGTCATCTGCAGCATAGCTTCACTCTTTTACTTGAGAAGAGGTCTAATCAGTTCAACTGAAAACACCTGAGTGGGTGTGTGGGTGTGTTTCAAGGCCCAGCCTTTACAAAGGAGAGAACACAGCAGAAGTGTTTGGCCTCACCTTGTGTAGACATTCCTCTGCTTAATAGATTGATAGTGACAGATTTTGTGAGGTTTGTGTTCACATGACTCACATTAAACTGCTGAACTCTGAACCTTCACTGCTTTGGCCTTTTCATATCCCCTGATGGCCAGGTTGCATTGTCCAAAGCCACACAATTTTTTCTGAATTTCTGGCGGAGTTCCCATCAGATATTTCAGGCCGGAACGAAGTGAAATATTTCTGTTTAATGGTGCTGCATGAAAAAGCCCAGGGATTTAAATATTTTACTAAGCAGCATATAGCAATAGAATGATGGGAGAAGCAGATACATAATAAATATCTTATATATAAAATCAGCGTAAAACAAAAACTACATTCCACATGTGGAGATGTGCAGTATCTTCCGTGGACCGATCTACTTCTTGTTACAAGCATTACAAAGCAAACCTGGAGCACTTTGTGTTCTCAAGGCACAGATCAGGGATGTTTTCACATTTAGTCCTCTTTAAACAAACAGAACTCAGTCCTCTTAGGGTGTTTTCACACTTGGTCCATTTTAGCCTTCTAAACAGACTCATAGCAGTGACTCAGCTTCTTCTGCCCAAATGTGAACACTCCAAGAGAACTCAGATCCCTCTGAAGCGACCTGAACTCAGACCACCTCAGGCAGTTCACAACCTGTGCAATGTGAACACAAAGCGCTCCAGGTCTGCTTTGCCTTTTGCTATTGTATTGTAGCCCTCCAGGCTTGCCGTAGACAGATCATATGCTGTTTCAGTGGGACACACAATAAACACAATGGAACCATGGCCACAGGTAACAACAGCACGACCAGTGGACGAGGAGTTCTTTGGTCTGACGATGAAACAACTGCACTCCTCCAGATATGGAACGAGGAAAACATCAAACAGCAACTGTCCACAACACACAGAAACACTAAGGTTTTCCTCCAATTTTAAGTCCATAATCTCACTGCAGTACCACATCAAAGTAAAAACAAAAGTATGTCAATATATATCCTATATAGACTATAGTGTGAACAGAAAGAGGACTGAGTCCCATCACAGCTGAAGTGGACCAGAGAGAGAACTGAGTCCTTTTTCATATGAACTGACAATGTGAACACAAAAAGACCTTTTTCTGTTGATCCACTTTTTGGTGCACTTTAAGAGGACTGAGTTCGGTTTGTTTAAAAATTACTTAAGTGAAAACACCCTGAATTGCATTGTGGACTTGAAAGCAACAGTGGTCTGAGTTCGGTTCAGAGGGAACTGAGTTCTCTGTGAGTGTTCACATATGTGCAAAAATTGCTGAGTCACCGCTCTGAGTCTGCTTAGAAGGCTGAAAAGGACTAAGTGTGAAAACACCCTAAAACTATGACCGTCATGTACGACCTATTCTGTCATGTCGGAATGAGGACATATTGATCTCCTGCCATGACTAGGAGCACTAATTTAGGAAATGCTCCTGTGGGACAACTGGATCCGAATGAGCCATTTGAATTTGATGACCGCCCATATTTATTTGAACATGGACGTACACGGATGCAGAGCTCATTGAAACTGAAGAGCGGACGAGGAGAGAGAGGGAGCAGTGTTACTTCGGTAGCACATATACTAAAATTGCAACAGGCAGAGGAACATGTCCGAATCCAGCTAAAGGTAAACACAAACATTCATTTCTCCTTTCCGTTATGTTGTCGGATAATTATACTAACAATCCGAGCCTATCTGTGTGAAAAAAAATGCACTTTTAGTGGACCCAGTTTCACGTTGTTTGACGCTGTCTGAGTGCCCTATTATTTAATATAGCGCGCGCTCACGGGCTGCAGGCAGGTCAGCCCTAGCTTCGTACTGGAGAAATGTCAAATACTAAACATCCTATCACTCATTTAGACAATAGTCGATCGGAAAATAGGGCCAAGGTTGAAAAAAACCTTAGGTCCCCTTTAGGATTTGGATGTAAGATTTGTTTTCATTCCACCTCCAGCCAAATAACATTCAAATCCATGTCCAACATACAGGTTTCTTCTTCTGAATCCATGTTAGTTTTGCTTACAAGCATCAGTTTGCTTGTATTTGGACAGTTTGAACTAAATCGAACCAAACGCAAGATCACATAAAACTTTCCACTGTGGTTCAGATCAAAGAGAAGAGTCAATGTGATATCACTTTGAAATACTTGTATGGATTGGAAATAACTGTTCTGCAATTTTTTATTTTTTATTTTTGTGCACACTGCAAAACTCTCACAGGAGTCTTGAAATGTATTCATAAATCTGAGTGTGTAATATGTGACAAGCTAGCACCACTTTAAGCTAATTAATCAAGGAAATGTTTGCAATGCATTTAATTGCCCATCCCTGAATGTCTGTAGGTTTGAAAAATCATTACATTTATGAGATTACGCCTTGGTAATTTCATTGGGAGGGCTGGGCTTTAACACACAAATAAGCTTAGCTCAGCAGACTGACAAAAGAGGCAGATTACGGGTGCTGTGGAGGAAAACAGAAAAAAAGAAGGGGAGCATCAGTGATTTATAGTTGTGGTCTCAACAAGGCCAGGCTTGAGGTAAAGTTGTTTACTACACTCCATCCTTTCTAGATCTAATTCTCTGTCACTCACATGGAGTTCATTTATGATAGGGATGTACTGGAGATGCACAGCGAAAAATTTGCATTTTAACCAGTAATTTAATCTTGCATTGAGTCCTAAAATCTTGGGAGAGGAATGTCTATGATAAAGTGGAACTGGTCTCTCTCACTCTGACACTCAGCAGCATCCCGCACACTGAGGCACGTTGTTATGACAGGCTCCATTTTTCATAATTCTGCTGTTTGAGTACAACTGCGTCATGATTGATGAAGCCCACTGGTTGACTTTAATGCATCATGCTGGGTGTTGAGGTGGTACGGCAGGTATAGACATGAGGAAGTGGGAAAAATCTGAGCAATGCACTGGAGTACTAGAGTGAATGGCAATTAGTAATTTATTCCCTTTAAGAAATGTTCAGATCTGACATTCTTAAAGTATAATGGAGTCAGATAATTAAACTAAGCTTGCTGAAAGAGCATGTGTCAGACGAACAAAGTTGAAATGTGCAACAAATTGATCTTATCCCACTTTCCCACTTTTTTTTCTTCATCTCTTCCTCTGCAGATAACTGGAGCATGACCTTGTCATGCTGTACTTGCCAACCTTGGGACCTCCAAAATAGGTGGGATTTCAAAACCAAAGTGCGGGTCTGGGGGTCCTTCCCCAGCAGAGTGTCAAAAGACTTTGCTTCCTGCATTCTGGTGACTTAAAAAGAATGGGGGAAAATGTATATAGCGTCAGCATTTTATATTAAAGGGATAGTGCACCCAAAAATGAAAATTCAGCCATTATCTACTCACCCATATGCCAACGGAGGCCCTGGTGAAGTTTTAGAGCGCTCACGTCCCTTGCGGAGATCGGCGGGGGGAGCAGCTAGCACACCTAATGGCAGACGGAGCCCCAGACTAACGTCCAAGAACACAAAATTGAATCCACAAAATATCTCCAACATGCCTATCCGTAGTGATCCAAGTGTGCTGCAGCCCCGACATAAAAAGTTGTTTCGAAAAACGTCATATGAACTCTGTTTTTAGCCTCACTGTAGCCTGCAGCTCTGACTGCTTCTCTGTGCTCCACGCTCACGTGTGCGCGCTTGCGCGAGACCAGTGAAAGCATGAGCTTTGCTTACCCGTGTTTACATCACGTGACACGTGCACCGCAGGGGGAGACAGCAGTAACCACAGTAGCTAAAAGATAATTTGCACTACGGTCTTTTAGCAAAGGACAGCCCAACATGTCTGAAGACTTTGAAATTGAGGAGGAACAGCATTTCTTTGTTGAGCCGTATTTGTTTGCGCCCGAGTATACGGATGGAACTCAGGCTACTGGACGAAGCAGCCGCCGCAGCTCATGAGCCTAACCCTCAGCCAGCCGCAGAATACCAGAGTCGAGTACTGGAAACCCGGTGGTGTAGTTGTTTCAAATGCAAAGCAATGCCAACGGATGAGGAAAGTCTTTGCTGCTGTTGTTTCTTAAATAGCGATGATGTGAAGGTGATGAAGACGTCTCCGATGACACCATCTTGCTTGCATAAAGAAAGGTTTATTACAAGAAGTACAGCATCTATCAAGCATCTAGAATGCCTGAGAGAGAGTTCGAAGCCAATATGAACTGCTCTGAATAACGGCTCAATTTACCCTGTATATATAGGTCGGTTGTTTTGATGAACTTTGAGACAAAATGTGACAAGTGACAGAGAGACAATCTAGATGGAATCCAACCTTTCATCTTACTTATCTATCCTTGACCTGAGCCATAATAAAATCTTGACCTGGGCCCCTAACTGATCATATAAGACCCCGGTCATCACATAACATGTGGCACGTCAGATACTACACTGCTCAGACTGGGAATTGGCGATGCCTGCACTTGAGAATCTGGACATCAGTACTGACATCATCAGAGACTGCTGCTCTTCAGAGACTGTGCATCACCGATCACCCGGAGCGCGCACACGTGAACGCGGAGCACAGAGAAGCAGTCAGAGCTACAGGCTACAGTGAGGCTAAAAACAGAGTTCAAATGACGTTTTTCGAAACAACTTTTTATGTCGCGGCTGCAGCACACTTGGATCACTACGGATGAGCGCTATGGAGATATTTTGTGGATTCAATTTTGTGTTCTTGGACGTTAGTCTGGGGCGCCGTCAGCCATTAGGTGTGCTAGCCCCCCCCCCGCCGATCTCCGCAAGGGATGTGAGGACTCTAAAACTTCACCAGGGCCTCCGTCGGCATATGGGTGAGTAGATAATGGCTGAATTTTCATTTTTGTGTACACTATCCCTTTAAATACATTATGAACCTATTACTTCAGCAGAGTAAAAGGAGCTGGGAGGCTAGGCTTGCATTGGCCTACACCAGGGACCCACAGCTGGCTGTTCTCCCTAACCCACACACTCTTGGGTCATGGATGTGGTGATGTCAAATGGGTGGCTCAGGGCCTCTGGAAAATTGCTGGGTAACCCGCAACAGAGGAGGGCAAGCTAGATCCCACCAAACCAGACGCACCCTTCAAACCATTGCTAGAGCGTCCTGTTGCAAATTATGCATGCACAATGCAGGCAGCACAGAGACAAGGTGTCCACCAGCAGCTGTGTCCGACCCATTCGGGCCACATGGGCGTCCCTGTTCGGTCCTGGAGGGGTGGAAAAGGGAGGAGACATGAGGACGTGCCAAATGTGAGGAGACAGTATGTTTTTAGTTATAGAGCTTGTACATGCCACTCAGTGTCAGCAAAAGTTTGTGATAATGAAATGAAAACAAAAAGTGTAAAAATTTGTAACTAATTGGCAGAGTATGGCAGAATTGTGACCCCACGAGGAAACTAGGAAAGAGCAAGGGTTGGCTAGTATGTGTTGATACTGTTAATATACATTTAATTATTTGTGTAGCTGGATTGGACAATATTTACAGCATCTGTGGATTCCAACCATGGAAGCATTGTTTTCTGAGCCTAGTGGTCTCTAAAGAGCACTTAATAATATTTTCTGATTTTTCTTTCCTGGTTTCTTGGCGAGAAATGTGGAGGTTGAGAACCACAATTTTCACTTTATCCCATAGTGCAGGAAATGTTTGACAGGCAGGAGGCAGAAAAACAGAGAGGCGAGAATAATTTACTTTATATCTGCAGAGACAAAAGGTGGGCTATCATTTATTTAAAATATGTGTAGTCACAAACATCAGGCACCTATCAAATTTATGAGTGCACATATATTTCAGTGTTGTGGCAGCTCAGCTTTAGATTTTACACATAAACTAGCTGGCCTCCGCTGTCTCTGTTTACAAAGTCAGCATTGAAGCTGAGCTCATTGTACTCATTGAATATGCTGGATGAATGGTGTTGACTTGAATCTAAGGTTTAGGCTCTCAGGTGTTTGATAGAAGCTATGACACACCACTGCAACAGTTCAGAAATATGCTTAATGGCCTTTTTAGCCAAGAGCTGGATGAAAAGATTGATTGCAATCTTGTGTCTGTGTTATGTACGGATCACTAGAAGGTAATTAGCTGAGCTATCTCTAAGTGCTCATTTCTACTCCCTTTACGTATGAAAATAGATACATCTGTATCAAATGTTGTAAATGTCTCTGCTTTCATACTTCCATGTAGCATCCCTGATTAACGGTCTGGCACTCTAACTGATGGTTCATGAAGCTTTATTTTCAATAATGTAGCTCCAAACATACCATGAACGCACCGCAAGAAAAAAAAAAAAAAGGAAAACAAAATACTACATTTCTTCCTCAGCATAAAAAAAACATAGGCACATTGGGCTAACAACAGTGTAGCAATTCGCTAGCATACACGCATGCTCACTTCAACTCAGAAAATCCTCATTTGGGTAGCTGTGTTAAATCTAATATTCTTGTGACAAAAAATGATCTGAAGCTCAGTTCCGAGGCTTCTGATTAATCCATATAAATGTTACGCTTAAAATAACAACTTCCCATTAGGCCCAACCCACTGTCCATTTCAACCCCTACCCCTCTGGTATAGACTCTGTCCATTCCGAGTACAGCTATGGATAATTTAGTTGGTTGAACAGATTCAGATAATGGTGCACTTGCTAATACCTAGCTAGAGCATTCATTCTTTCTACAGCAGAAAGCTAAGGCTTCTGTCATCCATGTCATCATGTTTTACGCTATTTTTATCAGTTATTATGGTTTCCTTACCAGCATAACCTTTGAGTTTAGGCTCACAATAAGCAAAAATACAATTGTAGGCACTGGCAGACCATTTCTGTTACAGAGCTCAATTAAACTGTACACAAACAAAAAAATAAAACCGTCAAGCTGTGGTTTTACGAGGAGTTATGTGTTAAAACTTTTTAGTAATACCAGCTGGGAGCAGTTCGCTAGGCTAAGTGAATCGCCTCCTGGCTCTGTAGATCCAGACTTAGGGCAAATGTATGAAAACAGTATCGATTTTCTCATCGAAGTCTCAGCAGGGAATCAAACAAGCACATTTCCCAAAATACCTAACTATTCCTTCAAACATGGAATGATGAATGTTGTCAAAAATCGAGCTATTCCCATCTTCCATCAATAGCTGAAAGCTCTTTAAGAAACACTTCACGTTCCCCACAAACCATATCCGCCTCTCCCAGGTCTCCATCCCCAGCTTGCTCTGCTGTACTTGTACTTTTTCTACCTCTCTCAGCTTCTTTTTTTGTACTCACTTTATCTGACTCTTTGGGATATTAAAACAGATTCCAGGGTCATGGCAGCATTATTTTTACAAAGTGTCAGGGCACTTTGACCATGACCCTTGTACTCCTCAATACTGGTTGCTTTCATACTGCAAATTAAATCTCTTATTCTGTCTTTTTTAATGTTCAGTGTAAGCCTCTCTGCCAAATAGCCAGTCAGAAAATATTAATGGAAGATGACGCACGATTATTTAGAAAAGATCCACAATACAAAGCTGCATCCTTACAATAGGTTATAAATTGATGTATCCCCACAGCAGTTCCACCTTTCCCTGCAGGCAGGCAGGAAAGTCTTTGGCTATGCAGGGGAATATCAGTGTCAACAGTGTTCAGTCACCCTGCCTGTGCTTATCAACTTACCCTTTTCCCATTTCCACCTTATCAAAAATAATTATCTTTATTCTCAGGGCCCCTCGCCCTCAGGTTTTTTCTCATTTTTTTTATTCCCCACTATAACCTGTTATCGCATGTTGACTGGCACGCAGGATTTATGTCATTTATCGCCCTCCTAACATGCAGCCCAATATGGTTTATTTCTCAGTCTCTCAACACCCTCGTGATCCCCGGCTTCGTTATCGAGCCCCTGGCCGCTCTAAAGATACTGCAGGACGGTCGCTACGTGGCTGCAGTTCAAAGAAGCCAAGGGAGTCATCTTGGGGACTTCTCTCGACCTGCCCCTCCAGCATAAAAGGCCACAACCTGGCCTTTTTAATTCAATGTAACAGGCAGATGGAAAAAATGACAGTTTATGTCACCATGCGTACCACTTATTTCCTGGTTTGCTCAGACCTTTGACATAGATATTGCAAATAAGCAGCTGTGCTTTTACACCGTGGGAACATTTTTATTCCACTAGTAATCAGAATCAGAGCTGAGACAGGATAAAAATATGCCACGGAAACACCTTGATCAGCATAAACTCATCATTCTGAAATACATTTTATTCTTTCTATAAAGGTTCAGTGTGTGGGATTTTGGGAGATGTATTGGCAGAAATGGAATATGGAATTTTTTTGTGTATACCTGAAAATAAGCGTTGCCGTGTTTTAGTTATGTTACAATTAGCAGTTTATATTTACATAGAGAGCGAATCCTTGCCGTGTTTGCCACCATGTTTCTACAGTAGCCTTGAATGGATAAACCAAACACTGGCTCTAGAAAGGGCCATTCAGGTTTATGAGTCACCCATTTTAGTTAGAAGCCCTACCACAACAAGCATCGGAAAACATCAGATTATTATTAACTCCAGCTAAAACCCTCATGACCATCTGCCTCTTAAGCTGTCAAGAAAAAAGGTGAGCACATCCTAGCAGGTGCTAGGCTAACAGCCTGTCTCCGACATGCCAAACAGCATTGAAGAATCACTGATATGCAACCTGAAACTACTCTATATAGTGTTTTTACTGGTTTAAATCACTGGGTCCATTTGTTCTGGAGAGGAGGGGACCTCTGCAGATAATGCTGCTCACTGTAAAATCCTCCTGAAAGTCTGGATCAGAAATAAGGTGAGCACACATTCAGTTATCACAGGAAAAAGGTGAGGCAACATAGCAGATGTTGGTTAAGCAGCCTGTCTGCCACATGCCAAACAGAGTGGAAGAAATGCTGATTTGTAACATGACTGCTTTTTTTAAGTGTTTTTACCAGTTTTAATCACATGCTCTGTTTTGGAGAGAAGGAGACATCTGCTGTGATTCGGATCCTGGTAAAGTCCTCCTGAACAATAACACTTGGAGAATTTAATTCGTGAAAAGTTTCATGTGGTTGCTATTTGCAACCCTCACCACTAGATGCCACTAAATTTCCCTAAATCTTACACACAAGACCTTAAAGGGATAATGCACCCAAAGATGAAAATTCACCCATTATCTACTCACCCATATGCCGAGGGAGGCTCAGGTGAAGTTTTAGAGTCCTCACAACACATGCGGAGATCCAAGGGGAGAGGGGGTAGCAACACAACTCCACCTAATGGAGGCTTACAGCACCCCAGATTCAAACCATAAACACATAATTGAAACCACAAACTATCTCCATACTGCTCGTCCATAGTGATCCAAGTATCCTGAAGTTCATGTGTGTTCACGTGCTTTTGCTGGTCTTGCGCGCAAGCACACACACGTGAACGCGGTGGACAAAGAGGCAGTTAGAGCTACATGCTACAGTGAGGCTAAAAACAGAGTTCAAATGACGTTTTTCCAAACGTGCCTTTAGCCTCCATTAGGTGGAGTTATGTAGCTACCCCTTCTCCCCTTGGATCTCCGCAAGTGTTGTGAGGACTCTAAAACTAGTAGATAATGGCTGAATTTTCATTTTTTGGTGCACTATCCCTTTAAAGTGCTGGTTAAATCTTCTGAAATTTGTCAATATAAAAAATAAATAAATGTTCCCTCCATACTTTCTGTTTTTGGAATAAATATGCTCTCTCCATACTTGTGCTTGCCCACATGATGTGCAGTATTTCCAGATGTGATGATTCCATCGTGGCTCCACTTGAGTTTAGTAGCTTCAAGAATTTTAAACAGATTCTTCAGTAGAAACCACTGTCATCTGAGTTTTGATCCAGCCCAGACCCTGTCAAACATTTACTTCTTTCAGATTTATGATGGACTACATTCTTTCTGAGTACTGGCTGTAGTACATGTGAACAAAATATCTTCAAAATCATTTATGTTCAGCGTGTGGGCCTGTGTAAACATCATCATCAATATTCACTTCATTCAGAGAGAAAAAAGTGGCCACAGCTGCTTTGTAAAAAGCCTAATTTAGATCTGAAATTTTGATATCATTGGGGATTTAAAATCCTCATTGACTAAATTGGAAAGTGCAGTGGTCAAGGTAGAACTGTTTTCACTCATATCAGCTAAATGAAGGAATATGCTTGTAATTCACTTGACATTTCACATAAATATCAAAAGGCCTACACAGTCATATTAAAAATCATATTGCCTCAAGTGCACTGCACTACAGGATGAAATTTATTTTCATATTTACAAATCACCCCTGTCTTTTACATGTTTATGCTCCTAAACTTTTTATTTTTTGTTGATTAAAAAAGTAACCCAGGCAGCATTATTTATCTCTCATTCTTTAAAATTCATTTTAATATAGAGAAGCCCGGAGTACATTTGCTTAGACCCATCCATGCACTGCTCTCTTTTTCTGTTTATCAGACCACATGTACAATAAAAATTGGCTAGTTAGCCACCCCAGTCCTGTGGCTGTAACATTGACTGCTTGAATTGGGCTGGCACAAACCCCCAGCGCTGGGTGTCACACTGGCTGGTGTCTTGCAGCAGCGCAGAGTCTAACCTTTGTTACCGCAGCAACAGAAAGTTTGCTGTCCCACAAATTCTGGCTGTTTGCTGGTTTGCGCTGAGGTCTGTCTCCGACGCTGCTCGCCACTCTGCCAGCGAGGTGGTCTGTAGTGGTGGGGAGTGAGGCTCAGGACACACTGATTTGAGGGTTTAGCTAATGTTAGCTACGTAGAAATGAACTTGAATCACTGCAACCATAACCCTCTAGCTCTGGTTAGCAGAAGGCTAAACTATTGACAACATTTTCTCTCACACTTTACTAATACCGACACGTTTTGTTTCATTTATTGTAGACACTGTGTCTTCAACAAGGGGTCCCTGCTCCATCTCTCTTTCAGGTAAGGGGGCCTAGGCCTGAAAAATGTTGAGGACCCCTGTTTTAGACCCTTGTTTTGCTAAGTTAGTCTTTCTCTTGTGTGTTGTTTTGTAGTGTAGGCAGTTGTTACCAATGCTGAAATAGCAACTTTCTCTGCAAGATTCTTTTCCTTTGAATCACGCTTTAATCAAAGGGACATGCACACGCATCTGCATTTGTAGAACAGCCAAAAGGAAAAGACCTTTCTCTTTACAATGACCTGTGACTGGCCAAAGGTTCTCATCATGAGCCAGATTTTCCAAAGCTTGAAAACAGAAGAGGTACAGAAATCGAGTTTTCACCAAGACCACTTGAAATACGTGGTTGAAGTTTATTATGGGATTTTTGCTCAGTGATGCCAAAGTAAAATTGCCCTCCCCATCTTTAAATGTTAAACATCTACAAAATAGGGTTTAAATTTGCAGCTCATAGTGAAATAATCGCTGTAATGTTATCAAATTTGTATCTGTATAATAACAGTTGACAACATTGCATTTGTTTTGAGGCATAGCAAATTTCTAATATATGGCGTTTTACTAACATAATCAGTTCAAGTTTTCACACTCTTCTTAACCATCAATTTCTAATTGAACCAAATAATTCAAAAAAATTAAAAAACACCAAAATTAAAATGTTACTTCATGAATGGAAATGTTATTACATGAAGTATATGACCATGATTAGCTGCAAATTGTTATTGGCATCTCATCAGGATAATGGTTTATTTTAATGAAATGAAATTACCTTTTTTTTTTTTCCGTCTCATTTGAGAAACTGCCTGAATCCACTCGCCGCCGGCTGAGTGATTACACTCACTGTTTGGAGATCTCAAACTGTGAAATGACAAAGAAGTGGAAACCTTTTTTTTTTTTTTTTCCACTCTCTCTATCGCCACATCCTGTAGATATAGTACAGTTTGACATATAGCTTCCTTTCACGCTTGACAAAAATCTGTCCAGGAAGCAAACCATTACTATTGTCAAATTGGGACTGCAGTTTATAGCTCAATAATGCAGTCATCATTCATACTGTCACTGACCATCACGTGTTTCACATTAGCTCTGAGTTTGACACTGATTTATTCCACCACTCTCAGCTGCAGAGGGGGGAAAAAAGCATCCAGTCAGCATCTGTTGTGCCAGACTCTCCTCTGCCAATATTGTATTTTTGTTTTTAGTTTAAGATCTCACAAACTTCACAGCTTTCCTGTACCGGTTTATCCTCTTTGTGTACTGTGTCATAAATTTCTCTTCTTACAGTTACAGTCTCGCAGTCTAGTAGACTTGCTCCTGTCTTGACCCACGCTGAAACACCATTTGGCAGAGAGGGAACAGCCTTGTATTCTTATATCAACTGTATAGCCCAGGCCTTTACTGTGCATCTGTGGTGGAATACCCATAAATAATGTGTGACAAAAGGCTGCTCAGGACACTCTAGGCCTGCTCGTTTGACCTTTCGACAAAGAGAAACTCGACAAAAACAAACAACTCCCCTTGACACAAGGACGCAATCTAATTTGGTGCAGAGAGGCTGAAACAAGGCTTTCCATTTCAGAGTCTTTCGGGGGAACTGATTCCAGCTCAGCACACCCACATCAGGACTGGCACATGGAGCCTGAAAAGAAATCAATGGCAAAGGGTTTAACAGGCTAACCATAATTGGGCTCATAGTCTAGAAACACTGTGGTCTTTGGAAGTTTTGTAAATACCATCACAGAATAACAATCTGGGGTGAAAATAGCCTGTGTCTGTCTAGATGTGGCTCATTGATTTTTCTGTTTTATTATTTATTTATCCTCTGTTTTGTGCATGCTTCAGAGGATCCTGCAAGACAAAAGCAACGGAGAGAGGAGCTTTGTCAGATGAAAATATCATTCTGTGCACACAGCAGAATATTATCAGATTATCCATGCAGCCAGTACATTATCTTTTACATGTAAAAGGGTAATGCATTTAGCACATGCTCTTATCCACAGAGGCTGACAGTCAATGCTGCAGCTGAATGAGCACATAGCGTGATGTATAACAAGTACTGCAGTGACCCTGCGATCATTATATATGATCTATTGCTTGAGTAAGTGCTTGGAAAAGAATTAAAAGCCAGGATGAAAAGGCAGAAAAGAGGCTATTTGTCTTGACACACTTAACAGTCAGAGAGTTGCTTTTACTCAAGTTTAAAGTCTGACAGTTGCACCAAAGGGAGACAAAGTGGAACAGAGGAGACTTTAAATATTGGACTGTATAAATACTGTATGTCTGAATGGCTGTGAGAGGAGGCCAGCGAGTTCCGTCATTTAGATGGTAAAGTCATTTACTGAGTAATCAAGGGACACGTCACCCACCAGACTTTTTTTTTCTTCCTCCGGAAGGTCGAACAAGATGGAATTAAAATGACCTTGGACTGAAATTACAGGAGTAGGAGGGTATATATGCTGAAGAAAAGCAGGTCAGGGTCCCGTATCCAGATATGCAAGGCAAGCTTATTTGTACAGCACCTTTCAACAACAAGGAAATCCAAAGTGCTTTACATAACACAGGAAGGCATGATATAAGACCAACAAGACACTTCTTAACACTAAATAAAAAGAAGATAAACATGAGCCAAAGTTCAAAAATATGAGTCAAACAGTAAAAGAAAAATTGCAGTGCAGAACATGACAGTGCCCCCAAGCACAATGTCCATAGAGAAATGTCTTTCCCAGTTTGTGGAGGAACTCAACTGGCCTGCACAGTGGCCTGACCTCAATCCTATTCAGCACTTTTGGGATAAATTAGAATGCTGACTGCGAGCCAGGCCCAGCAAGTCCTCCAAATTAAACATCAAATTACATTGTTTGTCATTGCCCTACAGAGCAACACATAAGCATTTTCTCATCTGATGCTTGACGAGATGACATTGTTTGTCCGTGCCTTCTAAAACTGCTACAAATTATGCTTCATAAGTAAAACCCTGTTCTGATCTGACACCGCTGTGGTTCAGCTTTGGTTTGGTTTGCTACTTGGTCAAGGTTAGGGAACGATGGTCATGATTAAAAGACACCAACACTGACTAACTCCCGACCCCCTCCCTCCACAGTCTTCGTGGCTCTATAACAATGGGCATGTCTACATACGTGCTAATATTCCACTATGATTCAGAGTCTGAAAATTTTCTGAAATGGATGTGGGCTATTTAAACAGCATATTATAGATTTTCTGAATTAGGCCTTTTTCCAAATGTTGCATTTTCCAATTATGATGTGGAATATGCCAGTATTATGTGGGTTTAATAGCATTATTTGGGTGTGTATACATTGCATTTGGAATATGCATCTGCAGTTTGCAGCACACGGTCTCTTGTCTGTTTACAGTTTTACACAAACCACCTCGCCAACAGTTTGCATGGTTGGCGTAGAGATGCATGCCCAAAAGAAAAGCTGACATTTCTGGTCTGAAGGAGAAACACTCCTATTTTTAAACTTTAAAGACTTGGATATCAACACGTTTTTGAATATGTGCAAATATTGCAACCTTTTCAAGAAGGTGGTTGAAGGAATTTAAAGAGGGAGGCTGAGCTGCCACGCTCCAACATGTCTGCCACTGTCAAATTCTGTTTTGATTAAAAGAACCAGACTGACAAGCGTGATGTGGACGTGATAAACAGCATGTTAGAGCATGTTAATCAGAATATGCACAGCTGCATGTAAACAGGAGTATTAGTGGAATATTTACTTTCATTAGCCATGGGAAGGGCAAACCCGCAATATTTTGTGCATGTAAATTTACTCAGTGTTACACTATTTCCTCATTTGCTCTGATTGACAAGATCCATAATTTCCACAGCCGTTAGAGGGCTGTCTGACTTGAATGTAACCCACTGTTAATGGAATGCAATCACATTTTGCAGATACCTTTAATCTCAACTTTTCCTCAAAATGTTGATTAAGAAATGCACTATATTCATGGTAAAATGTATTTGCTAATTCAAATGAGTTGCATGAGCATACTTTTAAGGAGAAAATCTCTCTTGAAACACAACTGCAACATAGCACATTAATAACAGTTTTGGATTTGCTAAACTTGTTACCAGCTGCAACAACATCGCAGTGACTGGTGCTGTTTTCACCTTGTGAGTCCGTGTGTGTCATCATAGCAAAATATGGTCCTTAGCATTTAGATTTAGATTTAGATTTAATATTTATATTTAACATTTAACATTTAGATGCCACATTTAATATTTAGATTTAACAATTTAATATATTTCTAAGTTAACAAATATTGCTGTAAATGTGGTAAAAGGTGACGTTAAAAAATTCACAACACTTTTTTAAACATTGTTTGAAGCTAAATGTGGCAAAATGTTGATGTTATTTTCAGCATGAGCCACTTTACAAACGGTACCCCATAATTTAGTTGTTATAATAAAACACAATATGCTGCATGTCTCATGGTGCAGGTTATTTTCCGCCTGTAATCATTAGAATTAAAACGGTGTATTATCAAGGATGCACAGACTTCCTGGTAAATGGTTAGTGAGAAATATGTATCACATTTGAAAATATAATGCAGACAAGTTAAGGTAAATGATATATGTGTGTATGTATAATTATTTCTTGTCTTTTCACCTTCTCTCCTCATTTTATTTACTTATTACCTTTTATTCCCTCACAAAGTCTCTGTAATATTACCACCAGATGGTGTCCAGAAAGTGTTTTAGTGGCTGGCTCATAGACACTGATACAGTGTTTTGCCGTCCATCAGTAATTACTGTCACCACAATTTCCTGGTTGCTTGATTAAATATTTATGAACACGCTCTTCCTATTTTTGTCTGGAATCACTATAACAAACATGAATTTATAATTAATTGCCTCGCAGCGGCTCAGGAGACAGCTCGAGTGATCACACAATAATTTGCTGTTGCAATTACAAACCATTGTTCACCTAGTATGATGTATGTGAAGAATAAACTTGTGAGATCCCACTGTGAAATGCTGCGTGGACCACCAGTCGAGATGTGCACACATTGTGTCACAGGAAGAAATGACCAGCAATTTGTCAGTAAATTTACATCACACTCTGTGCTGTATTTACACACACACACACTCACCCTGCAAACAACAAGCCTGATGAATGAATCATCAATAATCATTTTGTGCAGTAATTAGTCAGCCATTCCCTATGCCAAATGGCATTGCCTTAACTACATTAACAGTAAAATAGATTAGAAAAAAAACTCTTGCTTGTATTTGATCAATGCTCACAGACAAATTACCTCAAAACAAGAGCTAAATTTTAATTCAACAGTGTTAAAAGTCCCAGGTGTTCATCAGCAGCTGGAGACTATTGGCTGTTAATCAGTACCTTGAAGAAGAATGCCTTGTGTTAACCTCAACATATGCGCTGTTGCCCCAGAGACACATTAAATGACATGAATAGGCCATGTGATCATGACCAGAGTCATATAAAAGGCAAGTGCTGACTGACATGAGTTTTATTTTGGCATCAGTGCAACTCATCACTCCTTGTAAAGCACACTGGGCAGCAAATGTGAGCACAGGGAGTGATCAATGCAAATTACCCACAAGGCACTCTGAGAACATGGTCTGCAGGTGGGTGCTGTTGCGGTGGTTGTGGGAGCAAAATGCAAGCAGGGCAACAATTCAGCAGCAGCGTTGGCAGCGATAAAACAGCTGCAGCAGACTGAACAGGTAAGCATCAGCTGGCCTGTTAGAGATGAGCTGGCAAGACATGTTCAGATGGTGATGTAAGATGTAAGCACTCAGGTTGTCTTTCTAAATGAGCTTACGGGTTTTGTTTCATTCTCACAATGTATCAGAACTTCGCTGTGTTGGCATTAGACAGATCTGGTCCAAACCAGAGGGGGTGTAGTGGAGCTGTTGGAGGGTGCAATCAATCACACCTGCAATTAGCTGAAAATTACTGGAAAATTTTACATTATTTACTGTTTGAATGGACAAATGCTGCTGCTGGTTACAGACATGATTGCTTGAACAAGTTAATTACTGCCACAGTGTAAATAGGAAAAAGGCAGAGGGGATGCTGTTGTTTTTCACATCCCTAAATTTCATTCAACCCTTTGCTAAATTGAGGTGTATCCTTTCAGAATATTTGATGTAGCATCTGACCTTTTGTGAAAATGTGTTTCATTTGTGTTGAATTTTTCTTTCATTCTATGTCTGGAATGCAACCCATGCCAAGTAATTAATACACAAATATTATGTGGGAAGTGTCAGAACTTATTCTGCTAAAGGCAAAGAATCAGGCCATGTGCAGGGTGGCATGAGCGAGATTTGAAGTCTTAACCTTTGCATTTAAAGACAACCACTTCATCACTCAACTACTGAACATATTAGATCAACTTTTTGTGTACAAGCATGACAAATACCTGCTTAGGTTTAGGGATGATTTGTGGATTGAATGAAGATCTGTTTACCTTAGTTGAATGTATACTTTTTGTCGTTTGTGTTTTACACATATTTGTCACAGGAGATTGGGATTTTTTGCAAAAGCAACCCTTGATATGGCATTTCAATTCTTAAACCCCAAGAGTTCACAATGAATGGGCAGACACAGGAAGATCAAGACTCCTGCTTCTGGTTGTGCTTTTGATTCTTATTGCCTGTTACTGCACCAGTTGTTACACTAAAGAAGGATGAGGACAAAAACAAGTGGTGATAATTGGGTTCAAGCAGCATTTTGAAGACACCCAGTCAGCTGAAGTTAAAATGATTCACAGGTGAAATAGCAGAATTAAAATTGTGGAAAGGAAATCAAATGTTTTGAAGGCAAAAATTGTTTTGAAGATACACAAAAATATCCAAAGCAACAGAGTAAAGAGCCGTACACACTTTCACCGCTTGGAAAACGCAAGGTTGGGCGCTGAGTGCAACTCTTAGGCCTATTCTGTGCCATCTTTCAAGAGCACAGAGGCAGGATACTTCGCAGGTTGCTAAGCAACCTTAACAAGCACCACGGTACCAGGTGCTGTTTTTTAAGTCTTTAGGCCTGAAATATTCTCTGTGAGTCAGATGTAAAAGCCCTAACCTTGCTCTAGCCCTACACTAAAATGATCAACTTCTTCTACGTATTTATTACAGACTGATATTTACAGATGAAGAGAAAGATGTCCGTCGGCTGTGATTGGTTGGTCCTTGTCACATGACATGAGGTTTGCTGTTGCATTCCAAAAGGTGAATTAAGCAATATCACACAAGAGGGAGTGATGTTGTACTGTATATCGTCACAGCTGTGATTCGGTCATAGGCACGAGGCCACTGACAATTACAGCCGTGACGATACAACATCACGACCATGACTTTTTATACAACAGTTCAACAACAGCTTAAACAGCAATGCTGAGTAAGGAAATGTTAACAAAAGGTGATGAAATAAATTATTTAAGTATGTTATGTAGCTCTGCGGAAAAAAACAGTTCCCCCAGTCTGTTGCCAGGTAACGCAGCACACACGCCAGGAACTCACAAGCTACTTTGTATTTACATTGATCTGCAACTGTGTAACTTCGTCCAGTTCGGCTGATGAAACGTTGGCAAATCTGGATGATGGAACGGCCGGATTCGGCTTCCGCTCTCCCTAATAATAATATCCATCTTCTTGGTGTAACGCTATAGTGTCACTTTGCGTCAATGTAGCGAGTGTGACAGCTGGTTAATTAACAGTTGCATTTATATTTATAACACCTGTGAGCGGAATGATTTTACTGTTACATGTCCCAGTGATGTTGTACTGTATATCAGCACTCATGGAATGCCTCTCGTCCAATCAAATTACTCGGTCGGAACTAACTGTTGTATAACTCTGTTTATCTCAGGGCACAGTCGTTGTGAATGAGAACGCATGTGCGCTGCAACAGCTTCCCTCTGGCGTTTGAGTGTGCCTGCCTACAGTACATGGGCAATAGGGTGTGCCAGTAAACCCGCAACTCCGTTAGCGCTTTTAGCACTTCTGGTTCTCTCGTCTAAAAGTCAATACGTTTTTTGAATGGGATTTTGGTAAAATGCCTCAAATAAGGTCTGTGGTTAACAAAAGCTTAAGTGAGTTTCAGGTTTTGTTCTACAACATAAAACATGTCAGTAAATACACTACTTGTGAATTTTGAAGCTTTTACGTGTCGTAAAAAAGGCGGTTGCTAACAAGTTGCTCTATACAACTACAAACCCTGTCGGGGACATTAAACGTCATCACCCCCGAACAGGCGAAAGTGCTGGCAGTCCGCCATTTCAGCTTCTTATTTAGCTTAAACAGTCCGATTTCCCCATTATACAATGTTTTTAAAATAAAGCGGCTGAAATCAATTGAAAGCTTAGTGGCGGTGACGTCAAGAGTCATGCGACTGTGAAGTAGTCATGTAGTCCGTTAAAGCCTAACGTTAGCCTTTTAGCTTCAAATGCGGTATGAAAGGTGTTCATATGTGAAGATTATCTCGCTGAACAAAACCTGTAAGTATCATAAACTTGTGTTAACCACAGAGCTTATTTTCTGACATAATCCAAAACGCAATGCAAAAATCACATTCACTTTCTCTTCCGGGAACCACCGCGATGCTAAGCTTCCGGGTTTTGACGTCAGCCCTAGCACACTCTATAGTAATAAGAAAATTGCATTCTTAGTTATGTTTCTGATGTGAGATTATAAACTAAGATCTAAATCAATGACAACTCATCAGCAGTTCAGTTTTGTCCTAGTTGAGCTGTACAAAAGTATCTGCTATCCGTGACTTCATATCTAAAATGCAACTGAAAAGAGCATGTATTGGCCCTAAGACATCAGAAGACACGGCAATGTAAAGCAACGTGTCATCAGCATAGCTAAGGAAATTTATGCATTGCCATCTTAGGACATTTCCAAGCAGCATGTAAAGGTTAAAAGGTGCATAATTTAAACTGAACCTTGAGGAGCTCCACTATTAATTTTATAGCTTTTAGATTCTTACAAAAAAAAAAAAAACAATCCCTATCAGTGTGATAAGATTTCAACCAATTAAAAACCACAGAGGCTAATCAGACTGTGAAGTCTTTTTAAAAGAGCCAAGGGATCTACTATATCAAAGGCTGCCCTTGAGTCAAGTCATACCAATACCGTTTTTTTTTTTGTTTTGTTTTTGTTTTTGTATCCATTTTAGATCTAAGGTTGTTTAAAACCTTGACCAGGACTGTCTTGGTGCTATGATTGGCCCAAAACCAGATTGGTATTTTTTTAAAATACTGTGGGGGTTTATTAACTCATTTAGCCAATTAAAAACAAGTTTCTTTGAAATTTTACTTAAAAGTGGAAGATTGGATATGGGTCTGCAGTTGTTAAGAAGCAAGGCATCTAAATTGTAGTGCTTCAGAAGAGATTTAAGTGAGCAGTAGGGAAATCACCTATCCTAAGGAGAGTAGTTTACAATGTTAAGCAAATCCCCTCCAAAATGGATGTGGGAATGGGGTTTAAAGGGAAATTTTGGTTTATTTCAACCCGTCTCCTATCGTCCTAAATTTCTTTCAAGTGACTAGTGACATTGAAATAATAGTTAGCATGTTAGCTGTTAGCCTTGATACAGCCGTAGCATCAGACCTGTTAAAACGTAAGTGAACGGTCATACCTTTAAGTGCAAAGTTAGTCCACTAAACAAGCTTTTTTTCCACAAAGACCGCCTCATATCGTTAGGATAAATGTCAGAGAACATATAGAAAACGACATGTAAACGTGTTGTCTTACCTTACCGGTGTGCTGCCATGTTTGTTGTTTACCATTTAGCTAAGGCTGCAACCGGTCCCATTCCTTGCAACAGAGGTATTCTTCTTCTGTGGGCATTGGGGTACAGCATTCACAGGTAACGTTACACCACCAATCTCCAGAGCTAAAGCCTTCCAGCAGCCATTCCTCCTCTATATCTCGCGTAATTCAATTTCACGAAGTTCTTCTGTTTGCCTCTGCTTTCCAAAGCGTGGCTGAAATATTGCGAGAACAAGCAGCGATCTCATAGCGTGCCTGAACAAGCAGCAACAGCTGGAAGGCAGAACTGGACAGTAGCCTGAAAAGTTCATTCATTTATTTTATGAAAGATTTCTAGAATAATGGCTGACTTTTTGCCAGACTTCAACTTTGTGGAGGAGGAATTTGATTTTGCAGAGTTTGATGGCCGCCCATATTTATTTGAGCCAGAATACACTGACGAAGAGCTTCCCCACAGAAGAGGAATGCCTCTGTTGCAAGGAATGGGACCAGTTGCAGCCTTATTTTCAAGGTCTGGATGTGACCGAGGACGAGACACCTCCACCTGGAGTAATGTTAGTACTCAGCTGGGCTTTATCTAGAGCTCACGAGATATATGTCGGCCAAGCTTTGGAAAGCAGAGCTAACATGGCACCACACTGGTAAGGTAAGACAACACGTTTACATGTCATTTTCTATATGTTCTCTGACATTTATCCTAACGATATGAGGCGGTCTTTGTGGAAAAAAAGCTTGTTTAGTGGACTAACTTTGCACTTGAAGTATGCCCGTTCACTTACGTTTTAACAGGTCTGATGCTACTATGCGCCCCGGCTGTATCTAGGCTAACGGCTAACATGCTAACTATTATTTCTATGTCACTAGTCACGTGAAACAAATTTAGGACGATAGGAGACAGGTTGAAATAAACCGAAATTTCCCTTTAAATAGAAAGTGCCAGGTTTTATTTGGAAAATAGCATATCAGCATCGACCAGGACTGATTTCTACAGGGTTTCCTCACATAAAAAGCGTTTCTCTATGTAAAAAAAAGGTTCTGGGAGACCTGTAGAGCTGCTAATAAAGGCCTGGTGTGTATCAATACATTGATCAGAAGAATATAGTGATGTTGCCCATCAAATTTAACAGCAGAACCTCAGCTATACAAGGCTGTAAAATTTTTTTTACATGCCCCAAACTCAGTTTTAACATCAACTAAATAAACAACAACAACAACAACTAACTCCAACAACTCCGAACAGCACCGATATCCCGGCCCACTCGGTATATTTTGGGCTCTAACTCGACCACACGTTATTCAAAACACACGCCATTCATCTCAAATGAAAGCTGAGACTCCACTCTTTCCACATGTATGCACCAAAACACTCTCCCTTTAACCATCACAGAGCTACAGCCCAAAGAACAACAACAGAAATCTCTTTGCCAAAATATATTTGTAATATGGCTCTTACCTTATTAATTTCACCGTAAAATGCGCAGTCTGCTGTTGATTCACGCTCCATTCACGTACTACCGGAAGTTGTCCATCATTCCAATGAATCCGGGCGGAAAATAAGGTTCCGGGGGAACTAAAACAATGACCACTCACAGCAGCCGACATCTCCCCACAACGCGTTCTGCTGACTCTGATTGGCTTACAGTGATGTCAATCTCATTTTGGTGGGTATAGCGTCATTCTATTGGCTCTAACGAATCAAACGAGGTGTCAGTCACTCAAATTTGCAAAGCCGTTGTGGAGATACGGGCCTCCAAAGCTCAGAATAGAAACTCATGTTCAAATATAGTAGATGTGTATTGGTCAGTTTGGAGTGGGAAATAGAATAAAAAAACAAAACAGACAGTTCTATGTGTATATCCTAAACAGCAGTAGGGATTTACAGAAACAAAAAATGAAAGATATAGGATTGTACATGATAAAAATCACATGCAAACATGGTGCAGTTTTGGAGAGCTTGCCTGAATTTTCTGTACTAAAACCTCTCTAATATTGTTCTGCTTCAATTTATCAGAATCAACCTTTGCAGAGTTAATGTTCACATATTGTACTATGATTTGACAGAGGTTTAGAGCTGCAGCTGCATCATTCCAAAGGGATACTCATCCTGAAAATGCTTTTTTTTTTTTTTAGATGAACCTCAAAATATTTCATTTGTGCTGCATGCCATCTTCATTTACTCTGCACATATAACACATACACTGATATTTACACATCTTAACAAATCTCACAAGTGTTCCCTTTACCATGACACCAAAAGTATTCAAATAGACCTTGTGGTTGCAGAGATATATTCATTTCATTATGGATATGCAATTTTCGAGCAGAGACCTATAAAATAGGGTCAGGGTTTATAAGGGATTTATAGGCTGACATTGACATAAATTTGAACTTATAGTGTCTGTTTTATCTCTGAATGGACTGCAAATTCTTCACATTTGGAGTTGGTGAACATACAGTATGTCTAGAGTTTATAAAAAAACATTTTATTAAACAGTCAATGGTAAAAAGAGGGTTTTGGGGGGTATTGCAGTTTTTCAGTTCTAATAAGTGTATTTGTATTGTGTATTGCCTTTTTGTAAATAGTCAGATGTTCAAGGAAAAATTGATAATTGATTTAATTTTTTCATCTTTTTTCTGCTCTTCAACAGTTTCTCTTTCCTTGTTTCACCACAGAGGTGTCGGACTAGAAGAAATCTTTTTCAGTTTTAGTGGGGCCACTTTGTCAAGGGTTGACCTTAATTTACTGTTTAAAGTATCTACAATAAAATCAAGAGAGGAGGGTTAAATGTCAGCAGGAGTGTGGTGTCGGAGATCAATAAAAATTTGCAGCTACCTCAGTGGTAAGATAATGCTTCCTGAGAGTTTTTTCTAGAATATCCTGTTGTATAAAACCATTGACAGTAAAAAAACAACAACCAAACAAACAGAAAAAAACAAAACAAAGAAATGATAAGAGATGCCTACATCGGAAGAGATATTTCAAGGTCTGATGTGCAGCCTCTGTGCTGAATAGGCTAAATAACATGTTGAATTAAATTCATACAGTTCAACAAATTTAAGAATTCCAAAGCAAAATAATCTGATTGTTCATTATGCAAGTTAAAATCACCTAAAATGATAATTCAGTCCTGAAATAAAAGAAAACTTTAATAAGACTAGCTGGTCCATCCATATTAATGGCATGCAATCAATATTATTATCTTATATCCAATCTTTAATGAGAGATGCCTTGTTTAAAAGAGATCCAACATTCAAAAGTGACATATTCAGGGTAACTGGGAATGCTATTTAAGGAAGTGTATTACCAGGTGGTTGTCTGTGTGGAAGAGTTCTGAAGTTGTTAAAATTCATGTCATAAGTTTGTGTGGTGTTAAGTCTGGTTGTGATTATGACAGGAAATATTGAATAATAAAAAAGCTAGGGGTGTAACCATACTTAGGCTTCCTGCAGGGGGGTGCTCGCAGTGCTATGAGAGGTAGTAGAGAATGCACCTGGCTCGTGTGATATCAGCAGTCACTTCAGGAGGTGTGAGGAGCGGCATGCTGATTGTCCATGTGTTGTAAGATCGTGTGGTTAGTATGAGAGCAGCCATGATCCCCAAGAACTGAAATGGACAAGGAGTCATTGTGCTCCTATAAAAGCATAAAACTGTCAATAAAAACAGCACCGTGCTCTCTGCAAACAATGGAGAGCCATGTGTGGAGACTCAGAAGCCCGGAGTGCCCCGTGCCACAGCCAAGGGTTGGTACAGATCCCGAGAGAAAGGTTTTCATTCTGGACTCTTAAAATATTGAAGAGCTGGATAAAATCAAGTTTCAAAATTTCCTGACTTTTGTCGTGGAATATCTCTTGTGCGCATATGAACTACTAATGTGTTCCCAGAGGTTTTTGTTTTCAGTGAGCCACATATTTTATCAGAGATATCACTGACAGTAGCGCTGGGGAAACAGAGAGCTGTCCAGCAGTGAGCTTCGCTGCTTGGCTCGACCTCTTACGAGAATAATAAAGGTTAAAGAGAAATTTCGGTTCATTTCAACCCGTCTCCTATCGTCCTAAATTTGTTTCAAGTCACTAGTGACATAGAAATAATAATAGTGACATAGAAATAATGGCTCAAATAAATAAGGGCGGCCATCAAACTCTGCAAAATCAAATTCCTCCTCCACAAAGTTGAAGTCTGGCAAAAAGTCAGCCATTATTCTATAAATCTTTCATAAAATAAATGAATGAACTTTTCAGGCTACTGTCCGGTTCTGCCTTGCAGCTGCTGCGGCTTGTTCTCGCGCTATTTCGGCCACGCTTTGGGAAGCAGAGGTAAATGGTAAACACACCATAAGGTAAGACAACAACTCTGAAGACCACCTAAATGTGGAATGTTAGTATATAGGCTTTCCACATCGAGAGGCGATGGCCGCCCTTATTTATTTGAGCCAGAATACACTGACGAAGAGCTTCGTGAAACTGAAGAATGGAGGAGGAGAGAGAGAAAGGCATAACAGGTAACGTTAGAGGATGACAGAGGAGGAATGGCTGCTGGAAGGCTTTAGCTCTGGAGATTGGTGGTGTAACGTTCCCTGTGAATGCTGTACCCCAATGCCCACAGAAGAGGAATGCCTCTGTTGCAAGGAATGGGACCGGTTCCAGCCTTAGCCAAATTGTAAACAACAAACATGGCAGCACACCGGTAAGGTAAGACAACACGTTTACATGTCGTTTTCTATATGTTCTCTGACATTTATCCTACCAATATGAGGCGGTCTTTATGGAGAAAAAGCGTGTTTAGTGGACTAACTTTGCACTTGAAAGGATGCCCGTTCAATTATGTTTTAACAGGTCTGACGCTACGGCTGTATCTAGGCTAACGGCTAACATGCTAACTACTATTTCTATGTCACTAGTGACTTGAAACAAATTTAGGACGATAGGAGATGGGTTGAAATAAACCAAAATTTCCCTTTAAAGTTGAACCACTGTAACACTTTAACTCTGCATTAGAAATGGTCCGCCAGTGCCTGCAATGGTATTTTTGCTTATTGTGATGTCATTTAAATGCTTCATATCCCTACAACCTGAGCTAAACGATTCTGCAAGTCATTTACCAGTAATAATTTCTAAAATTATTGAAAGTGTCATAAGAAAAAATACAAAAATTTGTAGTTTTTCATGAGATTTTTTTTTAAATAAAAACACAATACATAATAACAACAAAAAACATTTCTTACCACTACATAAGATATTTTAACTATGTACCTTATTTAGTTTATTATTACGTCATTATGAGTGATTGAAAACACTTGTGTATGTGTGTGTATGTGTGTGTATAGGAGCAATAGGGCCCCTCTATTGTTCAGCCTTGAATGAAACAAACATGTCTAGTTTAACTGTTACTGGTATCCACCACACCACTGCAGTCCACTGCTGTACATATAGTCCTTTCTGAGCTTTAGCACAGAGTGGAAGTAGCTTAGAACTAAACTGAAGTGTTGCTGAGTCACATCAATTCGAAGATGAAAAATCTGTTTTTCTTCATTTATCTTACTCATACTCTGACTTGTCTTTAGCTATTTAAAGGACTTTTCATATGACCATAACATGCTTGTTCATGATTCATAATGTCTTTTCTTCTTTTTTATGTAATAGATTTTTTTTAATATTGTGCAATAAAGCAATGAGAAAACAAGAAGGACGGGTCCAAGGACACATAGCCAGCCAAAAGATTTATTATATAAAATAAGAACAAGACAAATGACAAAAACATAGGGGACAAAAACAAATGACAAGAAAAAAAAAAGTAATACAACACAAGACAAACTAGTGGGTATGCAGTTGATAGGAGGTAAAATAAACAAAAACAAAAATTGAACAACAAAAGACACAGGAAAAGAGAAAGTCCAGGAAAGACTGTGCGTGTGTGTGTGTGTGTGTGTGTGTGTGTGTGTGTGTGTGTGTGTGTGTGTGTGAGACCTTGTGAACAATCAACCATTAGAGGATCCTGGAAATAAAGGACCCTGGGAACATAAAAACCTTACAGGACCCTCTAAATTAGGACCCAGTGAACATAGAACCCTGGGAACATGGAACCATTATAGGATTCTGGAAAAAAAAGGACCCAAGAAACACAGGACCCTGGGAACATAACCTACTGATAGGACCCTGGAAATAAAGGACTCTGAGGAACATTAAACCCTTTTAAGCCCGGGGAAATAAAATACCCTTTGAACATAAAACTCTTCTAGGACCCTGAAGATAAAAGACCATGTGAACATAAAAACTGTATAAGCCCCTGGAAATGAAAGACCCTAGGAACATAAAAACCTTACAGGACCCTGAAAATTAGGACCCAGGGAAAATAGAACCCTGGGAAGACAGATCCCTTAGAACATAGGACCTTGTGAACATAAAACCCTTAAAGGATCCTGGAAGTTAATGACCCCAGGAACATAGATCCATGGGAACAAAGAACCCTGGGAACATAGAACCCTTAAAAGACCCTGCAAATAAAAGACCCAGGGGACACAGGACCCTGGGAAGAGAGAACCCTTAGAACATAGGACCCTGTGAACATAAAAACCTTATAGGATCCTGGAAGTTAATGACCCTGGGAACATAGAACCCTTAAAATAAAAAAATAAAAAGGACACAGGGGACATAGGGCCCTAGGATCATTGGATCCTTGGAACACATAACTCTTATAGGACCCTGGAAATAAAGAGCCCAGAGAACATAGAACCCTGGGGACTGATTGATCCCCATTTTATGCATCCTCTGTTTGACCGTGTTTTCTATGTGTGCATTTGTGTGTGTGTGTGTGTGTGTGTTGGGGGGGTCGCAGGAGTGCGACAGGGAAGCTAGAGATTCATAATTGCCATAAAACTGTTTACACTGCAGAATGTACTGGAGGTTTTTTTTTCTGTTTTTTAAATCCAGTAATATCTTCAGCAACCCCAAACCTACTCTGGTTAATCAGTGAACTAAATCTAAAGAGACATTACCAACACTCTGCTCAGAACCTTTTTTTGTCTTCAACCTGTTACCCTGTCAGATCCCAGCGGTTGTTATTATTTCCACCTGTACATTATAATTTCCACCTGTAGGACTTCCTGCTGAGGACACATCACTTTATTGAGCACAATGAGCCTCCTGCCTTCTGCAATATGCTAAGTCACGCAGCGACTTAACCATGCGTAGTAATGACTTTTCTTTTTTTGGCAACTTTCTTGCAGATTGCCGTTAAGCATAACAAGACACTCCATTACTGATCATGTGTAATGCAGTGCATGTTGAGCCATGCAGAGTACAGAGGTTTCTATACAGCTATAAGCCACCACCAGAGTATGAAATGAAACACCAGCTCCTCAGAGTGAACGACTTGTACTGAATGCTCAGATTATCACATCTCTGTCTCTACCGAAATGCAATTTGTTTTCTGTCTGAAAAAGTTTGAAAAAAAAAAAAAAGATAAAGAGAAGAATGGCGAACAGGAAGTGGTGGCTTATTAGAATGCAAATGTGCTCGGGGGCTGAGATTTGGCACGCCGTTATCAGTAGCCATCACGGGGTAAAAGAGTCACCGCTGTGACTCATTCAGGGAAACATGACATTTAGGAGATAATCGGTCTGTCTTTCTGCAGTTGTTCTTCAACTTTTCAGCGGTGTGGAACCCTCTCACGCTTATTCAGAGGCTATCTGAGCAGCAGAGCAGGCCTCCAGTCCTCTGGCGTGGATTTGCTGATAGGAGGGGGAGAAAATGTGGAATATGAGCATGTGATAGAAATCCATATCAAAGTGGCTTAAATTTCAAATGTACAGTGCCTGGATCCTCTGATGGTTTCCTTCTGTGCCACTATTTTTGAAATGAGGAAGTATATTGTGTCATGTTGGCTCGTATAATCACTGAAACTCAAAAACACTCAGGCAAGCATGAAGTGTGATGAGGAGGAGACAGGCAGAGGTTATATGGCTCAACTCATCTCAGCTCATGTGCACATGGGAGATGTTTTATTTATTTTTTTCAGTAGATGGTGTGATAAATTTAGTTTATCACTGTGTCAAATACATTTCCAAGATGATTTTCTATCCCAGCTGTAAAGTGTGACTTGCTCTCCCCCATCACAGAATAAAAGAGAGAGAGGGCTCTATACACCCCCTCACTCTGAACATTATATCCAGACAGTTTGTGCTGCATAATTTAACTCCATCTGTGAAGAAACGCGTTGCTGGAGGAGAAGAAACGCATGGAGAATCTGGTCTCCTGTGTTCTTGGCACCACTTTTATACTGAGAAGTGGCTGTGTGGTAAAGTTACATTATCAATTTATGACAGACAGGCTTTTAAGGTAAAGACAGCTATGGGAAGGTGTTGAAAATCTTGTCAGATCTTCTTATTTTCAATAACAGAAAAGAGCTGTAACAGCTTTTGTATGTGCTGTTCTAAACGCTTGGTTTTTCGTATATCCCAAGAGAAATTATTAACTTTTAAGTTCTATCTGACATATTTTCAGTGGCAGTAAAAGTGATATTTTGCAATACTTAGAAGAAAACTGATAGTAGCAAAGCGAGGATCTCTCACTAAGAAAGCAGAGAATGGATTGGAGCAAATGGGGGCCAAGTTTTTTCAACAGCAAAACTTTATGAAAACACCAGTTTACAAACTCTTACACAACTTGTGCAGTATAATCCAACCCCCACTTATCCAGTTGTATGTTTAGTATAGTCTCTATATACAGACTCTACATTCAGTGAATGTAGAGTCTGTAGGCAAACCCCGGAGATCTTGCCTCCGGAAGAAGAGCAGAAGAACCCTGGTTTCCCGTTGTAGGCTGTTTGTAGTCCGCGTGATATGGACCAATCATGTTTGAGCCGGCTGCAGTTGTTGCCATGTTAAACGGTCCGTGCAGTGAACTAATGAGGCCGAACATAATTGGCGTCACTGCAAACTCTGAATCCATCGCAATGGTTCAGCATATTTACTTACATATAAACGGAAGTCGGAAACGGAAATTCGCCTCCTCTGCCCAAATCAAACCAGAATGCCAAAAAATCGGGGGTCTGCCCCCAGAGGCTGTATCGCCGTCTGCCGGAAGTCAGACGCTGAATACAGCCGACGGGTTCCGAGACTGTGTTGAGTACTACCCAGACACAAGCACATGCACTTGAACTCTGCACAATGAATGCACAAGCAGAGTTTAAATGGATGTGCTTGCTATTCCACTCATCTGTGTGGAGACTGTTCATGTGGAAGTGTTTAATATAGTAAGGTTAAAGCAAAAAAGCATGTGTTTGGGAAGTATTGCGCATACGACTGGATAAATGAGACTTAGAGTTTACTGCATTTGTTGAATGAGGGTTGGTAAACTGATGTGTTGATATAATTTTGCTGTTGTTAAATGTTTCTCCAATTTATCAAGGATTTCCTCTGTTTTTGGATTCTTCGTTCACTGTGGAGGCTTGCGAGAAAAGCAAAGTTTTCTTCATGAATTCAAAATAACATAGGTCATGTAATTGATATACAAAAGGTAATTTAGGGAGTGAAGTATTTCTTTAAGTACTTAGACCTGTAGAAACTGAAGAAATTCAGTAAGTTCAGAAGAAGCTGAAAATTTGACTTTAATACTGATATTTTCAGCTCCACTTTGGACATTTAGATTACATTTAGGACTGTCGGTAAAACAGCTGTCTAGTGTAAAAACATGCACATGACAGCTGTTTGGCTGTATGATCAGAAAGGCAGCCTTTTCACTGAAAGGTCCCATGGTTACCCTCGGCAGCTGAGGCCTTGTGCAAACTTTGGCCGTGATTTGCCGGTCTCAGACCAAAACACTTGAGCTGGCATAGAATCTGCATTCATTAAGAGATTTCATGTTGTGTTGCATGCTCCAACACACATCTTTACCTTGTTGTGAGCTATCTCAGATGCTACAACTTTAAGTAGCAGTTAAAGCTTCCTTGAAGATTCAGAGTCCAGGTGGGTGACAATGAGAAAATGCAGGGGTGTGGAAGGAGGGAGGCAACACATTGACTTCTTGCCTGTTTTCATTGAATTTCCTGACCTTTCTCACCTATTGCAGGTCTCCCCAGCTGAAACAGGGAGTCTAAATCAACAAGACTATTGTCTTGTTCAAAGAAAATGTCTTGTAGTGTGAGCAGTGGAGCAATTTTTAGACTTTGAAAGCATGTAGTCTCTCTCTTTGAGGTGCCCATCAGTAGCTCCTTATGATGGACAGTAAGCTCTGAAATGCTCTGCCCCGCCTCCTAGTTTTTCAACAAAACACCCTTTTCTTATTATGAGTAACGTACATTGACTGAGTATCAATGCTCTTTATCAGCAAGGCTTTGCACAGCCACCTGGAAGATGTCAAGGAAAACCACAGTCTGACCCTCTGGCCACTGAGCCAACCCATTCTCATTCCCAGGGCATCAAATGCCAGTGCTTTGTAATATGCCCTCAATGTTCTATTACTGATGCACAAGGCACCTTTTAGCATCCATATGTGATACACGGTGGTCTCAGTGGAAAAACACTGTAACATGTGGTTAGCAGTGTGAATCGGTCACGGTTAGATTTAGGCAACAGAACTACTTGGTAGGGATCCGTGCCAGATAATAAACTTTCAACAAGCATGAGTGTCACCCAAGTAAAACCTACCTGTTGGAGCCATGATTTGTGATAAATGTATTATCCCCCCACGCCACTAGAGGGCTTATGTCACTGGCTGAGGCAGGCCGTGGTATTCAGTTCATGCCAGTAAGTACAGGTGCTGCTGACGTTGGGAAGCAAACAGTTTTCAACTGTGCTCAGATTCAGATTTATATGGCTATATTTATCGGAAGTTATCTGGACATTACGGACACTGGTGAGAAAATAAACGTATGATGATATACAGCACTGGTAAAGATTCGAAGTAGTTCCTGAGAACATGTCCAAATAATTCAACTAGTTAGCAACCAGTAGCGGCTAAAGTGTAGGGCTAGTCACTACAGTGTCAATATCCATGCTCATGATGAACAAAAATGAAACATCAAAATGCGTATTTGGTAGCTGCTGTGTCTCATCTCATACACGCATAAACGCTGCAGCTCTGTTGTCACCCAGCCATCATACACGCAGACACAATCTTGCCATAGTCACATGCAGCCATTAAGTAACAGTGCAACTCTCACTGCTTTTGTCTACACTGGTTATGGTTATGTGTTCGTCCCCTGGCTCACTCCTACCTCTGTTAGTAGAAAATGTCCAGAGTCAACTGAGTTAATTGGAGAACTTTGCTTGTACAGGATGCAGTGCAGCCACGGCTCGCAACTCTCATTGCTTCCATTTTTTTTTCTACAGTGGTTTAAAAGTTAGCCAGCACACACACACACACACACACACACACACTTATAATTAATCAACATTGTGTTTTATTGTGTAGAAAAACATGACACAAGCAAAGAAAAGTTGTGTGAGAACTCCTGTTCCTACTTTTACTTTGTACTTACTGAATGCCTGTGTCAGAGTTTATTCCTTCAAGTTTATCAGGGCTCGACAGTGCGAGCGTTTCACTCGCATTTGCGACTAAAAATAGGTGTGTGTGAACTATTTAGGGGCTCATGTGCGCATAAAAAATCAGCCAAAGCAGCCTATATTTTTGTCAATAAAAAAATATGATAATCTAACCGCAAATATTGGAGGAACTCCAGCCACCTTCCCTCTTCCCTGTTTGACACGGTTATGGGCAGTTTTCCAAGCCACTGTCAGCACAATGAATATAAGTCCCACTGTCGGCAGGGTGGAAATAAGTCAAAGTGTGGCGGAGGAAGGGACGGCTTTTGCTATGGGCAACGTGGGCGACCGCCCAGGGCGCAATCTATGTGAGGGCACACGAGTGCTCTCCAAAAAAAAAAAACTCGCCAGTTTTCTAGACTACCGCTCATTTCCATGTCAAGTTAGTGGAGTGGGCGCTTGGGCGCCCCTATTATCACGGCGGTTGTGGGTTGAACGGGGGTCACAGACAGGAATACGGCGGAGGATCATAGTGCGCAAGATAACGGCTTGCCAGCGACAGAGAAGTCCGACTCCAGGTCCAGTAATTTCCTCTTCGTTGGTGTCATGACTGCCCAGTAGTACCTGGACAACCGAGCCGTGGCGGCACACAGGTATGTGGCGTGTCAGAGGGGAAATGAGCCGTTCACTTCTCTCTTTGTGGCAGCCAGGTAACGGTCCACAAACCTCACCGCACTTTAGGGACTGTTCTTTACTTATGAAGGGACTGTTAGGGGAGGAGGGTGGCTGGTTGATTTTTATTTTATTCATTTATTTTATTTTGATCCCCCCTATGTTAATCACTTATTGATGCAGTTAGGGACCGTTCTCCATGGCCAGGCTGTCAGCTGGGTGGGAATAAGTCAAAGTGTGGCAGAGAAGAGGGACTGGGAAAAGCGGCAGACCTCTGGGGAAGCCTGCTCCGTTCTACCCGCAGTTAGGGACTGTTCGCCACGGTACCGCTGCTGGGCAGGGTGGAAATAAGTCCTGCAGAGTTTCAGAGGACCTGGAGAATGTTTTAGGATAGTAATAACATTATATAAGATAATCATATTGCAAAGATAATATATATAAGACAGTAACATTAAAGACAAAATTAAATTGCAATACTTTTTCAAAACTTGATGATTTTACCTTTCTGTACATTTTGTATACAAATTCATTAAATAATTTTGCTTGTAAATGTCTATTTGCATCACGTTTATTATGGAAAACACATTATTTGATCAATTTACATTGTGCCCCTAAAGTTCTTTGTGCGCTCCTTACTTTTTAAACTTAGGAGCACATGTGCTCCTTGGGAAAAAAGTTAGCGTCAAGTCCTGTTTATGTTCATGTATTGTTCTTTAGAATGATTGATCTGAAGTAATTGAACAATGGCAACTTTAATTTCAAAAAAATTATTACAAAGTTATTCCAATATTCTTGTGATTAAAAATGTTATGAAGCTGAATTCTGAGGCTGTTCTGTAAATAGCTCTCCAATTAATAATGAATAAAGCAACTTCTGATCAACACTTATCAATTTCAGGCTTAAACACAAACCTCCATTTTAAATCCCACTCACTTGTGACACAAGCTCCAAGTACGGATACGGATACAGATAATTTAGTTGGTTGAACACATACAAGCCCTTTTTAGATAGGAAATGTGCAAATTTGCAGGGAAGCCCAATCAGTCTTTTTTCAGCATTGGCAGTATAAAAACAAACTCGGGGAGGGCGGAAAATTGCCGCCTACCCACTTTTGTTTATACAGAATGCGCCTTTTTCGGGGCAATGGGGGCGTGAGCAAGTAACAAAATGCGTAGCTCAGCGTGTGACATAAACACTGACATGGGAGCGAAGCCGCAGCTAGTCAGGCGGCGCTAGTCAGACGGTGATTCTCTCGTAAATTGGCCCGTTCTTTACCGTCCCCGTCATCTGTTGGCTAATGGCCTCTTCGTTTACGAGGGCAAGGAGGGCGCGCTATTCCTTGTCTCCCCAGTTGCTCATCTTTACAGTGTCTGTCAGGTTTGCCTTTCCCTCTTGCTTCTAGCTGCTCGCTAATTCCTGCTATCAGCTGTTATCTGTTTATCTACTGCCAGTGGCTCGCACGTGCGGCGTCATCAACAACCCCTCCCGTTGTGGAAGGCCGCCTCAGTCTGTTTAAAGTTAAAGGGTTCCGCCAATATGACTACCCTCTGAGGCGGAAAATTGGGCACCTCGGATCAACTCGCCATTCTGCCTCTGTGTGTATAAATGCTCGCAGCTGGCCGGCAAATCGGCCCAACATTCACTGAAAATCTGGTAGTATAAAAGGGGCTACAGATACAGATAATGGTGTACTCGCTCATCCTGACCACTTGGTTATGCTCAGAAAAAAAGATCCTGTTCTGGGTTTGTTACGAGGTTAGCTGTAACTTAATGTGACATACATATGGCACATGACTGATATGGCTCCGTGACCCTGTACATAAGTTATGTATTGTTACATTACAGTAATGCTGACTTTTGGTATCACACAAGACACAAACAGCGGCCTCCTGGGTCAAAGTCCTGTGTTTGTTTGACCCATCCACCACCCCTCCGTCCTGCTCTTTGTGAACTTTCTGGCCCTTTATAATACAACAGTTGCTTTCAGCATCAAATATTGCAGCAGATAAGTTCACACTGGAGTTAGTTGAAAGCCCGGTGCACCTAATAAAGACTCTACAGGGTGCCCTCGGTGTTGGTATCATATGCTGAGGGGTGTAAAAAAGCATTGATATTTAACGACCTGTGAATGAGAAATGGCTGACTGAGCAGCTCCACTGAGGCATGGTTTATGAGATGCTTTGCCCAACGGCACTGCAGCAGTGGTGATTGGGAAGGGAAGTTTGTCAGTGTATGGATCAACTCAGCAACCCTCCAGCCAGGAGCTTGCTTTTTTAACCTTCAAGGACAGGTACACTGAGGCTTACATGTTGAGAAGTAATACTTCTTCTTTCCCCTAGCAGTTAATGTATCATTGAAATAAGATTTAACAATTTAATTACAGAAGCTGATCCTGTTGTTATTCACTATCTGATTGAGCTTTTTCTGCATCTTAACCACCTGGTGATGTGGAAATAAGAGAAAAAAAAACTTTTAACAGAAAAATAACTATGAAATCAAACAGTTTATGGAGGATTTTGATGGTGAAGCCAAAGTTCCTTGTGGATGTCACTGGTGAACAACAGAAGCAGGCGAGCTCAGTACAGACCACTAATAGCTACACTAATTAAAGTGGGATCAGTCCTCCTCACCTCTGGTTAGGCGTGTGTATAAAGGCCAGGGTTGTAGCTGGGGTTGAAGCCCAGATAATGAGGTTTGCTGAGGAGCCGCGGCGCTGCAGCGTGATGTTGTTTCTCCAGGTTTTCGCCCGCCGCCTTTTCCCCGTTGACCTCGGCTCATTACCGTGCATGAGAAGAGGGGACAGTGTCGCTGTGACCCCTGTGGTCCGATTCATTACCCTTCATCCTGCACCCAGCCTCCCCCAGGAACACGCCACTTTCACAGATTCAAGGTGACGGCGAGAGGTAGAAAAATAAGAGGACGAGTGATAACATGAGGGGGAGAAGGGAAGAGAAATGAGGATACAGATTGTCCCCGGTAAGGAGTCACACTTTAGCGAAGGGTCTGATTAACAAATGCCCTTAATTTGTGATCCATTCATGAAATACTGTCACTGTCTGGAGTCAGCAGATGACATGAAAGCCTAAACAGCCGGAGGACATCACTGTGAGGAAACTAACTTAGAGGACTAATTTGTCATATGTACTTTGTCATCAGCTGTGAATGCGAAATACCCACAATGTATGATCTGACCACAGTATAATCAAGTGTAAAATTCATTGTTCACAGGCCTGTGTTTTAAAACCTTTCAACACAAAGAATTACGCATATGCCAAAAAAAAAAAAAAAAAAAAATTCTGCTGCAGGCTTTGAGCTGTCCTGTATAGAAGTGTAATTACATCAGTGTCTTCATACATAGCAGCACAGTGAGGTGCAGAAAGCTCGACACATCATCTCTCAGAGACGCTAAATTAGCTTTTGGAAGTGTCATGTCGGAGTTGTTGGACTCATTCTCAGCAGGGATCCTTCCCTTCTTTTTTTTCCTGACTCCCCCCATCCCCCACCCACCCCCAACCCTCGACCTGTCAGCTCCCATATCGCTGCCGCTGTGTCAGACGAGGCCTCTCACCCTGCAGAGCATCGCCGGAGCCTTGTTCCTCTCTCCGCGTGGCAGCTTGTCACCTGCATACACCCAATCCCATCACTTCCTCCCTCTCTCTGTCTCTTTCTTTCCCATTTCCCTCTCATTTCCTCGCCGTGTTTTTAAAGTAAGCCAAAAGTGCGAGCAGATGACCTACATGTGCTGGCCTATGACTCACTCACACAGCTCTTAATTCCGTGTCTCTCCATCCACGCTTTTCTATTTCCTCTCTTCCTCTATCCCAGGTCTTTCTGCTTGTCTCTTTCATTTAAACCCACAGTCTGTTTCCTGGTCCATGTTGCAGGATTGTCCTCACTTTGAGGTCAGAGAGTGAGACACCACCAATCCTGCTGGAAAGCCCTGTCTTACCACCTTTCCCATGCCTATGCTAACCCTGCTCTGTGAGACTTAGGAGACGGATCAGGGTGGTGCACTGCGACGATCCAGCAGATATCTCTTGGGAGTCGAAATAAAATGTTAAAGGATAGTTCTGATTCATCTATTTTTATTACAACTTGGATTTTATTTTCAGAATTTGGCCATAAATCAGTACTAATAACAATGTTTCCAAGTTTATTCCTGAGATCTGAAAATACAATGCCATAGCTAAAAACAAGTCAGATGGAGCCAGGAACACAAACAGTTACATGATAAGACTCTTAACAAATCCCCAGGTCAGCCAAACAAAGGCAAGTTTGGAGCAATGACAGTATTTGTGGTGCATGTGCTCAAAAATTCACGAGTTTTATTGGCAACATTAAAGAAACACTTTGGCAACATTGTGAAAAAACACTTGTTCTTTTTCTGGCCAGCAGATGTGAGGTTGTCATTGATCTTCTCATCAAACTGTCTGTTAAATATGAAGCTGAAAGAATAAATATCCAGTGCAGTTTACAGACTGACTTCTTGGTTAAAATTTGATGTTCTGTACAAACCATGGTTGGGACATCATTTCTGGTGCGTTCACTGTCATCTCCCGAAAACTTCTGCTTTACGGCAGGAAACGCATCATGTATTGCGAAATTGGTCGGTCAGCCAATCAGGGACTGGAGCGGGTCCTTATAAGGAGTTGGGCATGAGATAGTTGAGTCACGAGCACAATGGCAGACGGACAAAGTTTGGAGACAAGTGAAAAATGGCCTAGCAAAAGAAAACGAGCTCCTCTGTCAGAGGAGGCAAAGAAGAGCAAAAAGGAGAGTGATAACAGAAGAGGAAAAACAAGAGTAAACCTCAGTCAGGCGTTCAAGAGATGGAGAGAGCTCCGTGACCAAAGAGGCTTCATAACCGATGTCCAGCTAGCTTTCTTTCTAATGGATCAGTAAGTAACACGGCTAAATGTTAGCTAGACGAGAGAGGACTGTACTGTACTGGCTGCTAGTTCATTCCTAGCTGGCCAGCATCGCAAATCGTTGCAACCAGGGACCGGGTAGCGAGTGTTGGTCGGCTGACATCCTCATTGCCATTCTACGGCAGCCCTTGGACATTGATACCCCCCTCCCTTCCTTCTGTTCTCTTCGCTAAGTGAACACTGGACTTTGTTTCCCATTCAATTTGAGCTCCAACCGGCCGCATCATTTCCATACAGTACCGTTTATTCTAGAATCGGGACTGTTTACATGTTCATATTGGTTTAATTCCACTGTGTCTATTGTTGTTTGTACTGATACTGTACATATTGGTATAATTTACTGTGAGTTGTTTGTACTGGTACTGTGCATTCCGGTATAATTATTTGCATTACTATTTGTTTTTTCTTCAGATAAATCTGATAATTGTTGCTCGGTCTCTTTACTCATTTATTTAGTAGAGTGTCCACACACCTTCTCATTCTACATATACATAGAGGTATACTGGTGGCTTTACAGCCTACATTTTATTGATTATCTCTGATCCCCACGGTCAATTTGGTCGTTGCGATAGTGCGACACAACACCACTGACGCTAGGTGGCGCCAACCTAAAAAAATCCTATCTGTTGCCTCTTTAATAAATTGCTGGCTTGATTCAACCTATCCTCAAACAGTGGTTTAAATGATATCTTACAAAAATGCCCATACAACAGTTTGTATGACGTCTCATGATATGGGCCATGTGCCAAACCAATGATGTTGAGTACTTAAAAGTCCAGTGTTTAGGATTTAGAAGGATATATTGGCAGAAATTGAATATAATACACTAAGTGTGTTTTCTTTAGAGTATAATGACCTGAAAATAAGAATTGTTGTGTTTTTGTTACCTTTGAGTGATCCATGTATCTCTACAGAGGGAGCAGGTCCTTGTCTATGGAGAACGCCATGTTACACCGCTATTTTCTTACAGTAGCTCAGAAACAACAAACCAAAGATTGGTTCTACATGGGGCCATCTGTGTTTCTGCATCGTCATCATTTGATCATCATCAAAGTTAGAAGCCCCTCAATTTTTTAATGTGAAACTCCTATTCAGTTTTGTTTTTTTTATCGATTGAAATCACCTGGTCCATTTATTTTGGACCTGCACTTGTATAGCACTTTTTCATCTTTCACACACACCAATGCGAGCAAGGATACTTCAACATGCAGACTAGAGGAGCCGGGGATCGAACCGTCCGTAGCCACCTAGAGGAGGAGGGGAGGAGGGGAGAGGAGGACACCTCTGTAGATAATTTAGCTCACGGTAAAAACTTCCTGGCCATCTGGATCCAAAATAAAGTGAACACACATTAGGTGATTGATCGTCTGCAACACGCTAACCAGCTTAGAATCTTCCTGAATGATTAACACTGAAGAAATTCTAATCAGGAGAAATTTCAGCTGGTTGAAATCTGCAAACCTCAATGGAGGCCACCAAATCTTCCACACGTTTCCTTCAGTGTAGTTACATACAATATAAAACTACGTAGATTAGGTTTTGGCAAGTAAAGTCACGTAGGTTAGGTTAAGGAAAAGAAAAATTGTGACGACTTACCTAAAAATAAGTCAAAGTTTACTTGGTTTCATGTGATTCCAAACACTGGTTTTCTGGGGGAAAGTCCTGTGTTGTTTGACCTATCCACCACCACAACCTTACTTCTTACACTAACTTTTGGTCTTTTTCCTTCTTTACTCCTGTCAGTACATTGGTCATGTGATCGCAGCCTTCTTGATTACGTGGGATATACATGAATAACTAGCCCATCATTTGGTGAGCTATATGAATTGAATATGAATTTTGTAGGTTTACATACAAACAGTGCATGAGGACAGCCTGCTTGATGACAACATTGTCTGTCCAATAGTTTCTTGCCCTGTTGCATTTTGTTGTGGTAACATCCCCTTGTTTTTAGATCTGAGCTCTTACTTTGGTACAATCTTGTTGCAAAAACAATGGAAGTAAGAGCCAAGTTCTAAAAAGCCCAAACGATCCTTTAAAGTATGTTTCTGGGAGTGCAATCCTTAGCTAAAGCTTTTATTTTTTGATGGTAAAATATGCCTGGTGCTTTTCTAAGGGCATGCCAGGCTTATCGAAAGTTGGACATTTAGCAAAGTGACTTCATCTCTTCTTCATCTTTGCACTCAGTTTGAACTGAGGCATTTGAGCGGAGCCAGCGCTGTGCAGACAGTGGAAAGAGTTTGACTTCTCTCTCCTTTTCTCTCCTTCCTGGTCTCCCTTCTGTTTTTTTTTTTCTGCCCTGTTTCTCCCTTGTTTGTCACTCTTATAAACACCTCTTGATCACTACTGACGAAAAACGCAGCCCCATGTACAAAGAGCACAGGCGGTGGGAGCAGCGGGGAGTGCTAAACAAGACTTCTCCTGCAGGTCTGTCTCTAATGGGGAGGCAGTATGCTCAGAGAAGCCGCAGAAGGAGAAGTCATGTACGATAGCAGCTCACTTTCTCTTTCTCTAATGGGCTGGTGCATACCAGGCAAATGAGCGTGCCCTGACTGGCCGGGGTCCAGTTCCTCCCTTGTCACTGGAATGATCACGCTCATTATCTTATTTAGCTCCCGGGTCAACATGAACAACACAATCCTTGCTATTTGCAAACATCAGGTTAACAAAGGCAGTTTTTCCTGCACCTCTCCCCTTTTTTCATTTCTCTCTGGGGATTCTATGCCATCTGGTATTGATGGTGACAGTGAAATGGGGGGAGAGTGGGCGGTATCAAAGGGGCCTGTCCTGCAGTTGATCAAGGGAGAAATCCTGCAGGTGGCTGGCTGCCTGTCTCAGGAGTAACATGGCCAGAGGCAAGGGATCCACACAGGAGGGGTGAGGTGATCATCATTTCTGGGTGGAGTCTTGTACAATATATGGATTTTTTCTGGCTCTGTATGAGTAATGTTATTATTAATGTATTGAGAGAGAAGAAGAAGAGGGAGAGCGAGACTTTTGTATTGGGTTTTTTGATGCGGGCATATTTCCCCTGTGAAGACTTTCATATCCATTACCTGAAGTGCCTGGCAGTCAGTGCCACAAATGGAGATCCCAGTCACTCTTTATCATAACTCTGACATTCAATATTAAAAATACATTCAAGCATGATTGAATGTTTGATGGTGTTATTCTATGAGTGATCTGAGTGTCTGGCGGCTGCATATCATTTGGGGACTAGTGCATTTGTAGAGGCAAACATAAAACGTTACCCCCGCCAGCAGTTGCTACACTTGAGGATTTTTTTAGATTTTTCTCATCATTACTGCTGGATCCCTCCAAACAAGCCAATTTGACTTGTGTGTCATATATCTGTTGGCAAAGAAAAGGCCTGAGACATGAGTCTGAGTGTTGTGCGAATTGCACATCTTGTCCAGCAGTCTCACATTAATCTCAATTGTTCCCTTCCATTATCTCTGCATCTAGCTATCTAATCATAGACTCCAGGGGCAGAACCTTTCATGAACGCACAGCCTGAATCCCTCCACATCAAACAAGATAACTGCACAGAGAACATCAGAAAATAAAGTGCTGATGGCCGCTGACAAAGAATCAGATAGGAGGCATCACTCATCCAGCGCTCATTCCCAATTGTGATCTACAGTATAAATTAACCATGCTGGAAAATGGCTGCAGCCCTGTAGAAAACGTCCGCCGCCAGCAAGATGGAGTTTTCTGAGGGGACAGGCAGCAATCTCTCTGGGGATTTAGCTCAGTTTTTTCCAGAGTCCAGATCAAATGAAAAATGAATCATTCTGCAGAGGGAAGAGTATGACGCATGACTAAAGGGGATGAAGAAGCTGGTGGTAGGGGAGGTACTGTAATGTAAACTGTAACTGTTGGAGGGTGGAGATGGACCAACATGTACTGTATGGTGAAGGCAACAGCATTTAAAGAGAAGAGAATGCAATATAAAATGCTGTTAGGATCTCTGGGCCCATCTAATGACTTTTTGGCAATCAAACATAGATCTTGATTATGGTACATCTCCATGTTAACTATACACACAACTGTAGGACCATTTCTGGATACATTTGCCATGCTGGTGCAATAAAGGACATCTATAACCCTTTTTCTTACTCACACAGTGGGAGCACGGCTGGCGAACAGCACTGAGGTAGAAAATAATGTCATCAGCAAAGAAGAGATTTATTCTATTTGAAATGACAGAGAAAGTGTAATTATTATGATCATCATCATCATTATTACTAATATACATATTTCAAACAGCCTACCAGCTTGATCTGGACCTTTCAGACCCATCTTAGGTTTTTCAGACCATGAGATGCATCTGAAGGCAGTGATGTTGTGAAGACCACCTAAGCTGAGACCAGACTGTATCAAGACCAAGACAAGACCAAAACCAGAGCACTGCGAGTCACACACTGCATGACACACTTACAATTAAATGTGGAGCGTGCAAACCATAGGCATTCCTCAAATTGATCTGAAAGATCCATATTCCAATAAAACCACCGACAGAAAGCAAACAGCCATCTTCATTCACCTCTTTTATTGCCATACTATATGTATGTGTGTATGTATACGTGTATCATGAGAAATGTCTTGTTAGAATAATCAAACGTCATGGCAGAGGGGAAAATTAAGAGGGAGTTTTCATTTCTTTTATCTGAGCAAGCTGAAATTACTTAACCACCGTTTTTGATTCTTTTTATTGCACAGCCAATTTATTGATATCCTCACAATTGTGGTCTCGACCATTCTTGAAATTAAGTCCTCTTTGAAGTCAAGACTGAGTAAAAATCTCAGTGGTAAAATCCATATTCAGAGTTATGTTTGATGCAATGAGCTTGAAATCTTGAAAAATATGTATTGAGACCAGTCTTCATACCATGATCGATGAATACTGCCACACTGGCTGAAGGTTCCTGAAAAAGCTGGTAAGTAGGCCTTGAGTCAGGATCATTTTGTCAAACTAATCTTTCTCAAGTCGAGAGTGAACTTTCACGCTAATTTCAAATAGTGTCTCAGCCACTATAGTTTGGCTTACCAATGAAAGAACCAAAAAGAGGGTTTATTACACATTAGAATAGGTACTCACCAGACATGAAAAGATATTTAAAGAGGAACATTTCTTCGTTAATCTAAAATTAGCTCACTTACAACACTTTATTTCTAAAGTTGAGTTCCTTTGCGCAAATGAATCATAACTAAAGTAAAATCCAGGCACGGCACAAGATATGCATTTATAAATAAAACATGCATATTCAGATATAGAGCACAACTTTGCACAGTGTAAGACTGCAACAAATTAACACTTGAGCTGTGGAGGAGGAGTTCTTCTTCTGTATGTAGGCAGATTGCCAGAGACGCTCTGACATTTACATTAACAGACTGAAGTGCACGTCTGAATGGTGCTAAACATGACACACCCTACTTAAATACTCAAGAGAGATGCAAGCTCTGATATTAGGAAGTTACATCAATATTTGAAACTGTTAATGGATTATTTTATGGGATTCAGGCATTTATCCGAGGAAGTTCCTGGATCACACACATTTCTTCAAGGGGCTGTTACTGCAAAAGTCTCTTGATCTCTTGAGTCTCTGTCTTTTGATTTTACTCAACCACAGCTTCCATCTGCAGCCAATGCGTGGTTTATTTTTAAAATTTAAAACTGAGGATGTGATTTGGGATGCAAAATGGCACAGAGAAAAATGACAGGTTGTTAGAGTTCAGGCTTCCTGTAGACCTTGAATTGCAATATATTTCTGAGCTGTTTGGAAAACTACTGGAGGACACTGTAATGATGTAGAGTATAAAAACACAAACAAACAAAAAAGACCTTCTGCTGGACCCTCTTAATTATAAATGCAAAAGAGAGAGCATAGTGTCATACTTTTGATGAATATCTTAGTCATGCATGAGTGCATCATTTATGACTCGGGAGTGGCTGTCTTCCTGACAGGGTCTGGAGATGTTTTCCGGTGTAGGACTCCAGGTACGCTGCCATTATAATGACCGCACTCAAACATGGCTGATGTTGTTGCCTCTTCCTCTGGCAGCAGCTGGAATAATGAGCCACTGATGAGTCACACCGTGACAGCAGTGCAACTCAATTACCCAGCAACAACAAACACGGACGTGAAGAAGTGCAGTTTGATGATCCCGAGGAGAAACAAAGCGTCTTGTTCGGCTGTCTGGCAGCTTCAAGCTTTGTTTGAATGCCCTTCCTTATCAACTCCACTGGTTTTCTGCTGTAGCAACACAGAGGTGCCTGCTGCATTCATTTTATATTAATGCAAAATTTGTATGGTTAAATGACTTACTCGTGTCAGGCTCTCACCTTCCTGTCTCAGTGTGAGCGAAGAACAAAGAGGGTGCATTTAACAGGCACCTTTGCACACAGCATGTCAACAGCACCTGAGGAATCTGACATCCAAACATCACCTGAGAAATCTGACACCCAATCAACCCCACAGTAAACACTACAAATACAACACAGGATTGTTTGCACATGAAGATCTTTGAAAAAATATATATAAAAGGAGCTCTATACAATATTGAGAGCATTAATTTAGCAGCAAACAACAATGTGTTATGTAAAGATACACAGTGGCATGCAAAAGTTTGGGCACCCCTGGTCAAATTTTTTTTTACTTTGAATAGTTATTTAAGTAGAAGATGAACTGATCTCCAAAAGGCATGAAGTGAAAGATGAAACATGCTTTTCATCATTTTTGTTTTGTGCAATTTTAAAGTGAAAAAAATAAAGGAGCACCATGCAAAAGTTTTGGCACCCAAAGACATTGGAAGTTTCAGACAACTTTTACAGGGTCTTAGACCTTAATTAGCTTGTTAGGGCTCTGGCTTGTTCACAACCATTGTTTGGAAAGGCCAGGTGATGCAAATTTCAAAGCTTTATAAATACTCTGACTCCTGAAACCTTGTCTCAACAATCAGCAGCCATGGGCTCCTCTAAACAGCTGCCTAGCACTCTGAAAAAGAAAATAGTTGATGCCCACAAGGCAGGAGAAGACTATAAGAAGATGAAAGCGTTTTCTCCTCAGTTTGTAATGTAATTGAGAAATGGCAGTTAACAGGAACTGTGGAGGTCAAGTCTGGAAGGTCTGGAAGACCAAAACAACTTTCCAAAAGAGCTGCTTGTAGGATTACTAGAAGGGCAAATCAAAACTCAACAATCAAACTGTTTCACTGCAAAAGTCCTGCAGGAAGATTTATCAGACTCTGACTTCGCAACACCTGTACAAATATGATTTTCATGGAAGGAGAAAAGAAGAAAAACTTTCCTGTGTCCTCATAATAAAATTCAGTGTGAGAAGTTTGCAAAGGAACATCTAAACAAGCCTTTTCATGAAAAGTACACCTGTCCAGCTGTTAAACACAGTGGTGGATCGATCATGCTTTAGGCTTGTGATGCAGCCAGTGGCATGGGGAACATTTCACAGGTAGGTGGAAGAGTGGATTCAAATAAAATTTCAGCAAATTCCGGAGACAAACATCACACCATCTGCAAAGAAGCTGAGGATGAAGAGAGGATGGCTTCTACAATGGGACAATGATCCTAAACACACCTCAAAATCCATAATGGACAACCTCAAGAGGCGCAAGCTGAAGGTTTGCCATGGCCTTCACAGTCCCCTGACATAAACATAATTAAAAATCTATGGATAGACCTCAAAAAGCAGTGCATGCAAGGCAGTCCAAGAATATCACAGAGCTAGAAGCTGTTTGCAGAAAGAATGGGTGAAAATCCCCCCAAAAAGAATTGAAAGACTCTTAGCTGGCTACAAAAAGTGTTCAGAAGCTGTGATAATTGCCAAAGGAGCGGTGACTAAGTACTGACCATGCAGGGTTCCCAAACTTTTGCCTCAGGCCCATTTCCCTTTATCCTCATTTTTAAACTGGAAAAGATTGAAATAAAAAAGTAATCCTGCTTAAAATATTCAATAAATGTGTCATCTTCAATGTTTTGCCCAAACTTCAATGTTTTGCCCAAACTTTTGCATGCCACTGTAAAAAAAAGTAACAGTGTCCTGAACACAAAATGAAGTCACGCCACCTGTGTGTATGTTGTCATCTGAGCTTCTTTGTTCGTTATTGTGACAGACGAGGCAGTGTCCTTGAGGACGTGTAGCACCCACCCTCTGGTTACCCTCCTGGTCAACACCGTTAGCACTCTCAGCGCTGTTGCTGTTGTTAACACTGTTCATGCTGTTAGCACTGTTAGCTATTAGCTGCTGGTTCAGCCAACTCCATGTTGCAGCTCTAAATATCATAGAGCCCCTTTAAATAATCTGATTAAAAATATATATTAATGGAAAAAAAACATAAATCCAGTTTCAAGTCTTCGTGTACGTGCACCATTTATCAACTAACTTTTCCAAGCATCTCATGGTCTTGCAACCTTGTGGTCTACTTTTAATTTAAATCATGAAAAAATAAACAATTAAACCAACTAATAAGAAGTCCAATATGAAGTTTCTTGTTTGGACATCTCATTTAATTAGAAATTTACCCTGCAGCTGTGAGTAAATGAGCACAACTCATACATTATTGACTGTAATGACTGCCATAGGAATTTTTATGTGGTCATCACTGACTGGTCTAATGTGATACTTTCAAACTTTTTATAGTCTTGTTTATTAAGACTGTCTGTGTTTCAGGTCAAAACTCACTATGTGATTTTATTGTTAGAGATAAACATTTATTTTCCAGCAGATATGTATCCTGTTAAGATCCTTAAAACTCTGCGGTTGTTGTACAACACAAACATTTCCATTTCACTTGTTAAATCTTCAGTCCAGTCGTAGAATAATGAACAGTCTCAATGTCTCCTATGGCCTCAAGTGTGCGGGTGCCTCTGATTTAGCACTGACACGTATTGTTTCTATCTGTCTATCTGTCTATCTGTCTGTCATAGGCTATTTCAAGGACAAAAGATATGCAACACTTGAATTATTCATCAAAATTAGTCCACTGAACAAAATTTTAAGCGTAGGCAGGATGGCATAATGCACTATGTGGCCAGAAGTACGTGGACACCCAAACATTTCACCCATTGTTCAATATTTTCTTATCTTCAGATATCTTCAGTGTTGGAGATGTTTCAACATCTCCTACCTTTATTGCAAGGTGGTGCCCTCTTGTGGCACTAGTAATTATTACAGTAGCAGAGGAGAGAGTGACGTGACATATCATAGTAAGTGACAAAGTCCTCGTAATGGTATACAAAATTTCAAGATGCCCCTATAGACCCATTTAGGACCTACATAACAATGACTTCAGTTTGTCAGTTGCAGGCAAAACATGACTTGCCTGCACTTGACTTTTATCACATACCAGGCGCCACTGCCTGTCAACAAAAATGAAGCAAATGAAATGCGATAAGATGAAAGGACTGGATAGAGGCGATCACCAAAAATGCTCACATGTGCAGCGCACACTTCATATCAGGTTAGGGAAAAAGTATTTACTGTTGTAGGAATGAATAACGTTATGTTTGTTAAGGGTTATCATGTCCACCTAATCAGAAATTCGGGAGGTATTGAGAGGGATACTGGATTCCACTGTTCAAGTGTTGTCCTCCTTTCTAAGACTGGCATAGTAATCATCAATCCTTTCAAATCGTCCAACCACTGAGTATTTACTTATTCAAGTAACACTCGCGGTCCCGGAGAGAGAGTGACCTGACACTGTGTGTTTGTAAGTTCAGTCTTACACTCTACAGTAAAGTAAGAGCTCTGTTGGTCAAAGAAACAGAGTCTTATACTTATATATAAAGTAACTAACAGTTAAGGTAACCACACATTCACTCCACTTGGCGCTCTGCTGCTCCGTCTCCCCAGACGGAGTGCAGAGAATGCCCTATCCCACTCTGACAGTGCAGTGTTCTGGATAATGGAACGGTACATTCAGACAGCACTCCAAACTTACTAATGGTCCAGTTTGTACCAGAGTGCAATCCAGCACTCTGATTGAGTATTTCTGAATGCACCACTTGCATCATCTTCCTCCACTGTCTTAAACGAGCCAACAGAACCTGCTAGCTAGCACTAGCCAATGTCTGTGTAGAATTGTTTTGCCTCCAGCTAAGCTCCGCCCACCCAAATATATCATGCTGTTTACTAACAGTAAAAATGGTCTATAGGATTGGTGGGAGGTGGAAACAAACACAATATTTTTACCCAGGGGACTGATGTTAGAATCCCTCAGTCAACACTGACTTCGTAGCTTAGTATGCTAGTATTTGCAGCATGTTACGCTAGTGACATATATGACGTGTTGTACATCATGTTATGTTAATGACTCACTCAGTACTCACTGAATGCTTAATCATGATGTTTTTCCTAAACCTTACCCCAGAGTTTTGTTGTGTAAACCTTAACCATGTAGTTTTGGATTATAGAGCATTCTCTAAACCCATGGTAATGCATCTGCTGTTAAACAGCTCCTACTACTTTTGGGAGGCTTTCTACTCTGGACTCTGGCTGCAGGGATTTGCTCTCATTCAGCCAGCATCTGTAAGTACATCTTTGAGGTTGGGTGATAAAGTCTGGCTCCCATTTGGTAATACAGTTCATCTTAGAGTTGTTGGATGGGTTGAAGTCAAGGCTTTATCCAGGCCAGTCAAGTTCCTCCACAATAGACTGGGAAAACCATATCAGTAAGGACCACTGTGTAAAAATAATGGACCAAGCCACCGTGGCATCAACAGTTGGTTTGTGGACTCCCATTTTGAAACCTTGGGTTGGCAGGTTGGCCTTCACCATCTTGGATTTTTGGAGCCAGAAGTGACCATATTTGGATGAGAGGGTGGAGCTGTGAAGGAGTGAAGGGTGGATCAGCTGTCTATCCAAAGACAGCCTCTATCTCAAAGCTGCCCTACCTGTAATTATGCATAGCTTTAAGTCTTATTGAAATGTTATTGGATAAGTTATATAAAAATCTAACCACTGCACAGTTGACATAAATGGGGAAATTAGCTATAGAGACCAAAACTGTTTTCTGTACCAGGCTGTAAACGTGTTTTTTTTCTGCTGTTAAGTTGCACATTTTAACATGAGGGTCTATGTGAATTGACCTGCTTTTGGAGCCAGCCTCAAGTGGCCAATAGAGGAACTGCAGTTTTTGGCACATCTGCATTGGCTTCATTTTTCAGAGTCCCTCTTGGTAAGTACCTTACTTTGTACATGCAGGACTTGTCATATTAAAACAAGAAAGGGCTTCCCCTTTCTTTCCACTTCTGTGCAGTTTTTAACTCTCATCTAACATGACAAAATGTCATCCTAATTCTAAACTTAGCCTGAGTCTAAGTCTTAAACCTAAAATTAATTAGTACTTGGAACAATAACATCTCTTTGCAAAAATATCTTCACACAGAAAGTCTAAAATACTGCCACGATTATTGCAAAACCAGCCCATACACAAACATTCACACTTTCCAGTTATTTCCCATTGAAGAGGGCGAGGGTGGCTCTCATACACACAGAAAAGCATGGTGGGTGTTGATTAATACAGGGCATCAAATTCAAGTTGGCAGCCCCAGAAAAATAAACAGTCCACACTTTAATTAACTCTGCGGAAGAAAGAGTATGACTAAGTCAATATTTATCACGTCTGGCGATGGAGGCCCACGCTGGCTTCCCCCACTAGGCCCAGCGCTAATTACCTGGAGGCCAACAGGAGCGCTGCTCAGAAATGATGAGATGTACAGCGGATTGTTTCTTAAATTTCACCCAAATGCCAGGGGCGACAGAAAGCAATCACATCAGGGAAAACACAAACACCTTTTTCAGTAATTGGCTCTAAAATATGGACAGATGAAGAGATGCATGATTAAAGACAAAAATAGTTTTGTGTTACAACAAACAGATTCAGTGTGGTCGCACAGGACAGCTTCCTGACTGTACTTCCACCTGATGAGAGGGGCTCTGCTAGCCTGATTAGGAGCAACACCTCCAAGTGTTTGTAACATTCAGAGAAAATCCTGAGGGTTGTTTCTTGTTGTTTTTACTCACTGCTGCATTCAGACTCTGATGCCAATGATACAGCGTATAATAAACATGCACAACAGGAAATCACAAGTAGGTTGCACAGCACACTAAAACAAAAAGTGCATATACTTTCAGGTGAATACAAGAAGACATCTTTTAAAGGATGCATTTATCTGCTAAATTTGCAGGGTCACAGCGAGCCTGCTATGAGGGCAATAAACCAAAAAGATATCATATTCCCTTTTCACAGCGTGAGGACTTGCCTTATCCACGACTGGGGAAAAAAAAAACCCACACATGTTTGAAGGAACAATTTTAATTAACTCCCCATTTAGATGTTTTGTGTTCGGTATCTTTTGCCTCCCTTGCCCCCCTCACCATTTTTCTCTTCTTTCTTGCTCTCCCTTCCCTGCTGATATGAAATGGTTTCAGGCACAACTTGCTTGGTGTAATTGTCTCCAAAATGGTGCTATGAAGGTCGAAGCCGAGTAAGGGTCATTTGAATAATTTGATTACGGCACGTTTTTTTAACCTGCAAAGCTCTTAATCCCGTGGCGGCCAGGGAATGTTAATGAGTCACCTGCCTTGTTGTGCTCACCGATAAGAAAGGGGGAGAGAGAGGGAGGAGACATTTTGGTTTTCATTTTGTTTCAGGGGGAAAAAAAACAAAACCCAAAACAGCTGATAGACACCCCCACACACATACACACAACTCTAATGCAGCGCTGAGCTCTTTAGGGTATTATTTCCAACCAAATCGTAATGGCCCCCAGCTGTTTCACATATGTACAGCGATAATTCATAAGCAATTAATGAGACAATGTGACCCCAGCAGATAGAATGGGGCTTTACTCTCATCAGTTATCTGCTTCCTGGCGCTGCGAAAAGAGTTGAAATAGAGCTTATATCACACACTGGGGTATCCAATTTATACTCTTGAACATATCAGGGCCTCAAATGCAACTACCTACAAAAAGGGAAAAATGTGCTTTTCAGCGGGAAATTGGGTTTTTGGTAAAGGCAGTGAGTGCACTCCTTCAAGATGTAAAATTGGGGCAAGACCATTTTTAAGAAGGAGAATATAGGTCTATTGAATATCGCAGTGGAAGTGTGTTAGCCAATCTGAGACTATGAGCACTGCCCGTTGGAGTGAAGCCCATTTTTTCCCTTTTTTCTACCTCCAATTCTCCTCCTGTAGAGCTCACTAACAGTAATTGAACAATCTCAGTCTTTTCTTGCAAGAGGCTTCACCCTAAATAAAATACTTTGCTGCAAGTTCCGAAACTGACGAAAGGAGGTTTTTTTTTTTTATTTTTTGTCAAAATGACTGAACTCAGCATGTTCTGAGCAGTGATCAACAACCAGAGGTAAAGCTCTGCTCACATAACAGACAGAAAGCACACTCTCTTTTGAAAGTCATAATTTCATAAGTTTAGTAGGCATGATTTCACACTTTGTTAATTTGTATTCATTGTGAAGCTGAGAGACAGACCAGCACAGGAATTTCTTACTGAAATATTCATCAGAATCCCGCAGGGCTTGTACCACTGAGAAGCTGGCATAACAGAGAAAGCAAATAACATCCAAACTAAATTCATTCAGGGTAAATATTTTGCCCTTCCAAACAAGTCACAATTACAGCAACTTAAGAGCTGCTTTCTCCCGGTGTCAATTTTCCACCAGCAAAGAGAGAAAGAGGAACAAAGAGAAAGAAATCTTTTCTTTCTTTTCAATTAGAAATCAGTTTTTATGACAGGCTGGCACGATGAAATGCATGCTAATGCCTGCTGCTAATGCAAATGCATACTAATGGTCTCTAGCAATGTTTAAAGATTCAAGATTGAATACTTTATTTTCATCTCAGCAAACGTGCATGGAAAATACACAGTGTGCTCAAGATAAAAAGACAATTACTCCACCAGTAGTACCAACACACACACACACACACACACGCACAAACAAAACAGGGTCAAACTGGGGAAGCGTAAAATGGGAATCATTCCTGTGTTTGCAGGGTTTTATGTTCCCAGTGTGTCATGTTACCAGGGTTCTTTGTTACCAGTGTGTTATATTTCCAGGGTTCTATGTCACCAGGATCCTGTGTGCCCAGAGTCCTTTGTTTCCAGGATCTTTTGAGGCTTTTATGTTACCAGGCTCCTATGTTCCCAGGATCCTTTGTTTCCAGGGTCCTTTAAGGGTTCTATGTCCCAAAGGTTCTATGTTGCTAAAGTCCTATGTTCCCAGAGTGTTATATTTCCAGAATCCTGTGCGCCCAGGGTACATTGTTTTCAGGATCTTATAAGGGTTCTATGCTCCCAGAGTTCTATGTTCCCAGGGTTTTATGTTCCTAGGGTCCCATGATCCCAAGGTCCTTTGTTTCCAGGATCTTTTAAGGGTTGTATGTTCCCAGGCTCCTTTGCTCCCAGATTTCTTTCTTTCCAGGGTCCTGTAAGGATTCTATGTTTCTAGGGTCCTTTGTTCCCAGAGTTTCATGTTCCCAGAATCCTGTGTACTTAGGATCCAGTGTCCAGAATCTTATAAGTGTTCTGTATTCCCAGAGTTCTATGTTCCCAGTTTTTATGTTCCTAGTATCCTATATTCCCAGGGTTCTATGCTCCCAGGGTCCTTTGTTTCCAGGGTTCTGTGTTCCCAGAATCCTTTGCTCCCAGGGTCCTTTGTTTCCAGGATCTTTTAAGATCTCTGTGTTCCCAGGGTTCTATGTTCTTAGAGTCATATGTTTCCAGGGTTTTATGTTCCCAGAATCCTGTGCACCCAGGGTCCTTTGTTTCCAGGATCTTAAAAATGTTCTCTGTTTCCAGAGTTCTTTATTTCCAGGATTCTGTGTTCCCAGGAACCTTTATTTCTATGGTCTTTTGATCTCGGGGTCCAGTGTCCCCAATGTTCTATGCAGTACATTGCTCTGTATTCACTTAATATGACATGGGTTAGGTTATGAGACTAAACTCATGACACAACCTTATTTGTCAATTCTAATCTTGACAAGATCTATTTATGGCTCTTTGTTTGATACAGTATGTCTTAGTTATAGATAGGCAGAGTAAACCAAAGCTATATTAGGGACAGAGAGTGGCAAGAAAGAGATGTGTGTTAACAGACTGTTGAACTGGGGAACATGGACCCTGGGAAAAAGGATTTTGGGAACATACTGTAGGTCCCTGGGTACAGTTACACTTATCAAAGAATGTATTGGTATTGGTTTTGCTTTTCTTTCAGTATTAAATTGGCAAAACATATTCACACATTTCTAACAACTTCTTAGCATTAGTAACCCCACAGTGATGGTCACATTAAGTCCGGCAGTTAGTGCTTATCATTTGCCCTCATGCAAACCCAGTGTTCATCAGGGTTTATACTTGCCCTCAAGTGCCTCTGTAACTCTTCGACATGTTGTACCATAAGTATTTTGGCTGTCTTTGCCCTGTCTTTGCCTTTCTGTCTTTCCATAAGTAAGTCTCTGTAAGCATACTGCCAGTGCTTGCATAAGCAGGGCAGCTGGTAGTGTGTTTATCGCAGTGTCTTTGGTGTCATGCTGCCTCTGGGTTGAGGGCCGCTCTGGTCCAAATCGAGCCAGGACCCTCCATCGCTGGAGGACAGGCAGTTTCCAAATAGCCTCACTGGTTCCTGCGTGCACCAAAATGGATGAATGCTCAATGCATATATGAATATAAATGTGTTTACTGTGCATTTTTGTTTGTCTCTATGCTGAGTGTGACAGTGTAAACTAATGTATCTATGACTCTACATTCATGCTGCAATTGAAAGAGTACCAATTCTGATGTGTAATGTCACCTGGGGCACAGATCTGATGTACAAGAGAAGCATAAAGATGCATGGAAACGCATTTGTTTGCAGTTCTGATCTGCACGTGTGGTGCCAAATTGGATCCTGAGGCATTCAAATCTGCCAGCGTCTCCATGACGGTACATAAATCTTACATAATTAACCTGAGAAAAATGTCATGATTTTTGCACCCTTGGCAGCTTGGAGTGTTAGCCTGGACGCCCAGAAGACAAACAATGGAAGGAAACCAAGAAAGCTGATATAATTGGTATTTGGGGAGATGCCTCGACTCAGTCTGAACACCAAAGCACAGACATTACAATTTTTTTTTTTTTTTCAAAACAAGCAACAGGCAGGATGTAGATACTTAAGCATATGCCAGTATTTTTGTTTTACTCTGCACATCCATGTCTTTTATTGTCTTTTTCTATAACTGCCTTTTCTCAGAACTGAAAAATGTCAAGATAAAAACAGGGAAGTATAAATATTTAATCTGAAAATATTATTTTATCAATTAAACCATTTGTAAGTGTTAACTTTTTGGACAAACTCAAACCAACTTAAGTCAAGCAGCAACACAATCCCAAGGTTTTGTTTCTGTTAAACCGCCTCAATCCAAGGCGGTTTAACAGAAACAAAACCTTGGAATTGTGTTGCTGCTTGACTTAAGTTTCAATTCAATTCAAGGACAAATAAAGGTCTTGAATTGAATTGAAACTTAAAGGATAACTTCGGTATTTTTCAACCTGGGCCCTATTTCCCCATGTGTATGTGTGCGTATGATTCATAGGTACAACTCGTTCTAAAACTGGTTCAGTATTGAGGGAGGCGGATGCAACCGGGAGCCGCGAAACGAGCTAAAACGGTAACGGGGGCAAATGCGTCCCGTATAGCATAGTAAACATTTCCCTTACCTCTGGGCTATGTGAGCCAAGAGCTTTGCTCCACTGCGTCTGTAGCTCTCTCTACTCATGGGACAGCCGTTTTCTTGAGGAAGAGGTGTTTCGGGATTGGATGTCTTCTCTGGCAGTAGTCATCCTGGGAGAAGTGAGCACTGCAGACCCGATGATCTGCAAGGCGCAGTGTCTGGACAGGAGTGTTAGCATCCATTTGTAGCACAACTAGCCACAACTTCAGCATCTCGCCGTCCGACAAAGGCAGCCTATGAAAGCTGTACAGGGTGTTGCGCGACATCCTGTTCTTGCAATTCGGATAAGCACAAACACGAACCATTGTTTTAAATCGATGCAGTAAAACTCTCAGCTGTACTCCGGGACAACCAGCTCCACTCTGAGTGGCACTCCGCATGGCTCTGTTTTCTTCCAGCAACAAGGAAAGCTCTCGCGAGATGACGTCACAGCCCAGAGCAAGGGAAGGGTAAGGGAAACGCTTAATATGCTATTTACAGAGATAACACTGGCGATCTGAACCAGTCAGTGGCGAAAAAAGCACTTTTAATGCGCAAACTTATACGGGACGCATTTGTTACTGTTTTAGCTCATTTCGTGGCTCCCGGCTGCATCCACCTCCCTCAATACTGAACCAATTTTAGAACGAGTTGTACCCATGAATCATACGCACACATACATACACATCGGGAAATAAGGCCCAGGTTGAAAAATACTGAAGTTATCCTTTAAGTCAAGCAGCAACACAATTCCAAGGTTTTGATTCTGTTAAACCGCCTTGGATCGAGCAAAATCTGCAAGACCCAGTGACATAAAAAGTGATAAACATCTGGCTTCAGGGTGTTCTCATGCTGCACAATGACATGCATATAATGGATGTTTAGCTGTAATCAATGACCAGCCTTGATGTGTGGGTGGCAGAACCCTGTAGGTCCTGTAGTGTTGAAAAATGATCCCAGACATGACCGTACATCTCTATACAGAACCTAATCTGTTTACTGTTGCTAATAATGGGATAACTTGAGTTGTGGTCTTATTGAGATAAGCTCCCTCTAAATTAATGCATAATTTGCTGAGGTGAATTTAGCTCAGTATTCAGCTCAGTAGATTGCTCAGCAGGTTTCTGGCACTGTGCGAAGAAGTGTGAAGCAGCACTGCAGCCTAACATTAGCTCTAGCTGGCAAGCTCTCCCACAGTCATGCTGTGAAACCTCGTCAGTATTTCCTGGCCGGCAGCATGTATAAAGACAGCATCTTGCGTTTTTGTAAAGTAGCAAATAATTCCTTCATTAAAGCAATCAAGTTGCCAGATATACTGCAAAATTTTGCACAAATTTTATTTTCAAGCATCATGTTGCTCATCAGTATACAGTGGTAAGGGTGTGTACTTTGGTATAATGAAACATCACTTGCAAAAAGGCTGCACTGGACGCTGGTTGTTTAAATGCTTTGCTGACAAGTGACCTCTTATAGCTGCAGGATAATTACTGTTGTCTCTCAGATGGTAACACTAGAAATTGTTATAGCACCGCATAACCTCTTAGAGACAAAACTGGAGTGGATGGTTGGGCTGACAGTACAAAGCAGCAGATCCATCATTCATAAGGGTGTTTTGGAATGAAGTGACAAATATCCAATTTTGGCCTTTCGTCCACACGCAAACTGAGTTTTAAGTCACTGAAAACAAACCTCTTGTAAAACACCATCCAGTGTGAAAATGTGTATATGAAAAGATCAATCTCGAATTTTATGAATCAACATTGGGTCATTAAAATGAAGATTGATTTGCATCGGAAGAATCAATTATTTTAACCCAGCCTTACTTTTTACATGTTAACACATAAATGTGCCAGGCTGTTCTCATGCACTCATTGTACGCATACCTACAAAAAGTAATGCACCACAACTCACATATAACAAAAATAATCATGAGCCAGTAATTTGTGGATAACCCACGTAATCAAGAGGGCCGTGATCATGTGGCTGATACATGGACAGGAGTAAAAAAGTAAATACTATAAAGGCCCAAAGTCCTCACAAGGAGGCAGGTTGGATAGTGGATGGTTTAAACAGACACAGGACTTTCCCCCAGGAGACTGGTGTTCTGAACCACGGGAAAGCAGGTGAACTATGAGTCATTTTAAGGTACATCATCACCATGTTTCTTTTCCTAAACCTAACCATTGTAACTTTACTTGCCTAACCCTAACCCACATAGCTTTACGTTTAGTAGATAACTTCACGTTATTTGGCGGGTGCTCATTTGTTAGATATCATACAAATCACTGGAGAATACATTGATATATACAATTTGTCTTTCACTAGATTCAAGAATGATATACACATACATATATATATATATGTACGCTCTTACTAAAACTACGAGTAGGCGTCATAATGCGAGGTGTCAGAATGCACTACTGATCTCACTGCTCCAGGTAAGCCTTGGCTGAATCCAAATGTCTATCGTTTGGACTTATAGACTGAGCCTTTACAGACTTAAGCTGTATGTAGTGTGATGTATTTACCATCATCACATAAAGTCTGTTTTACTTGTTACCGTGGAAAGGTTCAATTATCGCTCGTCATATTCATATATATGTCATATAAGTTGATGAATCATGCCTACTCATCTGACCCTGCAGATTACAAGATATAAATCCAATTTATAAGCTTTATTTTGTGACTGAACAAAAACGTAGGCTATTAATACATCTCTATATGACAGGCTACACTCAGAACTCTTTGGAAGTCTGCAGAAAGTCCTCTTTAGGCCCCTTGTCGACTGGTTGAATTGTGGATTTGGACAGCCCTCAGCACCCAGAGTCTCCAGGAACACGTCTGCAAAGTCCCTGAGTCTGCAAGATGTCCGGACATTTGGATTCAGCGTTTCAGTAATGGCTTTTTTTCAGGCTTTTGATTGGCCAACATCTTCTTCTTGTTTGCATGACTCAGGGTCAGGGTTGTATCGCCACCTGTTGTATTTTTGCGTTTTCATTTGGACACAGATTGTTTTGTATACCAGTGCTTGTGAAGATGTTTTTTTTTTCCTTCTTTTTTTTTAAGGAACGAAGGAGGGAAAAACCCCATTTTCAAAAACAACCATGTCTGTATGTCTGTATGGACTAGGTCTGTGTCATTTAGGTTGGAGGAATTGTTGGGAGTAATGGATGTCTTTTTTCTTACCATTCTCTAAACCACCTCCTCAACAAACCCCTTTACAAACACTTTGATAGTGGAACTATTTTAACAGCCCTTTTGACAGCCTTTTTTAGCCTCTTAATATCACCCTTCAGAACATCCCAGGATACAGAGGCAGAAGACAAAACACTGAAGGCAAGACTGGGATAAACATGGCCTTTTCCTCACCGGAGAAGGATATAAAAAGATTATACATGTTTCCACCATTGTTTATTTGTGGATATTTTTATGGGTTTTTATGGCCGTCCTGTGACTATATTCAACAATGCTAGAGATAAGTGATTAGTGACTTATCAGTTTTGGAAAAGACATGTTTTTGCTTCTGGTCATAAATAATTCTAAAATTACATTAAGTGTGGACATTTCACCCAAAGTAAGTTTTATAATCCACAGAAATTCAAACAAAACCACTGAAACTGACATCAAATAATAAAATGTATTCCATTTAAAATCGGAGGTATAAAAAAGTGATTACCTCTGTCTGAGCTAAATTGTCCCACTGGCAGATATTACCTCAATATGGCATGCAAGATGTTTCTCATAATTAAATCATTACATTGCAGTTAAACCTTGAAATGATCACAGATGGCTGGTGTGGTGGTCACTGCAGACACCCAGTCATTCAGCTCAGATTGAGAGGGCTCGGTTTCTTTGCCCAACTGTTGTTTTTCAAACTGTAAAATCAAATCTACAATTAATTGAATGAAGACTGTGAAAACATGTGGTTCACATCATAGACTGGGATCAGATGAAGATCCAGAGCTTATTTTCTCCTCCTGAATCTAGCATCAGTATCATCCTCTTTTAATTGGCTTGACAGACGACATGACGTTTTCCAGCTGCTTTTTTATCCTTGACATATTTGGGGGATTTTCTAGACAAGTCTTCAGCAACCCCCATGTTCTTATTCATTTTCTTTCCCTCACCTCTGAGCTGCTTGGAAATACAGCTGGCATCTGAAATGTGCCACTGGGGCACATTTTGGGTTAGGTTTCATATCCAATTTTCCCAGGCTTCACCAAATCTTCCCTCACCTTTTCATTTCTCCAGCTACTGAGTTGCTGTCACCTGCAATACCTGCAAAACCTTACAGTCAGCACATCAGAGTCGGCACCTGGGGATGAGACACTTCATGTCAAAAGGAGAGACTGAGCTCAGATGGTCTTCTTATTCAGTGTGTGCGCTAAAGATTTTGGTTTTGTTGTCACCTGTGTCTGCTTAAAACCTTGCATCTTTTGTCCTACCCTAAGGAAAATCAGGTCAGCAGTGTCACCTTTTTCATGAATTTTATGCTGAGGCATTACAAATGGTGCTTTATATTCACTGTGCAGGTGGCCTGTTCTTGCATGTACCTTTGTAGCACCAGTGACGTTAGCCCTATTAGCACGGGACTGCTATTATGTAGAGTTCTCATTTGATTAATGAATTACTTCCCAACCTCTGTGTTGTGTGTAACACTGGGCGATAAGGTAATCCGGTGCAATTCTTCGAATGCCTCCATTTACAAAGAAGGCAGAAAGGTACAAATTAGGCGTCTATAAAAGGAAGTGAATCTGTGAACCAATAAAGAGTTGAGTTATTCCCAGGAGAGATTTGTCTTTGCCAGTGTACACCAAGGCTGGAATTACAAACACAGCTGATTTGTACTGGATTAAAACCTTCAACAATCTCAGCAGTCATTAGAAGTCGCCACATGATCCCAGGTAGTTCGTAATTGGTCCTGTGCGATTAGAGCTTATGTCAAATAAGCCTACAGTAGCTGAAGTCTCCAAATATCCCTGCTGCCAACTCCTGGATTCATTCACACACTCCCTTGGTGTGGCCAAATATCCGCTGAGCTGCAGCATTGGCCCTGGCTTGCAATGTCAACAAGTCCTTTACCAGGATAAGCGAGAGAATTTCCCACAGCAGGCAGCTAAAGGGACTGGAACTGAAGTAGAAATTTCTTCACCAGAGCATCATTCCTGACTCATGTATGCTGCCAGAAATGCTAATCTGAACCAGTAAAATGACAGGTTTTAGTTTGTTTACTATTTTAAATGAGTGTGTGTGTGGTTTTTTTTCATAAATAAAAACATAAAAATGAAAGGCAGTACAATAAAATCAGGTTATATCAAGTCTTCTGGATGTGGGATGTGGAAAAGAGAGATCCAATCTACAATCTAATAAAAAAAAAAACCTCAATGGCATTTCCATTTCCTCATTTTAACTTATAATTATGTCAAACTGAACAGAATATAGGCTTTTAGCGGATTGATTGAGGGCCTTGGAGCTTTCTTTTATCCACAAAAATCTCAAAGACTTGTTAAGATGAACATTTCTCTCCATACTGAAGCCGGCTTATCCACTCTTCCATTTGGATAACCAACTGGCAGATCTCTGTGTGTTCAGCGGAGTTTAGAGGAAGGGTCTGCCAGTGTAAAGCAGGTTTCAGAACTTTTAACACAGACTCAGTCTTTAGTGAAACATGTCACAGAGCCTACACTCAGAAATGTTCAACCTGAAGCTAATAAGGACGGCCGACTTGTCCTGCTTGTTAGTCCGGGCCTTGGATGTTGTAGGATCATATAGCGAGGCAGTGAACAGCGGTACTGAAGTCTAAGATAAGGATAGATGGGATACCTTGCTCCCTGTGCTGTCAGTTTCTCATGTATCCGAGTCTCTAGCAGAAAACTCAAATGGAAATGTAGCTTTGGTAGGATTTTAAACTTACAAATGAAGGGTTTTGAATTTAAAGAATTTGTAGTGGACATTTCTTTTTGTGAAGAAAATTGTAACATATTGTTCAGTGCCTTACTTTATAAATGTGAGCATATTAGGATGAGAGATTAAACCCACAAACGTGCACTGACCATGAATTATGAGACATTGTTTTTGTAATTTGCAGACCAAAAGGTGTGTATGACGAGGTTAATACTTGGCTAGATTTTGTTGTTGTTGACACATTAACTACAGTATGTGTCAGTGTTTCCTTATCACATGTTACATGAAACCTAAAATTCTAAAACCCAACCTGTTCTCATTCTGAACTCAAATACCTCTGCTTGATCAGTGAGTTCTGCGTCAGGCACCGATGAGAAAAGACGTGTTTTTGTGGTGTAAGTTTAAAACGCCGCCAGACAGTGTCAGTTTGAAACACATAAGGAGCTGGAAAGTCCCTGTAGGGTGGGCGGAAGGGGCGGTGGATGAGTCCAACAAACACCGGACTGTCACTCAGGAACCCAGTGTTCGCTTCCCATACGAATATTGAGCCAAACCATGGCGTTTTTTTTTCTAAACCTAACCATGTGCTTTTGATGCCTAAACCTTACTCCATACGTTTGTTGCCGAACCTAAGCACGTGTGTTTGTTGCATAGAGAAATAAACGTAAATTCAAGGAGTCTTACCGATGTTGTAGATTTATTTTGAAAAAGACTGTATTCATCTACCGAGCAGGAACTGTACATTTCCTGTGAAAACCGAAGTGTGTTTTGAAAAGACATAATGCATGTAACAGGTGTAAATTTACATGGTGTCCAGGAACATCAACAACAGACGAACCCCGGATACCTAGTGCGCCATACGTAGATGTCAAAAGTCGACTGAACATAGTGCCCTTTTTCCGAAAAAAGGTCCTATGTTCCTCCCTATGTTCTGCACCCGGGGAACATAGGACCTTTTTTCGGAAAATGGGTCCTATGTCCCCTGGCCCCTATATTATGGGGGAACATAGGTACGGTCCCAGTATGCACATTATCACTAAATGGACAAAGTAAAGAGTTCAGTTATTTTAGTCTTTTGTCTTCAAGCTCATTGTTTTGGTATTGCTGCCCATAACTTTCCTGTTTTGGTTCACTCTCAGCATTTTCTCAGCTCCCTGCTGTGTCAGAAAGCAATGCTTATGTTTTCAGCAACACAAGGCCTAAAAACTGTATGCAGGTAGTCTGACACCAAACAGCACACAGACTTCTGACCCCTTAATGTTCAAAGTGCATGATACTAAACATAAAGAAAAAAAATGTGGCTGATTGTGACAAAGTGTTGATTTTTTGGCAAGAGCATGCAGAATTGAATTCTCAGTAGAGCAGCCTCCTGCAGAGACATTAGCTTTCAGAAAATATTTCCCCAGATCAGTTACATAATATTGTTGGCAACATATTTCGACAATTTACATGTAAAGCAGGTTTTACTACATGATAGTATGCATTGCCTTATAGTTGTTTTCCATTTACAGTGGGTGCTGCCAGTGTTGTGGATCTCATACAACTGCTTCTTCATGAAGTTGGGGTAGATGGATTTGTCCTGAGTTTACAAGTAGGAACTTTGACTTTGAGCAGCCTTCCATTGTACTTTTTCAAACTTTCTAGTTCCAAGGTGTGTGGAAAGCAACATTATAATGTGTGATTGATGCTACAAACATCAGTTCACCTCCAGTTTTCCAATAAATCCTTAGAGTTCAGTCATCAGTGATTACAGTGCTTACCATTCGTCCATGATAAGGTTGCAACATTTGATTTGTGAAGATGCGGGACATGTGACACGCAACGCAGGGTGTTTAACCATATTTGCAAAATATAACAGTTGTAGAACTCCTTATCACCTCTCTTACCTCCATTTGTCCTGATGTGCAGCTGAGCTGATAACACTCAGCAGTCAGATACAGCTGTTGTTCTCCTGCTTGACTATTTATGAACATAAGCTTCACTAACTACACCAGATCATTTACTGATGTAATACGAAAAGATATTAATATACGAGTAACATGAGTATGCTGGGTTTATGTCATGTCCATGACAAAAACAGGAGCACATTATCTCCAGCCAATCTTTAATAGGTTAAAGAGACTGGTTGCCATGGACACAGATGCACAGATCGAGTCCATCAGGGGCTGAAAGATAATTGGTCACTGATGAAGAAGTCGAAAAAAATTACAGAAACCTACCAACTGTTTTTGTGAGGTCATTTCAGAGCGGCCCAGGCTTTTGATACACGCTGTGATTTGTCAAAACTGACATTAGACATCTTAATCATCCCAACAGCAGCATGAGACATGAGAGTAGCCTGACTGAGACATCCAGTCAGGGGCTTTCAAAATAAAATAACTCCACACCAGTGTGTCAGTGTAAAGCTCCCACAATATGGCGGGGAATATAATAGCCTAGTAACTGCACAAAATAATGTGAAAATACTGGAAAGCCAATCTAAGACAGTAACAGCCTGTGCAGCAGTTGCTACGTGATAAGGTTAACTTTCGGATTTCTGCGACCAATTAAAAAGACGTATAGGCATGTGCCCAATCATTGCTGTGTTTCTCATTTTTACCTGTTTACAGACAGGATTGGATGTCTAAACAGGAAGGGGGGAAACAGAATGACAGTAGAAGAATTATTTGGAACCATGACATGTTAAATCAGAAGTACAGTTTTACAAAAAAAAAAGGGACAATTTGTGTCTCAGAAAAGAATAGTCATTTTCCAGGGCAGTTGCTCAAAAATAGAACAAACTCAGGAAAAGCAGAAAGTGTGGTAACCCCAATCCATAGGCCTTTTTCAAGGAGGACATTTTTCTATATGTCACAGTAGGAAAATACAGATGTATACAAGGGAATTCATGATGGCTGAATTCCATGTAGGTGCTCTGATTTCTGCATGCTGACTCACTCTCACTGTGACACATGCACAGAGCAGAGGCATTGCCAGTGTCATAAGTAACACCAGGGCTTTCCTGCTGTGACAAGACAAAGTATCTGCAGGGAAAAAGGCCAATCGGGGGTATTCTTCCTGTATGGCTTGAGGGGGCAATTACCTCATTAAATTTTCTTTTCCAAAGTCTTTTCCAAAACAAATAGTTAAAATGTAAAAGTAATAGACACCTCATTTGGCAAATCAGTTCACATATAGCCTTCACTGTGCATTATTCGAGTGGTTCATATTTCCCTCTCCTGAGCTGGTAGTCAGCACATTCATCTTGGTGGGGCATAAAAAAACAACACAAGCAGACAGACAGCAGCATGTTGCCACAGCAGGACTCCATCTAGGAAGGGAACTGTTGAAAGCACTGTTGCCCTCATTCTGTTATAAGCAGTGAAAGATACATGCTGTTGGCATCTGTATGCAAATTCACATCCAAGGAGCATGGATCTGTCTCCCATGCCAATGCCGAGCCGCCCTTTGATGGTAATCATTTGCATCTTTTTTAGCTGTGATTTTTGTCATGAGCTTAGATTGCCTGTGCTGTGAAACATCTGTGTGAGATGAACCCGCGATGCAGATTGCGCAACAACTTGTTAAATGTCACAGTTGACTCCCTGATGGCCCTAACACACCAAACCTGTGCTGTACCTGTCATACATGGCGCGTTGGACAAACGACGCCATTTATGAAATGACAGTGGAGGTAGAAGGATTCAGAGGCATTTAAAGGGTACTTTATCAGTGAGTTACCGATCTGAGGCGATCGTAATGTTCTTCTCTTTTCCTACTTTCCGTGTCGAGATGACAATAAGATCATGTTAATTAATTTCTCCTATGTGCTGCTATAATGTGGTGTCATCTGTTCAGTGATATTGCCTTTCTGACAGCGGGGCTATCAGGCCGTGGACAAATCTCTCTGATGTACCACAAGGAACTAATGATGTTCCTCTTTCTAACCAGCTGTCATATTCCATTCTCTTGCTCACTACATGACTGACTTTATCCTTTTTCACAGGTTCAATTGAGTATTTAAAGGTCGAATTGTATTTTCTGAAGAATAGAAATAGGAGAAATCATTGGTAAATGTCAAAGTCAAGCTATCAGATTTTCTAATCAGCCAATACAGATCTTGATAGTGCAACCCATTTTTCAGGCCTAATGAAATATTTTTGGGTGAAATCCTGCCTTCACTCTTCCCTGCCTATCGATGCATCTGACTGTCTAATATACATGCTGTATGATATCCTTATCTATTATAGAAATCAGCTACATCCATATTTCATTAAAAGTGATGAAATAGAAAAAGTGAACTACTTTTTTAAAGTCATTTAAGTGTAACTCATTCACTTGTAACAGGTTAAGGCTGAAGCTGCTGGAGAAATTGCATCATTCATAACTAAGACTCAACTCTTGAGTGTTGTACTCTTTGCTCTGATAACCTGCTGTGGCTCTGTTTGGAACAGACTATGCCAAAGGGTAAAACAGAGAGTTAGTTTTACTAGTCGAATCTAGGCTGAGATTCCAACAAACACTTTCAGTATAGTACCCTTAGAACTCATACTTAACCTAAACAGACATGTACATAAACCCTACAGTAGATCTGTTTTGTGTTCCCACCACCAGCAGTACTCTTAATTGTAGGCGGGGTATTTACCGGATAGTAATGGCAGCATCACTGCTCCATCCAGCTCTTGCTGTATTTCCTCTTCACTGGTGATACAGCGGAAGTCTGAACCTTCCTGATCGTCCATGGAACAGGGTTGCACTCTGACATTTTAAAGCCCAGTTCAGACCAAAGATTCGTGACCAGACGAAACTCTTTCAAAACGTTGCAGAGAAAAGTTGCAGCGGTGTGAACTGTCTCGAGTCAAGCCGGTTGATGATGTCACCTGCAGCTCAGCTGCTCAAATCGCTGGTGGCTGGTTTTAGAACGTTTGAATTACTGTGGTGTATTTATTATAATTACAGTCCATCTGATGCTTGTTTTATATTTTTCACCATTTCATCACTACTACAAATGCAGCTGTAGTCAGTATCTCACTATCACTATCCTCATTCATATTTTAAGAAGCTACAAATTGTCTTAAGCCACGAAATAAGCCTGAAAAGCTGGAATTCAGAACAGAAGTACAGAGAGTTGTTGCATAGAGATGATATACCGTCTCATCTAGCTGCATTGGTGTGAACTGGCAGGTTTTCAGAACATTACCGAATGGCGCGTGCATGTAGTTGCATGTTTAAACTCGTTTCTTCACTGATCTTTGATCTGAACTGGGTGCAAGAACAAAAAAGAACAGGCTTGAGTGTTGAGAGTCTCTGTCACATTTGATGGTGTTTGTGCTTTGAGTCCTTGTCAAGTAAGAGTGTCGATTCTCTGACTGATTGACAGACTGCAGTGTTGCCTGCTCCACCTTTTAGTAATGGATAAGTGTGCTAGGTACCTCAACAGACGGGTAACAAAAAATGTGACAGAATGGAGTGGCTCTACTGGTACCATCCAAAACAACCTGAGTTAAAAATGAAAAACGAACTGAACTGAGGTGGACTGCTTGGTGAAAACTAATGCTGATGCTGATCTCCTTTCCTTTAAGTTTAAATAGCATCACAATTTTGCATTGAATTTAAATGTATTTCAAAGCAATTTATTAGAACTGTAGGTTGAGTAGACTTCACATACAAATTGATGTAAGCGTGCAAATTGCGATGGCAACTATGGAAAAACTCAAACAAATCAAGTGCAGAGCAATACATTATCACCTACCAGCAGTAAGTAGATTTCTATACACAAGTTCAAAAGAAGCATAAGAATTTCAAAGAATGCAATGGCAAATTGACAACTCCTTCATACAGTTTTCAAAGTGAATATCTGACATAAAAGTGCAAGAGCTGTGTAGGGAAATAAATATCTACATCAGTATTAAAAAAAAAACGTGACGTTAAACATTAAAAACAAGTGTTGAGCAGCTGCTCCAGTTACTGTGGAGAGAGCTTGAATCAGTCTTTATTGAAAACACCACGAGTGACTCTTACGTTCAGATTAAAGAGCCGAAAGATCATCACTGTGAAAAAACGCATGTAAAGATCATGTGGTGTGATTGAAAGCTCCAGAACAGCCACTAAACGGACCTTGAGATTATGAAAGCTGATGTTTTCAAGGTCAAGGATGAACTTTGAAGCTCTTCTGCTGTACTCCCCCAGTTTGTGAGGCAAGCTTTCCCATTAATATTTGAAGTCTGCAGTCCTAAACCAAAATAATCCTGGTGACATCACCAAGGTTACTTTTTCTTTTTTTTCCAAATACAAAGCTCTTCAAGGGCCACAGGAGACATTACACAACTCTTTCACAGGCTGAGTAGAACTCAATAAACATATTTGGTTGATATGATGTGTGTGTCACTTGCAGTTTGTTTTAACCAACCAACTGAGCAAACAAACCTCAGTGCATACAGTGTAGGAATACTAAGCATTTTCATAGAGACAATGATACTAAATATACAGCCAGGGACTTGAGGAGGTTTTGCAGCTCCCCCGGCCTCTTTGACGGCCACGTCTGGCCCATGTATTTGAAACACAAGAACATCAGGCTGGTGTTTTGGATATGTAGGATCTAGGTGACAGTCAGGACAATGCATACAACGTTACCACCAACCATATATGCTGAGCTTATGCAAACAGATCATGCCAGTACCATCTTCATCAGCGAATACGACCTCCTGCCAGTTCTCATTCTGAAGTCATCTAATACCGCCGCTTTGTCACTGATTTTGGCGTCAGGTACCTGACTACAAAAGCCACCTTTCATGGCAGTATGTAATGTGGCCGGACATGACCTTTGGCGTTGTTATGATATGCCACTGGTCAGCTGGACAGCACCTATTGGGGCGGTATGATACGCTGCTGGACAGGGTAAGGTTATATATAACATGAGGAGCAGGAACATCTGTATAGGATGGGTGGTAGGGGTGTTGTATGGGTCCAACAAACCTCGGACTTTCACCCAGGAGCCTAGCGTTCCCTTCCCAAATACCAAAACAAGATGTTTTTTTCTAAACCTGACCAATGCTTTTGTTGCCTAAACCCATCCATGTGTTTGCAGATGCAGAGGGATACCTAACACATCATGTAAAAGTACACTGATAAAGCTGTGATATATGTATGTATAAGGGTTTTGGATATGTAGTCACTCTGGAATGTGATAGAGCATTCTTGTGGCAATGCTAGGGATAGTAGAGAACCACTTTTTCACCTACTTTTCCATGAAAATTAAAAAATAATGATTGATTATTTTAGGGGGTTATTGGTGACAAATGGTTTGGATAGTTTTATGTCTGGGAAGAAATTGGGATTAAACGGATTAAAAGAGAAATTTCTCCTAAGTATATAAAGCCCCTGAAATTAAAAACATAAACTCGACACTTTAATCATTAATTTATTTAAAATATAATAAAATGGAGCACAGAAAACAGCACTAAATGTATCTTAGTCTAAATGCTTATGGACTGCTCTGTATGATGTGATTATGGCAGAGCACCAGGCAGCTCGAGGGCTGCTATGTTATGAATATGTGCTTATATTGCCTTTTTATGACTGGATAGACTTGCAAACATACATCCCTTCCAGCACAAAGAACATCAAAATTCCACCCATAAAACTTTTTAGTACTCAGACTAACCACACATTACATCTCAAATCAAAGATTAAAATGCCACACACGGTTTCTCCTCTTGAAGTTTGAAAAGTCTGCTAGGTATAATTCCATTTCATTTAAAGAACTTAAAAAAAAGGAAGAGATAGAAACAGAGAGAGAGAGAGAGATGCGGTCTCATAAATGCAGATGGCAGCTAGACGGTAGAAAAGAGTCGCTGTTAGCTTGTGGAAAACCCTGAGAACAAAAGCATGAGCATCCATCAGGCTGCTGTTGAATAGAGCTCCCTCTGGGGAGCCAGGGCAAACAGGCCTCTCTTCTCTCTGTCTCTGCTGCAGCACTCCCTACATAATACGGATAAGCCCTCCTAGCTATCCGACTGTGCACGCAGAGTAAACAATTACGTCTCTTTCTCATGCTAGGGAGAGAGCTGGAAAGCTTCAGTTGGTATTCGGCTCCCACCTGGTATTGCTGTGTTAAAGAGAGAGAGAGAACTGGAACATCACCCTGACCTTGCTGGCAGAGATCTCTGGAGCTCTTTCATGTCTCACGACAGCGGGAGTAACTATATCCACTGCACACAGTCATAGGCTAATTGTAGATTTGAATCTTGAGCTTGACCAAATGACACTTGGAGCTAGGATTACCAATTAAGCGAGCACTGAGGACTGCAAAGGGAGTTGGAGCAGGAAGTGTTTGAGTAGCCTTTGCTGAGCAGCTGCTTGGAATTGTGTTTGTTTATGCAATGAATAAGTCATGAATGTTGAATTATCTGGCTGGTTACAGTGCAAAAACAATGTGGAGGCGGGTGATGGTAATGGGGTGTAGGGGTCCCTGAGACTTCTCGCCACAAAATGAGCAAGCCAGAGGCTGTTAAATGAGATGAACATACAAGTCTGACATGCTGAGGAGCCTCAGATGGGCCGTATGTGTGAAGGATGGGAATGGTATGAAAGGTTGAATTAAGTGGTTTAGCTTTAAGGCCTGCTGCTTTACTTCACTCTGCAGGGTGCTTCAGTGTTCAGTGAGACCGTCTCGTAAGCAAAAGGTCGCGGGTTCAATCTCTGTGGGAGCCAAGAAGGCCCATCACCAGCCAGTCATCAGCAGAGTGCTTGAGTGAGACGTTGAACCCCTATCTGCTCTCTCTAATTGTAATTCGCTCTGGATAAGAACACCATCTAAGTGCTTTAAAGGAAAATCCACCCCTGAATACCCTTACACTGTTATAGTAGGCTTAGTGAGAGTTCAATCAGGAAGACGACTTCATTGACGAATTATCCGTCTCCTGCTTTAATTCGCAACAAGAAGACAGAACTCCTTTTAGCTTGCATCATCCAATCAGCTAGCTTAAGCATATCCACTCCTTCTCACACACCCACTGGGGAATTAATCACAAATCAATGCGCTCTTTATTACTTTAAAAGGGCTAGTTCAATATGTTGCTGTCATTCAAAGTGTTGTTTGTGATCTCTACCTGTGTGGAGGTTCTATTTTGACTCCCACTACAGAGACAAACCATTCTTTTTGAGGTGTTATTGGATTTTTCAACAGAGCAATGGTTTTCATTTGAGTTCAGACCAAAAACCCAACCCAAAAAGGTTCTTGGCTAGAAAGACCTTTATGTAATAAACACTGCAGACTTACAAACAACTCATGGACACTGCTGTGTCTCTGTGACTAAGGCTATATCCACATTTTAGAACACATACGTAGCTATTATTACATTAATGCCTAGCATCCATACTACCCTGGTGTTTTGTAACCCAAAACCAGGAACCTCTGAAAATGCTGCTGACACTGTTTTAATTCTGGGGTTGTGTGTTAGTCTTGACAGGCAGAATGGAAACTTTTAAAAATGATATCGTAGACACCCATGTTCACTTCCAGATTGGGGCTCCTCAGTCACGATGTGTCGAGTCAAAACTTCAAAACTTTAAACCTAGGCTTACCTACCTCTTGTGATTTCATCCTAATTTTGTGGATAATGTTACTCCTTTTCCCATTGCCATGTCTTCCTCTGGAAATGGATAATGCCCTACTGCTCTAATAACTCACAGTATTTGTTTTGTAACAACTCTCATATTATTTTGCGCCACCTTTACCGCCTTGTACTGTCGTGTTACTTTCAGTAACAGTTTCACCTTGTTATCGTCCAAGCAAAGAAATCTCTGTCCTTACTTTTCGCCACCTCTGTCTACTTCCTGTTTACTCTGGCATGCACATGCCTAGTGCAAGTGAATGGTCATGTGATATGCTTTTTCAGGCATTTTAGTATAACCAAATTCAGTTAGGCCTAGCTGAAACTACTGGTAAGCAACCCTTGGAATCTAGCCAACGACTGGTTCCAGACTATAGACCCCGCCCACTCAACTGAGTAGGCTTGCATTACTGGTCTGGCATACTGCAATGAATTTGCGATTTATCTAGTCCAAACGCTGGACGGACCAATGAACGCCGGGGGTCTAGCGATTAGCCAATCAGCGCCACGCTGATGTCAAGCTGTACGCCGATGGGTAACTGGTGAGGATAGCAACAATGGCGACCGCTACAGATCCTACAGACCACATTAACGATGCTATCGAGGTATTTTGCCACTACTCGCGTTAATGGAGGACCAAATTAAGGAAGCTGCTAAACTGGATTTAACAGCGATGCAGCTGGGCGTGCATGATGACGGAGACATTTTAAACGGGCAATGCTCGCTTGTTTTCGGCACTCCCGAGGCATGGATACTAATGACGTCAGATTCTGGGTGAGTCGTTGATCTCTACTGATTGGTTAGGGAAAAAATCAAATTCCCTCCCCCTTGTAAATCGCCTTCAATGGAAGCCATGTCAGACTGAAGGTTCTGGGAGCTTCAGTCTGACACTCAGGCTACTTGGAATCTGCATTGTGTGGACAATAATATGTAGGCTCGTTGTCCTTTTTCACTGCCATTTATTCTCTGAACAGGAACAGAATATGCACTGGTCAGTCATACAGTTGGCTCATTACAGGCAGCTCACACATAGCACATCTTGCATAAACTGCCAATGTTTTAACGCCTGCAGTGGCGTTTACTGACAAAGCAGATTAGTATGACAATTACAATAATACAAAAATATGTACCTGAACAGGAACAGAATATGTATTAGTCAGTCAACAGCACATTATTTGAGCACAAAGGCTTGCTAGCTGTTACATAAAGTGCGTTACGCCATTATTTGGACATTTTATCACTTAAAAAAGTCATTCCAGTTACATTTCCATAACTATTCATATGCTGGATATACAGACATTAATACACAATATTTGTACACAATGTTGTGCTTGACAACTCACCGCGGGCATGTCTGCCATGAACTGGCAATGTTTGACTCCTGCAGTGGCACTGACCTCTGAGAGAGGGCGCCCTTGAGCCAATAACACAAGTATAACCACATACCTACATAAGAACATGACTATCACATTATAGCAATAATAGCAAGTGGAATTACAAACAATACAAACTCTGTTACATTGGCATGGACAGAGATTATTTCTGAAACACAGCTTCAAAGCTTGTGTGCATGTTTAAGAATGAGGACCTATTGATGTGAATGACACCTAAATGCAACATCATATCTACATTGCTCTGCGGCCTATTGAGGAGACTTTTTAAATTATAAATTCATATCTCTTCCTCCTCTATCATAGCAGATTTTGTGGAGTTAAAAATGGCAAGGGCTAAAAGAGGCAGAATCTGACATTTACCCTTGATGTTTTCGACAGATGAAACATTGTTATAGCTGCAGTAGAAATATCTGTGTTAGATTGTGTGTTTCAAATTTGGCCAGCTACCAAGGGAAATTAGGAAAAAAAGCATCATCAAACAACAAATGTAGCAGGGTACGTGGCCAATAGCTGTTTGAGTTGTTCAGGGTGAATCATACCTTAAAATATCAGCCGATGTCTGTGTCACCTGTGATTCCTTGTGAGATAAAATACAGGGGCCTTCTGTACAGTTGCTCCAAGATTTTATTGCAAGGTAAGTCGCAAATTATTGTACGAGTGTCTCCTTTCTGTTCCTTTAGTTCGATGGCCTTGGAGCTTAGTTTGAAAAGATAAAAGAAAACAGCACATGTGCATTCTCACTAAAGGTTGACTTGTGAGGCGCAGACTGCATTGTCTCCGGGCTTCGGCAGGACTCCCATGGGTTTCCCATTATCTTCCCTGAGATGACGATTTCAAACTCAGTCAGTTCTCCTGCTCCAACCAGGCGACTGAAAGGAAGATGAGAAACCCCAGTACCAGAGGAGATGGGGGGTGGAATGTGATACCTTCAAGAATTTTCCTTCATTTGGTATTGAACACCCTGACCACTTTGACCTTGTCAGGCACCAGTTATTTAAGACATTATTTCTATGAGTCTTGAGAGCTGTGGGATTTGATGTTTTGTAGAAATGTTGTTTTACAGGCGTGGCACTGAAAGACAAAAGAAAATTATCTGCTACTCTTGTTCGCCTTATACAAGGAAAGAAATGTCTGATTTATGGCTTTGAAAGTCATCTTGCGCACTCACACCAGCAAGGTTGATTTAGTTCTGTCAAAATAACAAGGCCTCAGGCCCCAGGCTGCATGTTTCCCTGTTAAAAAAAGGGAAAAGTCTGTGTTGGAGCTGTTTTTACTCAGACCTCAACATCAGAGTGTTGTTGCTTCGCACAGACCATGCTGAGAGACAGGGCGTATTTTTCTGTTGGCATCTACACCAATGAGGTAACCTTCCATCAGGGAAATGATCTTACAGGTATAACCTGGGATCAAGCCACATGTCTAGGCTTCATCCCTGTGGAATGAGAATCTGGACATCCTGGGCCGTGTGCTGTCAGGGTCATTACTCATTCAAGTGCGGACTTCTATAAATGCAAACAGGTAGTCAAGCTGATACAGCGTCAAACAGGGTAGCATTAAGTCAGCTGAATTAATCTGGATAATTAGTGAATAATTGAAGAATGTCTGGAATATTAAGTAACATTTACTTTTGAATACTATCTTTTATTCTGAAACGCTGTTACTTAGTCTTTATTCTCTTGAGAGCAACAGAAGCACAAGATTTACTTGAACCATGGCCAATGCCAGATCATTGTGATTACTTTGACTATCGCCTTCTTGCCAAGCACCCTGAATAATGTCAATCTGCAAACAAAGACTGCTGTCAAAGGCATTTGCATTTCTCTTAACTTTTACCCTCTTTGCTGTTTTAAGTATTTTTGTGCATTTATGTGCGTGTACACTGACAAAACCACAGTTAAATTCGTTGCAAGTGCACACACTTACTTGGCCAATACAGCTAGCTCTGATTCTCTGTGAGACCACTGGAAGTCCTTGGTTTGTTCCACAAAGGTCAGCGAGCAATGTCATTTTAGAGACCAGGTCAGAAAGACAACCAGACTGCACATATGATTGACTCTAAAAATGCAAAAACAATCATTTTATTATTAGGTTTAAGGACTTGTTGCATCAATTCAGCGTGATCACACAAAAAGAAGGCAGTAAATGTAGGCATGCTCCAACAGGTTTGTAGTAATCGGCATCACACGGTGACTGACACCTTCTCACCGCAAAACTAAAAACTTATGAATGTGACAGAGGAAACAGAACTAAACTTTCAGCGTATGAAGTAATGAATAATTCCTGCTCTTGCCTAAATTTACACAGGTTCTCTCTTGACAGGGAGTCTGCGGTGGAGCAACAGTGGACAGCAGCTCTGCAGTTCTGCTCTGCTCTCTGCTACGTTCACATCATACAGAAGGTGATTAATATTTCCTCATGTATGATGAATTATTTCACCTACCCACAACCTATCGATGTGTTCTTGTGTGTGTAACAAGCACAGTGTACAGATGTTGTGTAGCCACATCTTACTTTCTGAATATGTGCCCATTAAATAGCAGGAAAATACAGCGCCATCGACGTTCGACCAGGTTTTTGTTGAACGGCACAATCACTTTCTGCTGCCTCAAAATAGCAATGTACCAAAATGTACCTGACCACACCTCATTTTAGGACATATGGGCACAAGTACATTCGCTACTTACACAAAGTGGGTGGTGTGAAAATGACAGCTGCGTTGGTCTGAAACTAGAATGAGAGTTGCAGATGGATAAGGCCCTAATCTGTCTTTCCCATCAAAGCTAGAGAATGCCTGATTACTGCCTCATCAGTCCAATCTTGATTTTTGCTTCCCAAACCAGGTTCAAACCTTCCAACACTCTTCATCAACAGTTGTGTCTGTTCTTGAAGAGTACGATGGTTAACATGTCTCCAAAGGTATTTCCATCTAAAACTTTGAAAATGGGGCTGCAATATAATACAAAACTCAGTCCTCACTAACACACAAACAACTCAAGGTTCTTACAGCATCAGGTATTTTTTGACAAATCAAAACTTAAGGAGAGAATAAAAACACCCTTCTGATACTCCATTTCAAGTGGATATCTCTGTCCCCACAGAAGTCTTATTTCTCATATGCAAATGAAGCAAAGCTCAAGGTCTTATCTATACAATCCTTTTGGCACAGCATTGCCTTGCTGTGGGAAGTTTTTGAGCAATGCTCTTACACAAGAGTGCTCTCTTGAGCCAACCTTCATCTATGCAACTTTATCAGTGCAGAGTTTGTTTACCTGGATCTCTAATTCAAGCTAATATCTCTGTCCTTAGAGAGGTTGTCGCAAATAAATCAAAGCCCAAGGTCTTGTGAAGTATTATAATTGACAAACCCCTTTTAGATTGGATGAAATGCAACTGTAATTTGGTCAGATTTGACCTTTTGGCAAATTGACCGGACCATAGGCTGGTATTATCAATTATCAATGCAACATGTTATACTGTAACCCTCTCTGCCTAGCAAGAATCATACAGTGTGCCTGTTATTCATGTTCATGACATCAAAGTTTTTTCTTTCACTGCTTAGCTGCTCAATTGTCTGTCATCCTCTCATCCCAGCGACTGTCACTGACAAACAATGTGATGCCTAACCATTTGATGGCTTTAGCAGACTTTGTTTTCTGTTATTCCTACCTGAGTCCCTTCTGTTGTTAGTCGAGCTTCTCTGTATCTTGAGCTAAAGTTTGATCTCATCATTAGCCAATAATTGAGACGTGGGAAATGGTATGCAAAGTTTCATCTCCTTTTGAGAGGAAAATATTATCCTTTTTTTTTTTAATATATTCGGAGACATAGAGTAAATACTTTGACAGGAGAGGCAACACCCACACACATAATATCTTGGCAAGTCAAAGTAACACTTTTAAGAAGACATTTCTGCCTGCAGATAATCAGCCACTGCATAGATGTAAGAGCTGGTGGATAAAATAAGCTTGTGTAGCATTCTAAGGATCTGAGCTATTAGTCTAATCTGTCAATCTTTACACATTATCATTCATTTTAGAACAAAGAAAGGAAATGTGAGTGTCACAGGTTATTAGACAAGTCAGATGTGTTCGTGTGCCTGCCTTCCTGCCTTCAGGTTAGAGTGTGATTGAAATTTAATTATAGTCAACGATAAGTTCCACAGCAGACATTTCCAAGGGGCTCTGTTTACATAAGTGCTTTACATAATGTTGTTTACATTATTATAATAAAGGCATTAGAGAGGAGAGAGAGGGGATGTGAGTGCCTGTTCTACAATAATGAGGCAACGTGTTAAACTGGGAAACAAATGAATTAGAATAACATAAATACAGTTATTTCAAAACAGAAAATAAGTGCAGAAATTATAAATGATATATAAATGGGACTTGGAAATATGCAATCTGTTCACTAACTAGGAGTGTGGGTTTTTTTTGTTAAGAAAAAGCCATAAGCAACGGCAGTAGCCTACATATGTACAGTTGTTGCAGACAACTGCTTTAGTGAAGTATTTCAATAGCAATACTTAACTTACCTACCAATGTACAGCGGCTTTCCTTTGTACTTTCCTTTAGATGTATGCAAAGGAGAGTGTGTTGGCGCAGCTACTCCTCTTTCCCACCTCCGTCCCTCCTACCTGTGCAAATTGGAAAGAGGGAGGAGAGAAGGCGGGGAGTGGGTTTTGCACAGCCGATTCACATCACACCAATCAAATGAGCCCCTCTCCTCGCCCTTAAATGCGCCGTGCGGAGGCGTAATGAGAGTTTACTCAATTCGCCATGGCAGAAGAGAGCAGCAGCGTCAGACGGCCAAACTTCTCCCAGGAGGAAACTGATGTTTTGGTCCGGGAGGTCCAAGCTCGCAGTGCCCGACTATATGGAACTGTGAGCAGACCTCCACGGGCTGATGATGCAAAGGTAGCCTGGGAGGAGGTCACCACAATTGTAAATCAATGTTGCGTTTCTCTCGTGCGCGCGCGCTCTCTCTTTCTCTCTTGCAGTCTCACTCTGTTTCTTTTCTTTTGACTTTTCTAAGATGACAGATGCTGAATATATACTCCCTATCTGATGCTGTGGCTGTTTGTGGTTGGCTGAGAGGGATGTGAACTCATTAGTTTGCAGCTGTGTAAATCAAATCAGGTTGGGTTTCCATTACGTGTGCCAAACGTGCCAAACGGTGCCAATCCCCTTTGATCTGACATCAGATGTGACGGGACAGTCGATATAGAGATACATTTATGTGCTGATTGCAGATAGTTGCATTGAATAGTGTTTTTTTGGGTATTTATTGCATTGTTAATGTGCCTGACATTCTGGAAATCTGCCTGTGAGGTTTTGGTGACGTGTGCGCACTGTCCGCTGGCAAGCTGATAGCGCACCTTCGGCGAAACCTTTTGGCACGAAACTGTCACTGTGCCAAGCTGGATCTGTCGACACCTCCCCCTGCTGCACCGCCACACCCATCTCAGCGCACCTCAGCCTGCCAAACTACCAAACTGAGCGTGCCTTGGGTTGCGCTGCTCGAAACTAGCTCTGCACGGGGTTTGCCACCCTGTGCCACCCTGCGCCACGCCGGGAAACTGGAGGCCTAAGTCTCTAACAGAGGTCTGAAGCTTGGCAGTGGTCTCACCTAGGTGTTGCTTCATCCACCATCTCCCCCACCTCCCAATGACAAAGTCAGCTCATATAAATGCAATCAAGACTACGTAACTTTGGAAAAACTGATATAATATGTATAAAGCGTACAAAAATATATCTGTGGTTTGCAGAAAAGTATAAGGCCAACATTTTCTTCTGGCAACCATTACAACACTCTACCCTTTTATTAATTTGGGCTTTTGAAGCCATACTGCATATTTGATTTCTCTGTCTCATAAAGTTCCATTACTTTTTGAATCAGTCACTGTCCTGAGAAAACAGTATCTCCAAAACTTAGAAAAATAGCAGTGTTTTAGCTTTATGACATGCATTTTATGTAATGCATTTGTAAGTAGAGAGTTAATTCACCTTGAGAAGCAAAATAATTATATCAGCTCATTTAGGAATACTTAATCCTTCTGTTTGCCTAAAAAAACAATAAAAATCCAAATTTGGACAAACAAGGTTTACATAAGACTGCACCACCTAATTATGATTCACTTAATGGTGGTTGCTGGTAGGATTTATGACAAAGACATTGTCGCCCTTTCCTCAGAGCCTTGTGCAATTGCACACAATAGGTGTACCTAGGGATCTTTGGGGATATTATGATAGAACACTTTCTGAAGGGCACCATTTGCTGTTTAGCAATGAGCATGATCTTGACAAACCCAAGAAGCCCAAATGTTGCTAACTTTGGAAAATAACCATTTTAATTGGCCAGAATGTAGAGGGAAAGATTACTGTCAATATTAAACCAGGATATAGGTCACAAAATTAAATATATCTTACTATATAATGACGAAAACTGTCTGTCTGTGTGTGTGTGTGTGTCTGTTCCACGTTTTTCTCCTCACTGACTTGGTCCATCCATGTGAAATTTGGCACAGTGGTAGAGGGTCATGGGAGGATGCGAATGAAGCAATATTACATCCATTGGCCAAAGGGGGGCGCTAAAGCAACCGATTGAAATTGCAGACTTTGAATGGGCATATCTCATGCCCCGTATGTTGTAGAGACATGAAACTTTGCACAGAGATGCCTCTCCTCATGAGGAACAAATTTGCCTCAAGAACCCATAACTTCCGGTTATATAGATTTTCCACCATTTTGATTTTTCTGAAAAACACTTCAAATTGATCTCTTCCTAGGAAGTTTGACTGATCTGCATGAAACACAGTGAACATAATTTAGGGACCAATATCTAAAGTTCCCTCTTGGCAAAAGTTGGAAAACTTACTAAAACTGAGCTTCTATAAGGCAATGAATATTGCGGAGGGCGTGGCTCATCACATAAAGGTGTATAACATCTCAAGAGTTTCACCGATCACCACGCAACTTTGTAGGCATATGACCACACATAATCTGAGGGGACCCCTCCATTATTGACCCCATCAAACAAAATGGGGGCGCTAGAGAGCTAATTTCTTATCAAGGCCTAACCGCCATGTCGATTTTTACTAAACTTGGTAGATATGTAGAACAGGACGCCTCAAGGTGACTGGAGAAATTTAACTCTAATTGGCAACTGGGTGGCGCTATAACAACAGAAAAATGCTTAAAAATGGCTAAAATGCGACCGATCACTGTGGCTCCCCCTGTGGACGAATGTTGTTGTTTTTTTCCTAATTTTTGGTATGACTAAGTCATGGTATGGTATGCTGTACATAATCACAGAAACTGTTAATGTGTCATTCTGTCAGTCAGTTATTCTGTCTGCCCCACGTTTTTCTACTCACTCACATGGTCAATCTATGTGAAACTGCACATAGGCATTGAGGATTGGCATAGGTAGAAGGTGACAAAGCTACCAATGGGTACCAATGTTGTTTAATCTAAGGAGTATGGTTAAGGTCAGGGATTGGCAAATATTATGATGGCATAGGCTGCACACCACTGCAGAACCTCTTTCCTTCAGTGCCAATCCAGGAAAACAGAAACAAGGAGCAGTAACCTCTTTGGAATATGTCTGTGTGCATAACTGTACAAGCTGTAGAAGAATATATGTCTAAGAATATATAGCTGCAGTGATTGTGAACACAATTTAACCTTAGAATGAAAAATAAACACAGGGTAACAACAGTAAACCAATGTGTAATACATGTCTTCTTCATTTCAGTGTGAAACTGTTTTATTTCAAATCAGTGGTACCACTTTTCAATTCAGGGAGAATCTCACACCACAGTCTTTGATGCCGGACAAATCAAACACTCCACAGCTCGTGCATGGGTTGAGGTTTGTAAGCCAGTGGGAAATACACCCTCAAAACAAAGCAATTTCAGGGAGATCACATACCTGCAGCCAATTCCCTCGCACTAAATCTATTCAAGATGAATAGTTTGTGTTTGCCCAATTGGAAACATTGTGTAAGCCAGTCTAGTTTCTCTGAAAGCAGGAAACGACGAATTTCCTCGGTTACCTCACCAAACAAACCCCCTGTCCCAGGCTTTCATTGATTGCCCATACTATATCAATCCAATTGAGATGTTTTCCTCTGGAATTTGGCTGCTCTGCTGAGTTGTTTTGAGCAATATTTTAGCTGGCCTGTACTTTCACATCATCACAGATTTGATTGTGTTGTGTTTACTCTGAGGTGAAAAACACAAAAAATCATGATAGCAAGTGTCCTACCCACTCATGAGGGGACTTTTTAGAATACATCATCTCTTACATTAATGCGCCGCCATCTCAGCTATATTAAAATGCTAGCCTGTTCTCATCATCATAATTACTCTGCTGTGGATAATATATGTGTCCTTTGCCCTCTGACTTTATTGGATCATGAATTTAGAGCTCTAATTGTGCATGCCGTTTTTTAATTAGCAAGTTATTATAGGAGGTTGCAATGCAGATGTGCATGGCACTCCTAGCCACGGAGAGAAAGTGTTTAGCACAGGGAATGACACCTCCCACCCCCAGCAAGAATACCTATTTTGGTGAGCCCGGCAAAGACAACACACCTCGTGGACAGTCACTCTGGCATATCTGCTAATGTTCTGGCTGTTTGCAATATGGCTTTTATTGAGCAGATGAAGGAACACTGTATGGCTGTGGTTCACTCACATAAACAAGTTAAAGGGAAAGCCAGTGACCTCTGTTGTGATCTTATTCCAGTCAGCTAAACTCTCACTTTTTTTTTTATACAGTGGGTCTGCATAAAAACTACAGTGATTTCTCTTAGCACTTGCTTTCATTATTGTGTATCCCTGAAACCTAATTTTACAAGCACCTCAGTCTCAAAAACATTGAATAAAATGAGCATAAACTCAGAAAGAGCTTATGTGTGGGCGCGATTTGAATATGATGAGTCTCTACCGGGGAAGGATTTTGTGAAAACTGCATGAATTATACACAAGGTTAAGTTTAGGCAACAAAAAGAGTGTTGATAAATTTAAATTTTGCTGCTAATTACATGTGCAGACATGCACAGTTTGTCCTGGCATTCTTTTACATCCCTTAAAACTACCATTCATTAAAACCATTCATTGTGACAGCCATGACCAATCAACAGGCAAGTGAAGAAGAAAAATCTGCAAAAACTTTCTGAGTGCTCACACGCTCATGTCGACTAGTGATATAAAAGTTTTAATGACTTCTGTAGCATCTTAAAATGAGTTTTTACTTGACTCTTTTTGCACAGTGTCACAGAGTTTTGTTGGAGTGTGATGTCCATGGAGAATGAAGAGTCAATTTTTTCTTGAAAAGACCAATCTCTTTTCATACCTGGCATAAGAAAAATATAGCCTAATGATCAATGCATATTTTTCAAGAGCTAGCAGCACTTTGGGTTAAAAAAATGAATAATTTTGCCTTCATTTCACAGGTATAGCACACCTCCAAGTAGCCATGCTGAATGTATGTTTCTGTAAACCACTGACACATCACATTTGTACGTTATTATGTAGTGGATACATTGAAACTTTATGTTATTTACAGTTCAGCATTGTGAGGTTTAGGCACAAAAAACACTTGGTTATGCCTCGGACATTTTTTTGACTTACAAAAACATACTTTTGGTGGCGCAGTTCCACCTGGAAATGCAGAAATGTCCTGGTGAAATACAACCACTATAGGCAGCACTATCTCAGCACGAAACACAGTGATGTTTCAGTAAAAAGCAACAGTTTTTCATGGCACTCTCCCAGCTGAATATACAATGATGTCTCGCCAATAGGCAATGGCTTTTCCTGGCACTATCCTGACAGGAGATGTGGAGATAACACTTATATTTGATATTTTCTCTATATTTGATCTTTTTCTCTCTTTTTTCTAGATCACCACATTTTTTTTAGTGTGGTTCCATACATTGTTATTTGATAAATTGATTAATATTTTAAGCATTTAGTATTTAGTTCATCTCTCTATTTTTCCAGTGTAGTGATGTCACTTCCTCCTATAATTGCAAACACCTGTAATCAACTGATTACATGAGTGTACTGATGTGTTAAAAGGAAGCCACACAACAATTGTAAAATGTTGGTCCTGATGAAGGTCTATAGACCAAAACGTTGACCCAATGACCCAATAAACATAGCTTCAATGTGTGTGTGGGACCAAGTGTGATTTTTGTCTTGGGATCTGCTCCCAGCACCACCCACTTCAAGAGAAAGAGAATGTGCATGTTGATTGAGCCTTGATACTATCCTGACAGGAAACGTAGCAATATCCCAGTAAAAAACAAAAACAACCGCTTTTCATGGCACTAGCCAGGCTGGAAATGCAGTGATGTACTGGTAAATAAAACCTGCTTTTCGTGGCACCATCTGGATAGGAAATGCAGTGATGTCACAAACAATCACTTTTCATGGCACTGCCTAGGCAGAACATGTGGCAATACTTCTGTGTACTTACTTCTGTGGAGCAGAAGTAAGTGGTTGTTTTTTTACCGAGACATTGCCGCATTCTGCTGCACTGTTTTTAACTATTTATTGTCTTGCTTTTAGCTTTTGTTTTTAATGATCTATTGTTCCTTTAATGTTTTATTTTAATGTATTTCTCTTGTAAAGTACATTGAATTGCCTTGTGTATGAATGGTGCTACATAAATAAAATTGCCTTGCCTTGCCTTGTGATACTGCCACGAAAACGTTTCCTGCCGAAGTAGTGCAACAAAAAGCAGCTGGTTTTTACCGAGATATTGCCACATGTTCTGCCTAGGTATCCTGGAAGGAAACACAACAATGCACTGGTCAAAAACAACCACTTTTCATGACGCTATCCCCGGGAGAACACAAGGACAGACTGCTTAAAAATGCCCATGTTTGGTGGCTGAAAAGCTGCTGCAAATGCAGCAATGGCTCTCTAAAGAACAACCAGTTTGTTTGTCGGTCTCGAACAGTGGTCTGTAGCTTGGCAAGCATTTTCCTCAAGCTGTTGCTTCCCTCATTGACCTTGTCTTCCTACTTAACCTCTCCTACAGTGCCTAAACACAGTTATAAGCATTGCTAAAGGCAAGCTCTCAAACCAGTCCAACTTTGGCAGATGAACATGATAAGGAGGATATCAACAACAGACACTCATGTGCTCTCTTTAAAGTGTGTTTCACTTTCCTGTCAAAACACCAGTTTGAAGTGGTTAGAGTGTTAACTAGCTACCTTTTTTTAGGAATTATAACAACAGCAAATTATATATTATCTCACATAGTTGGTCCTCCACAAGTTTCTGTCATGTTCCTTGATCAGGCTTTCCAGTTTTAGCATAAAAAGTTTCAAGCTCTTGTTGTCATACAAACAGTGCCTCCCTGTATAGGCAACAGAACCCAAGCAGAACAGTCCACAGTGTAATTCCTTGCAGCATGGTGGGCAAATGAAGCACAGATACTCGACTCTCAGCAGTTCTGTTTTTACCATCTGGCTAGTGCTGCACAGCTCAGTGTCAGTCGTATCCTTGTTTCTAGTTATGCCACAGTCATTTTGTAGTGAGAACATTTTGTGCATGAGCAGGGTTATTTGCACATTAAGACAGACAAGGTACAAAATAGGAGATTTAGACTTAATTAGCATTACAAGTTAGAAAGAATTATCAGATGTGTTTCTTAGTTTGAATTTAAATGATATACAGGCTTACTGCATTCCAGTTAAGTGTTTCAATGGAAGTGATGTTAACACCAGGGATGGTGTTGTGCAGACAGAGTCCCATCAAACAAACACCCCATGACATCTTGGAATACGTCAGTATAAATGCTGCAGTGGTGTTTGTCAGCTGAAAATCTGTAGAGAAGACGCCTGTCACACTGGATTTCTGGTGACTTGCTTTGACTGGAATCAAGCAACATGCTGTCATGTTTGAAGAGTGGCAAAAGATGTTATTGCTTTTTTCATCCTGGAATAAAAAAATAATAATATGGCTAATTTTTAGGGGTCATTTCTTTGAATACAAAGATGATAAAAGGAGGAGAAATGTTCTTTTTACTTTCACTAAAAACAGTTTAATTCTAAATTGAATTACGCTTCACACAAGCCAATATGAGCCAGACAATACAAAGCATGTAGACAGAGAAAGAAAGTTAAAAAGATTAAATAGATATAGAATAGGTTATAAGTCAATGGTTCTCAAACTTTTACACCACTTACCACTTTAGAAAATATTAGGCTCTCTGAGTACCACTGTTATGACCGATATTAAAATACAGTAGCAAAGGCCTACCCTATTCAGTTAGTTCATACAGGAGGCAGGTTTGTTCTACCCTGGAAATCCAGAGTTCTCGCGAGAGCACAATTTGAATTTGCTCAGCGAGTCACTCTGGCAATCAGTAATGATGCTCATTACCCGTGCCGTTGGAGCCGAGCTGCACCAATCACATTGGTGTATCTGATATAGGCGGGCCAGAGGCGAGCTAAACAGATGACGACAGCGCTGTGATGACGAAGTCTGGAATCAGTCAGTAAACATTGCAAGATGGCTACGGATGAACACCAGTTGTTTGAAACGGCTTTGGCCGCTACAATGAACGAGTTAGACTTAGCTTTTTCTCTAAAAGAGGAACAGAAGACGCCGCTCGAGTCTTTCCTTTGCAAGAAGGACGTTTTTGCTGTTTTGCCGACCGGATACAGCAAGAGTCTAATCTACCAGTTAGCTCCGCTGGTAGCGCTCTGGATACGTCACCCCGTGTATTGTTCTGATTGGTCGTAGTGTTATCCAATTGCATGCAGTGATATTTTCAAATGCATGCTTGGTGCCGCCCCTCGAGTTGGGCCATTTTCATTACTCATAGCCAGACCCTAAATCTTTCTAGATTTGGGTCTGGATTTCCAGGCTAGGTTTATTCCTAAACAGAAGATTATTTTTTGAGGTAACTCGGCCGTATCGCGTTGTTTGCTGTCAACAGGTGCTGTGGAGACTCAACTGCTTAAAGGTCAAGTTTGTAAGATTTAGGGGCATCTATAGGCTACGGTGACCATATTTTGATTTCCAAAAAAGAGGACACTCGGCCCGGCCACAACATAGCCTACTTAAATGATACTCGCAGTTTACTAAAAGATGCCTTATAATTTTAATATATTTAAAGTTTATATGTATGGATAGAAAATTCAGTTATATCACAAAATAATATCTCTCAAAGACAGAAATTCAGATAGGCCCCTATAGGGGACACATACACACACTAGAGTGTGGCTACCCGACCTGAGCCCGACTGGTCCCGACTGTAGGCCTACCCGACGGGTCGGACCGGGTTCGGTCAAAAATGTATAAATTGTATTTGGGCTCGGGTCGGATTCGGTCAGCTTTCAGTGAAAATGTAGTGTAAAAATAAATAAAATCCTATTGTCTGTCCTGTTTATTGCTTGGGGACTGTTATTTACGTGACAACACCTGAACAGAACACACACACACACACATTGGCTGTTTGTTTCTACCTCTCCCCTCACTGGAAGCCTCGGACCTCCCGCTCCCCGCTCCCGTCTCAAACACGGACGGAACACCCACGGCGCACACCCAGCCTGTTAAATAGCCTGTAACCATAACAACTGTGTGACACAAACTCAGTGCTTAAGTAATTGAATAATGTTGGGCTCGGTTTGGTTTCGGATATAACAAAACAGAATGACTGTTGGGTTCCTATGTCCAACAGCCCTGTGATGGCAAGTCGTGTTTTGCCTCCAGCTTATGAAATGATGTCATTGTGATGTCGGCCCTAAAAGGTTCTCTTATCCCTAAAACTAAAACTGTTGTGTTTTTGTTACCTTAAAATAAGCTGTTTATTTGTACAAACTGAGCAGGTCCTCTTCCATGGAGTCTGCTATGTTGGTCTACAGTAGCCTAGAATGGACAAACTGAGCACAAGTTCTAAATAGGACCATTTTCATGTTCGCTTTTTTATGTCAGCTGACAGTTCTGCTTTACCATTGCACACAGGAGAAGAGTCAGTTCAGCCCTTTTCCCACTGCACAAAAAAACAAAAAAAAACAAAACAAATAAACACTCACACTTGCTAAGGTCTGGCTTTTTAATGCAGTGGGAAAGGTTTTAATTGGCATTCACACCTGGGTCAAGTGACTCTGCAGTAGTCACGGGTATTTATCACTTCTGGCTCTGATCAGCATTGATGGGAACGCAACACCCGGGTAAACATGCTTATTTTAGCTCCTTTACCAACAAGATGCAACGACGCACCACCACAAAATACTGTCTGTCTCTGCCCAAGCAGCGCTCAAACAAGGAGTCCATTTCTATTTTTAGCACAATTACCCATGTTTAAAAATCCCCCTTACTCACGCTAATTTTGGTGGAAAAGGGGTATTGGTCAATCTGCAGCCTCATTGCTAGATGCCAATAATTCCTACACACTGGATCCTTAAGTAGCCGTGAACACGTGTGTTCATTGTCATCCACTTCAATGTCAACATGCCTGCTTGAGATATTCTCCACCTGATGCGCACTTCTCTTTCTAGTTGTTCATGGTTGAGGCCATCGTTGTAGTGTTTCTGAACCATACATTTTATTTATAATTACTTGGTTACTCATCATGGACCTATGCACAATGTTCATGAATGCTACTGTGTAGCAGCCTGATATTGAAACAAAAATATGAAAGGCGAACGTATTGTAAATTACATTTTAGTGATCTTATAGTTTAAGCATTTTCATTCAAAATTTTGTTATATTTTTGATAGAATAATATGTTTTTAAGTAATTATTTAATTTCAGTTTTTAAAAATATTTCAGAGATTCAGGCGTGTATCACTCGAGACATCTCACGTACCATAGTTGAGGACCAGTATTTGTGTGAGTGTGTGTGTACGTGTGTGGGGTCTACTGTCTAGCTTTGTCCTAACAAAGTGATAACTTCACCCTGGGCTCTCCACCATCAATTATCACATACTTAAGAGTTGTAAATTGAATTGTCTCACCCTCCAACACAGATTAACACCTGTTGCACCACATGTGATTTGTAAAGGACAGAGGCAAAATCATTTTTGATTAACTGCTTAGAAAGGTTAACCTCAATAATAAATTAGGAGTAATAAATAATAATAATAATAATAAAAAAATTGTGTCTTTATTCCTTAAAATAGGTTACATTTTGAAATGGAAGAGGCAAGAATTTTCCATTTAAATTTAAAAATTCACATGCATGTTTATGTAAAAAAATCAGAAGTTTTGAATTATGAGGCATCAGTCTTCATCTAATCTATCAGTTTTACCCAGTGACACAGTTCCATCACAACACTGTATTATTGTTCTGAACTGCGTGACCCTGTTAACATCAGCTCACTGTACCTTTCCTTTACCCTTTAAAGGCTGTCAAATGTGCAGCGGGGAGACTGATCCCTCCAACAGATAAATTAACCCTGACAACTTCCACATCAAAACCCCTCAATCTGGCCAGCTCACTGCCTCTCCAAAGGAGTGTGTGCATGGCTCACATGAAAGCCTGGTGCTTGTTAGTTCATGTGAAGGAATTAGCCAAAGCTAAGAAAACACAGCACATTAATTATTTAGACATGCTTAATTGGTTAATTATGATGGCAGGCATCCATATCTGCCCAAATGATCTTTTATATAACGCTTGAGTGTGTTTTAATGAAAGTATTTAGCAAACTACTCCTTGTAAATCGACGCCACCCCTTTGCCATTTCCAATGGTGATTGTGAAATATTCCAATCAACTTGACTTCCGTGTTTAAATTGTTTGAATGAAACACCTGTTCCCCCTCAAATTAGCTTCTGTGGTTGCATCTGTGTGCGGGTTCAACATTGGCCTGTAGTTTTAACACAGCAGTGCTGAAGGCATCCTAATTATATATTATACTCCTGCCTGGGCTGATACCATGCTGCACTCAAAGCAATGAGCAGTTTGAAATTGAACATGATGAACGTCGGAGCATTTCTCTCATTTAGCAATATACTGTATCTAATGCAACTACCCCATGTATTATTAAAGTGCTTGTGTGCTAGTGCTGGGCAATATTCCCAGCCATTAGCTGTCATGATTTGCAGCTGTGCTGTAAAAATTAATGATGAAGCCAGCTCTCCTTAAGATCTTTCAGATGCTTTCACACCTAAGCTGTTTGGTGTAGACAAACTGGTGTGTGTGCCCTTTTGGTTATGTTTGCTGGAAGGTGTGAAAGCTGTATTTCAAACTTTTGTTGTTGACCAAGCAACAACATTGCAAGCAATGCCTGTTTGATTCCAAGCAATCCCCGGCATGGTTAATTTGTGGTGTGAACTCAAAGCAAACCAACCAAAGGATTGAGCTATCGCAAGTGTGTGACAAAAGTATAATTTAAAAAGCCGAACTATTCAAAAACATCGTGTTTTCTTGTCCTCGATCCTTCACTTGGATGTCTGAGCTTCACTGTGCAGAATGATGAATGTGCAGACACTAAAGGGGTGTTCTCACATTCCTCAGCTTAAAAGGGGCCTATTATGCTTTTCCCCATCATGTATATTGTGTTACAATGTTGAAAGTTCATATGAAACATGCTGAAGGTATCAATTGGTGAAACATTTGTAATTATAGCTGCTGCGCAGCAGTGGGTCGGGTCCGGGAATTTTTAGGCAATTCTGAGCAACAAGCAGAAGAATTGGAAGACATTTAGGAATTTAGCAACACAATCTGCCTTTTGCATCAGCTGAGACTTGAACTCACAACCTCTGAGGCTAAGAATCAATTTCTATCTCACTGAGCTAATTAGTCAGTGACAATTCATGTGTAGAAAGTGCTGCTATACTACATTACATTCATTTCCCTGCTGCAGGTCCACTGGTTCATGTAGCTTCATGCTAACATCGGGGAAACATAGAGTCTTGGTTGCAGATGTTGTTAGTCTTTCCCTGATTTTGGATCATATTTCTGCTGGAACATGTCTGGTTCTGAAGATTTGGTTTAGATGTTTTTATTGGTAATTTTTCACAGTTGAAAGTGCCGATACACTCCATTATTGTCAATATCCAGCTGCAGGTACACTGGTACATGTAGCTGCATGCTAATGTCAGTGAAACATGTAACTTTGGGCACAGATGTTGTCAATTTTTCCCTGATTTTGGATCATATTCCTGCTGGAACGTGTCTGGTTGTGAGGATTTTAGTTAAAAAGCTTTTACTGGCAATTTTCCACAGTTGAAAGCGCCGCTACGCTCTGTTACAGTCATTATCCAGCTGCAGGTACACTGGTATATGCTTATCTCAGGGAAACATGTTACGGTGCTCGCAGATGTTGTTAATCTTTCCCTTATTTTGAATAACTTTCCTGCTGGAACATGTCTGGTTGTGAAGATTTTGGAGAGAAACTTTAATTGTTGATGTTTTACACTGTAGAAAGTGTTGCTATACTCTGTATATATACTCTATATTGCATTCACTTCCCAGCTGCATGTACATTGCTACATGTAGCTACATGTCAATGTCAGGGCTACATGTAACTTTTGTCACAGGTATTGTTAATGTATCCCTGATTTTGGATCATATTACTGCTGGAACATGTCTGGATGTGAGGATTTTGGTTTGGAAGCAGTCATTCTCCAGCTGTTTTTCTTTAACATTAAAGCATGTAAACATATCCAGTAGAAGTCCAAACTACAAGTATGAACCTAAAATTTAGCATAGCACATCTCCTTAAATGTTTCTCTGTGTTCACCTTAAATCTGAGTTTGTTTTACAAATGGGAATTTGATTTATCAGTGAGAGTGAAGAAATGGAGAAAAAATACTTTTTTAACTCTTATTTTGAGCAAGGAAAATCATCTCAGACAAAAATTAATCTTCAAAGCAGGGTATTTTTATGATTCAAAATATGTATGGGGGAGAATTTTCAATTTCCCAAGTATGCAACATTTTTTTGATAACCATGGCAACAGTTGCATTACAGCACTTCTGTACAGGTATTTTTACTCATACAATAGTAAGTGATAATAGAGGTGTATTTAAGCAGGTCCTCATTAAATTTGTAATGGCTGCAGTCTATTTGACAGCAGCCTCCCCACTGTGTATGCACACAATGCTTATTCATATTGTTTCTAACTCTCTGCCACTATAAATAATGATTGAGGTCTTGCTGCAGTCTGTGGTGGAAATGTGTGTTTCTGCAGTGTTGTGGCTAACTGACCCTGTGCTTTCACATACTGTCAGCAAGAGACGATGCCCCGGCTGGGCATTGTGCTGTTTGGACTAGATAACTAGGAAGAGGTGCGGAGCTCCATCTGTGACCTTGTTTCTTGGGTATAATTAAAGTTGGAGAGATTATTTCTTTAAGCAAACTCATGCCACCGCTGTTGTGTTTCCTGGTACCCCTATTGTAAACAAATGCATTCACTGTAAGACAGCACAGATTAATGAGGGTGTTTTTTCATTAACTGAAATAGAAACACATCTGAAAGTTTTTGTTATTCATTATAGTCATAGCTAATAATGCTAATAATCACCTCCTACTTCACTGAGTCTCAGTGACCACCAGAGAGGATACATTAGACAGAAGGCACAGTTATTAACTTTATTGTGATAAATATAATGTGAAAGCCACCTAAAAGAAATAACATAACACAAAATAGGGAGCAGGGCTTGAAAATTGTGAAATGTTTATTTCATCTTACTTTATATTAATGTGGTTGAAATTTTATGTAGCAGTAGTCTGATCCTTTAGCTGCTGAATCATTAATATAGAAATAAGTAAGGGACAATGTCCTTTTTCAGGAAGCAGTTGATGACAATAAGGCCATTGATTCCTGATTTTGGACACCTTGAAGGGCATTATCCTGCTTACACCATGGTCATTTGCCAAAAAGAATAAACCATAATATTTTCATGCATTTTCCAAACTGTATTTTTTCACAAGCCATTACTGTGTTTTCCTAGTAACACCTGAGGGTTTGTTCACTTCTCCAGTTAACTTAGACATGAACTGACAGCAGAAGGCACTTCTAGTCTGATCAGCTCATAGAGCCCTTTGGCTCAGCAATCAGTCAGAAAGCTGGCATTATGCTCAGTGGAGCTCCCTGTTTTTTTTTTTTGGGGGGGGGGGGGGTTTACAAGGGTGACCAGTTGGGGCCAATGAAAATCTGGGAGTGGCACACCAAAACCAAAAGCTGTCACTGAGGCACCTAAAGCTTGTTTGCATTCATATGACACACTAAATTCAGATAAAGGGCAGGTGGTGATAAATCCATATACTGTGTGAATTCAATATACGGGAAAGTGACTGCATAAAAGCCTGCGGGAATCATCTGAAAACTGAAACTCATGTTGGATGTGATCCATACAGAATAAAAAAAAAAAGTGATATTCCCACAACTTGGTTGGTGCTGACATGATTGTCGTTACAAATGACCTTCTTGTTGAAACCTCCTAACATTACTAACATTACACGATGAGCCGATAAATGCAACTCTTACCTTTCTTGCATTTCACATGGCACTTAGAAAAAAATCGAACATCCACAACTCCCGCCTCCATCCAAAGGCCTACTCCCCCCTCCTCCATTACGTCCTCATGACGTCTATGATAGACGTAGGCGTTGGCAAGGTAACGTTAGATACACGGAAGAGGAGAGTGAGTGATGACTGATGAGTTTTAGAATAAGGTTACAGTGCTAACGTTAGATAGTAGCGTTAACGTTACTAGTAGCCTAAGTGGAAACGCACAAGGTTATTGTGATTATTTTAGAGGCTACGCTACAGTAGGCTAATGTTAGCCCTTAGCAACTGGATGCTCTGTTGTCATGTAACGTTATATGTTATATTAGAAGCAAACTAAACATAACGTTACCTGTCCTGCACAGTCAAACGCAACCCTGGAGTTTTGAAACTTATCTGGGGTCAGTGATGACTGATGAGTTTTATAATATAACGTAAACACTAACATTAGATAGTACTGGTGACTGGCAACAAACGAGGAAGATAATACAGAGGCTCAGGCAACGTTAGGCTACAGTCGGCTAACCGTTAGCAACTGGATGATGTGTTGTCATATATAACGTTATTTTTCGGTCCGAATGCGAATTGGTCAGAATTTTCTTAGAACCATATGAGAATGGTATGATTATGAGTTTGTATCTCTGGTGGAATTTACTTACATTTTAGTGTGCCATCAGCTTATTAATAGCATTTTAACCTAAACAAAGAAAAACGTAAAATTTCCAGAATGGTAGGTGTTGCTTTAATGCATACAAGAGTCTAGTGGACTATAACTTCGTTGTGCGTGGGTTCAGTCCACGAGTTTTAAAGCTCAATTTAGTGCATGGATGCACTGCTGTTAGGTTAATGTTACCAAGTAACATTACTTAGTTCCGCAAGCTGGTCCAGGAGCTTTGCCTCGATGATGGCCATTTCCAGGCATATTTTGGATGACTCGGAGGGCAGTTTGACAACCTGCTGTCTATTGTTAGACCGTGTGGCTCTGGGTATCCATCAATGGCTACCACCAGTTTCCCCTCCATTGTTTACCAACTGTAAAATTGTTGTTGTGACCACCACAGAAAGCCTGCCTCTCAAATCATCTGGTTGGACAGTGGGGAAAAAATATGATGAAAAAAGAGTTTTTGAGTTTTTTTTCCAGAGCAATCCCACAAAAATGGCAGGCACCTACAGTGCGGAAACATGAGGCATGTGGCAATGCAAAAACCACGAGCAGAAAGCGTCATTCTCATTAAAAACAATTACAAAAAGCTGCCTCCAGCTGCCAAAATGCTTTCTGTGTGATTGGGGCCTTAAGCTACTATTTTCTATCTACCTTGTCAACCATTCCCAGAGGTTTAGTGAAATGTTGTTCTGGATCATGGCTTAATATACTGTATGGAGAAGTTGTCTCAGCACATTGTAATTGCATCCAACTCTAGACATGTGTAACACAACACTTTAATGTTTACAATAAGCTGTCTCAGTTCCTCCAGAAATAAAAATCACAGGCATTTGTACAGTGTTGGTTGTCTTTGACTCCAGTTGCCTGCCTCCATCTGGACAGTGAACCAAAGTATGATGTCAAATGCAAAGAAGCTATTGTATCATGTGTATTGTGTTGCAATAAACTGTAAACAGAAGCTATGACCATGTCCCTGTTGCTATGGTTACTCTTCAAGATATAGGCTGATAGAATGTAGTCAGTGTATTAATTTAGAACAGTGAACAGACAATTTCACTGTAATGACTATGTGGGTGTCCATTATCGGGAATGAATGGACACCCTGCAGCGAATCAGAATCAAATATTCACCCATACCATGGTATATTTCATGAGAATGGTACTGTTGATTTTGTCTGCCTGCCTCTAAATGTCTGATTAGTGAGAGCTGATGTGTCTAGTAGGCAGCTTTTATCACAGAAGTTTTGCCTGAAAACACAACTAAAAGGCTCAGCTGTAAGTTCAATCCCCACGTCCCCAACCCCCAATCAGAAGAACTGAGTTCAACGGGCCACTGACTTTCTGGATTGTAGAGACTTACAGTTAGCCTCTCTGCCTCTCGACTTGATCTCTGTCACAGCTTCATTACCCATTGACTACAAAGGATTTCTTCTCTCTGGTGACTCACATAGCATGATCACCAGCCCCTGGTAGTCGATGTTTGTGTGTCTGTGTGTGTGTACGTGTCACGGCTTTATTGTCCTCATAGCTCATTAAAGCGCTCCTCTGAGGGATGCATTGGCAATAAACACAGCAGTAGCAGGCGAAACGCTGTCTTCCCCTGCCGACCACCACGACGGCAGGATCGATGGTCTCCGTGGCAGGGGTGATGACCACAGGGTCACTCATCACATCAGACAGCTGATAACGTAGGAGGATGCAATTGTGGCTGCCTGAATGGGTTTTTAATTCAAGCTTTTTATTGGAAAGAGCACTGTGCTATTGCCCTCCAGAAAGTAGCGCTCAGCCTGTTTTAGACTGACCTTGGCGCACGGGGGCTGAAGTTTTCTTCGTCAGATCTTTTCCAATTCCTACTGAGAAGCTCAGGATGCACAGTAATTGTTTGCCTCTAGTGCTATGAATCACATTTACAGAATTTAAATTTCAGCTGCCAGATCCACAGGGACAGTAAGACGGTGCGCGAGGGAGTGAACTCGTAAATACATGCAGAAAAACACTTGCTGGAAAAAAGCTCTTCAGAATTATAAACCAACATGACTACAAGCCTGCAGCCACACTAGTGGCTCTGTGAGGCTGAATTAGGCACAGTGGTGATTTTTTAACATGCTTATCTTTAGCAGGTATCATTTGTTACAATGTTCACTGTTTTAGTGCAAAGGGTAGCATGCGTACATGTTAAACTATTTAATAGCGCTAATCACAAAGTAAAGCTGAGGCCGATGGGAATGGCTTTTTTTTCCCCCATTTGAGACGATTTAAGAAATGTATTGAAAAATGCATTACTTTGGCTGTGATGCTGCTGCCTGTGCTGACTGTCTGCGGTCACCACTCTGTAGCCTTGCTGGTGTCTCACGCACAGCACTATTGGTTTAGTTACAATTCACAAGCAGTGGCCTATCAACACTGAAAGCTGCTGTGCCAAAGACGGCAAAGACGGAACTAGAGCTGCTTCGGTCAGCGAGCGCACTCAGAACTTCGTGTCAAGCGTAAGACAGTAGATATAAGCCAAAGTTGTCATAAACATCACAATCTCTTATACTGAAATTGCAAGTTAGTTATATCCTATCTTATTCCAAAGTCATCAAATACCACTGCTTTCGTCAGTGATTTCAGCGTCAGACACCGACCCCAAAGCAACCTCTTGCGGCGATATGATATGTCGCTGGATGGCATCAGTTAGAAACGCAGCTGGAGAGGCCCTTTCATGATGTTATGATACGTTGACGGTCTGCCGGATGGCACCTGTTGTGGCAGTAGGATTCACAAACTGGTGGTGTCAGTTCATAACACACATGGAGGGCACCTGTCACGGCGATATAGTACAGTTGGACAGTGTCAGTTTGAAACACTGCTGATGGCAGCATAATATAAGCCTGGTGTTTGCTTTATGTATGACTGTAGAGCCAACCCATGATGTTATTTCTCAAACCTAACCACATGCTTTTGTTGCCTAAACGTAACCACATGCTTTTGTTGACATCCAAGTGTTGGTTGCCGCGTCCTGGAACATCAACAGCAGATGTAGGAGGACACAGTAGTTACTGGATGTAACCTGAGTTGTATGAGGGAAAGAACTTAAAGAGGGAGGACTGTGTCTGGATTGTGACCAGATAATCATATTTTATAAAAATGTAGTACAGTGATGATACATGCTGATGTGCATTTAACCCATGTTTGACCGTCCATACAGTATATGCTGCTTTTTCGGTGCGGTAAGAAAAGATCCATGAATGTCTGTACAAAATTTCATGGCAATTCTTTCGTGTTTGATTTTTATTGAAAACTTAAAAGCAGGACAACAAAAAGGCGACATGTCCTTTTACAACCGTTTGTATGATATCTGAAGAATTAGCACCACACAAATTACTTTATGTCCTTAAAGTACATTTACATAATTACGTGCCTAAACCTAACCTCTGTATGTTAAAGTTACTGTGGTTAGGTTTAGGAGAAGAAACATGATAAGGACTCACTTCAAAATGCCCAAAGTTCACACAGTTCGGAAATGTAGTCTCCTGGGGGAAAGACCTTGGGGAGAGTCCTGTGTTCTGTGACCTATCCACTTCCCCATCTGGCCTTGGGATGGCTTCCTTCCTCACTCCCATCAGTGCTTTGATCAAGTGATCATAGCCTTCCAAAATATGTGGGTTGTGGGTAATCACTGGCTCATCATTACATGTTTTTGTCCAATTTTTTGGTGCATTACTTTTAGTTGGAAAACATATGAACAGTACATGAGAACACAAAAATCCCAAAGGATAGTGCTTAAAAACATTGCTGAAAACATATGTTTCCAAAGTGGTCTTTGATGGAAACAACAAACAATACATAGAACCATACAAATCAATGCAAACAAACAAATACATTACAAACCTGCTCATCCTCCCTGCAACTCTACACCTGTGGTACAGATTCCCTCCCTCAAAGGTGAACCATCTGGGAAGGTGTCATGGCATTCAGTAGTTATATATTTAGAGAGATATTTTACTCTGGACCAAAGTAGTGGACCGTCTGAAAGATATTGCCATCCCTTGAGCCGTGCCACAACCATAGCTAAAACGATTTTATTCCCAGTATAAGATTATGGGATAAGATTATCTACGTCTTAAAAGGCTTTTGGGAAACAGGGCCCAGATCTGTATTCAGCAAAGTCTGTCAGTTTGTAATTTATCGATTCCACCAGGAAGCACAAAATGGTATATGTGATGCATAGCAACGGCATCATAACACTGCATAATGTGGATAAACACTTTGATTATATATCATCCAAGCAAATACATTAAAAGCAGGAAACACAGCTGGACAGGTATGCACATTTTCCCTGCAGCAGCAAAACATCATTACGCATAGTGGTCCATTCTGTTTACTTTGAATAAATTATACTGTATAGACCCGACATCAGACTCCTGCACAGCACCACTCAGACCTCAAAAAGGATCGGTAGTCACCGGTAGAAAACAGCACAAAATCAAGCTGTGTTGAGAAGGCCAAGTTTAGAAACACAGTCAGCTGTTCACTGTCACTGCTGCCCACAAGCTGAGGACGTCCTGTGGCCCAAGAGGACATTTTGAACTTGAGGGCATATGTATTATGTCACCTGAAAGCCCCACTTTAGATGATTATGCAGGAAAGAAATGGCAGGCTAATCATTTCTATAGAAAGAACTGCACGTCTTTGATGCAGACTAGCTCTTATATGAACTGAGTCAGTGACTAATTAATTAGTGGCTCATTTTTCAGGCCACCAGCAAGGAACAAGCACATACAAAAATACCTATTTTAGAACCAAGCCACTGTTTAGAAAGTGTCTGGGAGTAATCTTTCTCCAATTACTGTTGACTGGGTGATATTTTAGGAGGATTCCAAATTTTGTATGCAGGCAATACTAATTCAACAGCCAGCATGACAGGAAATGTAAAGATAGCTGCTGCCAACTCCATTAGTGACAAATCAAGATACACATGGAAGCTAAATGCCAAATGGAAATTACAAAATGACAGCCACTTATTATCCTCTGATATCTACAGTCTTTTGCATGCTGTTCCCAAGTGGCAATCTCCAGGGGTGAAAAATGAAGCCAACACAGATGTGCTAAAAATTGCCGTTCCTCCAATGGCCACATAATGCCTGGTACACACTACACGACCTTTCTGCCTGTTCTGAAAGTCACTATGTCACATTACACGATTGTGGAGTCATAAAATCGTGCCGTGACTTGGCAGAAGAACATGACACACTACACGATGGTCCACACCAATCATCTCCAGTCGTCTTTCACGACGTGTGTGATGTCATCGGGTTATTCTTGTCCTGTTTTTCTTACTTTTACTATTATTTCAGTCACTGTGTCTGTTCATGTGCCAGCCGACATGTTGTTGTAGCAACGTTAAGAGTGCCAGCAGATGGCAGGAGCTACATTTGAACTTCCATAAGCAAACATACAAGTCACTGAATCCTCCACAACAAGTTCCTGCAAATTTTTCACAATAAAAGCCTATTTAGAAAATGAAGGGATTCTCTCAGCTGAAGTCATAAGGGGCTTTTAATTTGAAACAGATACAGGAAGTGTTGAGTTTGAAATGACGGCGTGATGCATTAACTTTATCAAGGCAAACGGGAGCGGATAAAAAGTAAAGATATAGAAATACAGAGGAACCGACTGTTTATAATGTAGTTTGTTTCACATGAAACTGGTACCCTCTGCAGTTGTGGTAAGTAAAAGCCACTATATATTCATTTTCTTACTTTATGTCCATCTTTATTATGAAGAAATAACATTATTTGCTAGCCTACTGCTAATGACAGTACTCACCAGGTTGCTAAAGTACTTCTGCTGTTTCACACCATCATTTTTCCCCTTTTACTCTGTGTAGTAGTAAGGTCCCTACAGGAAATATCTAAAAAGCTGGGGTGTTGTTGACATACAGTTGTCTACGGCAGCAGATCACTCTGTGTTCCTATTGGTCAAAGTGACGGCTGTGACGAGAGAAATCGTAAACGACAAAAAGAAAATCAAACATGCAAGACATGTTGGAACATCGTGAGGCGTCCCAGACGTGGTGTCAGTTGTCGTTAACTATGACACACTACACGAGATGAAATGATGGATTATCCTGTACGACACTCATTGTCGTTTATGATCCATTCCAACACCATATGTCGCTGTGTGGGCTAGAATCGGGCTGATATCGTGTAGTGTGTACCCAGCATAAGGCTGGCTCCAAAAAATGCTCAACTTTACAGCAGAAATAAACATGTTCACAGCTTGGTACAAAATAAAAGGTTTTGGTCTCTAAAGCTAATTTCCCCCTTCATGACAGCTGTGCAGGTAGTGAATTTTATATAACTTGCCTTTTTACGCATAATTAGGGGACGTGCTGCTATGAGTGACAGGCTATCTACAAGGCATCATCACAGTCTATGAGTCAGCTCTATCAGTCAGCTCAACCTCTTGCTCCTCCACAGCTCCAATCTCTTTTCCAAATATGGTCACTTCTAGTGCCAAAAAAAGACAAGATGGCAAAAGCCACAATACTAAAGTTGAGAATTCAACTTCTTGGCTTTGTAGCCAATTTTGCATAGTGGCCAAAAGTTGAATTACACTGTCCGTCAGGTGATGTCATGGGGCCCAAAAAGACTCCCCCACTGACTTACATTGTGAAAGATGTCTGTATATCAGTAAATATATTTTTTAAGCTTGACAACTTCCACGGAATTACTCATTTTACTATTAGGATTTCAACCATGCAGTTCGATAACATTTTGAAAGTCTAGAAGAGCAGCATGACTTATTAATTTTGTCCCTATTTGAAGTTAGCTGTTTCGTTGGCGGAAGTTAGCCGCTCAGCCACGCTTGTAAGTCTCCAGTGCTCAGTGGGCCCCACAATGCAGAGGATCCAGGTAGTTTCATACCATGCCTTCATGCACCACTGAACGTCGTTCATTAGGTATGAACAGTTCCCTTTATAGATCCATGTTCACAGCTGGAGTCTTGGATGCTGTTTTTAGGCATAAATATGTATCAGACCTGCAAGTGGCTGTAGCTCAGGAGGTAGCGCAGGATGTTCACTGATTGGAAAATCTGTGGTTCAATCCCTAACTCCTCTAGTCTACCGGGGCAAGCATGGAACCCCAAATTGCCAAACTGAGTGTGTGTGAATGGTTAAATAAGTAGCAGGTGGCACGTTGTATGGTAGCCACCAATGTCTGAATGTTTGTGTGTATGGGTGAATTTGAGAAAAGCTTTTTAAGTGGTTGAAAGACTAGAATGTCCATTTACCATTATAGCGGAGGTCTTGCAATGTTGTTCTTTAAGTCTGCTGGAAACAGTAATCCAAAGATTGTGTTTTAAAGATAGAACACATGAAAATGCCCAAGAGTGAAGAATGCTTTTTATCAGCAACGTATAGATGATTAATCCATTATGAAAGCATGCAAAGGTAAAGCAAACGCTAACCATTAATTCTTCTGTCTAACGCCTGGTGGCTGGCTGTAACCAGTGGAATGTCTGCCTGTACATTAGAAGACTGTAGTCTTAATTATCCAAGGTGATTAAGCACTGTGGAAGGCATTCAAAACCCAGTCATTATGGCACATTCAAATTCAATCTACCAGCAGGCAAAGGCTATTACAGCCAGCATGGATTTTGATTACTGATTATATGCTTTGATGACTTTAAACCTCTTGCCTGCACATTGCTTCACACAACTGGAAGGAAGAAATTCCACCTTTATAGCCATATAGTCATTGTTACTGCTCCCTTTTCACCTGCTGGAGCAAATGCCTCCCGTCGACCTTAAACTTTGCAATAATGGACTGCATAGGGTCATATGGTTTTTGCTTATGGATGAGGGGAGTGTGCATCCTGTCCAGCAGAGCTTTCCTAACATGGGAGCCATCCTATCATTACATCTCTATTTGTGAGGGATACAAGGAAAGCTAGGTGCGACTGGACATTATCCACCAGCCCAAGTGCTTGACTGTGAAATAGAAAAAGGCTGACAAAAAAATACCGGAGAAATGGAATACCCAAGATTGACAAATAACAACTGACCTTGTTAGTTGGGATATTGGTGTGAGAAGAACACTGACATGCCGCGGAAAGTCATCACAGGTGCAAAGTCATGGTCAGCCACAGTCAGACCATGCACAGCAATAATCAGAGGATAAGTGGTTTTCATGGTCCGGCAGTGTGCAATTTAGATAACTCTCCGGGAGTCATTTTAATCAAAATGCCTTATCTGAGGCGAGGCTGATTTTCACCTCACAATTTTTAGTGTGTTTGATGAAACTGTGTCAATTACATTCTGATCTAATCAAGAAACAAGTTCGAGGCTACCTTTCATTTGGGTTGATAACCTTCCTGGAAGGATACACAAAGACTCAGCTCTTATCACTCACATCTACTACACGCTTTCTCTGTAACTCAGGAGCCCTGGTTGTCTTTGATGTGCTACAAGAAGTAGGTTGGTAATAAAGGAATTTCATGCTAATTCATAATTACTCTTGTCCTCCTCTGCAGTATGAAGGTTATTTGGGGCTGAATGTGATAGAAAGAAGAAAGAAAAAAGAAGGACAATGTCAGTGTGCTTTTTTGTAGATCTAGGCTAGCAACACACTCGGCTCCAGCTGTGATAGTGCAGCCTAAGCATAAAAGTGTCCTACCATTATTGCCATTTTCTCCTGTCAGGACACACAGTCACTGAATAGCACTTGTATAAGATACAATGAAGTACAGTGACACAGAGCTTGAGGAATCTATCTAAAAAGGTAGTGGGAGGTAATTATTTGCAAAAAATGCGTGTGTCCTAATCTTATGTAATCTACGCTGCAGTGCTACACAGCAGTTCTCTTTATCCCTGGCTTTAGCAGGCCCATATCGTGTTGTCAGAATCACATGGAAACAGGGAATGGAGTGCACTGCGCTAATCCCATTTTTGCATTTAATTACCCACTACTTCAGAATGCTCACTGCACCCTGGCTGCAGAACTGTTTGCAAAACCCTAGGAACACCACTCCACAGCACACTCTCCCCAAGGGAGAAGGGCTTGGCTGAGCAATTGTTCATACTCCTCACATACGTGTCACATTAGCATATCTGGCTGCCTGCACAGACATTAAATGCAGGTGAAGCACAACCAGGGTATTATCACTTTGTTTATAACACAAAGGCAGTGTGTGCGTGCTCTTCCCCTCACTTCATTTCCCACAGACAACATCAGGCAGCATGCTTTGCATACTCGTGTTTTTAATTGCCTGCTAGGATTCTGGATTCTGACCCATAATCTCTGTTCTCAGCTGCTTGTAAGCCATTTTTCTTTTGTGCCGTCTTTTATATAGATGTGTTGTTTTGCTCTCGCTCGTCAAAGCCTTCACAGAACACCGTCTGCACAGCAAACACAGATGTTTATGCGCTGGAGTATCATGTTAATTTCAGTGCTGAGTCAATGGAATTGGAAAAAAAAATGAACGAATAGTCTTAATGGTGCTGGGTGTTTATTCTGAGCTATATCTAGCACAGTATTAAGCACAAAACCACCAATAATGATGACATTATTCCGAAAAGGCAACCTGGGAAATAAGTAGAACACCTTCACGGAAAGTCATTTGCGTAGATATTTCTTTCATGGTAAGAATTTGCATGACCAAAAGGAACTGGAAAAGGAAAAATGGCTAATTTGACAGTTGGAAAATTACCTCTGTGGACATAAAAGAGACCAAGAGCGGGGATTGAATAACACATCAAAAGCGTGGAGAAATGGTATGGATAACAGTTTCATATCATACAACGATCCAATTACATAGCCAACAAAGTAAGGAACAGAACTCAACTTGAGGCAATTATTAATTCAGGACATCATTTGAGGGAAAAAAATAGGCTCCCTTTCCACACTGTATGTGTAAACACCAACTAATATCCATCCATGCCAAAAAAAAAAAAGAAAAAAAAATTCCATCTTCTGCCCACTTAAAACCAACAGACATTCACAACGTTAGCAGTGTGATTAGGCTATTTACAATTCACAGCAGTGGCAGTCAGAATATACCAACAATTAAGCTGGAAAGATCTAATTAGTGGTGACACCTCTAAACACACAGGCTGTGTGATAGCATGCTGATTACCACACCAACGACACGGTGCAGTCAGGCTCCTCTCCCCCTGCTGCGTTCCCTTACTTTGACACTCACCTGATCATGCGATGAGTCATCCATTCATTCATTCATAGCTCCTGCTAACACATGTAAACACTGGGCCACTTCCATGTGCCTCTTCCCCCTCACTTAGTCAGGTTTCACTCAGGTTAATCCACCAAGGGGTTTGAGAAGCTAAAGAATGTAATAGGATCTGGGAGAGCATCTGGATGTGCACTAACACTGTTAGCTCTTAACTTGTATGAAACAGGGCATATACCTCAGCAAATGGTCTTATGGATAATGCTGGATAAAGAAAGGGATAACGTTTTCTTGTAACACATTCACTGCAAGTAACATTAAATTGGACGACTTGCTGTATTCAGTGTGGAAAGAAATGTCACCCTTGGGTTTTTCCAAACAGTTATATATCAATTTGTGATGTTAAATGAAATGAACACATCTCAGAGGATGAGGTGTGTGCTGTATGTGGATGTGAAGTGTCTTTATTCCTGGCGAGAAAAGGTGTCAATAGCAAAAAAGCAAAAATGTGATGTGTTATTCTGGCTGGATATTTCATTTCACACAAAACCAATGGAAAGCAGTGGTTGTATTGCATTCTGGACTTTTGGGGCTATTGTCTGTTGGACAAGCCTGTCTATTCTTGTCTTGCTTCTCCTTAGCCCTCTTGTCCTCCTACACTTCCTATTCCATCATTATCATTCTCCTTTCTCCTCCTCCTTCAATGGGATAAAGAACACGGAATAAAAGATGATCTTAAACTACATGCAATGTGTTTTATCTCGCAGTCCAAGTGAATGATTCTGCCAAATTTGTTGCTGACTTGTCTGCAAAATATGTTGGTGTTCAAAAGCCAAAAGGAAAAAAAAGGAGCTGGACTAAAATTATGTTTAGTTCCCAGTCTATCTGAACATTCACAGGGCCATTTCTTCTCTTTGCCCGACTTAAAGAGAGAAAAAGAAAAGAAAAGCTGTAGTTCAAGGAAGCAGTTTCAACACACACCTACAGTTTTCCCCTCTGTGCATGTGATCTCATTCTGTTTGTATTCAGGAGGTCGTGTTGCTATGGATTCCTGCATGGCAATAACTGAAGGCCATCACGGTAAACATAATGCTTGCCCAGTCCAATGACCTCCCCCACCAACATGCATACGAGTAAACAACATCAAAGGAAAACACAGATGGTATAATCACATGTCAAATAGGAGTACAGCCCTGCTTAATACAAGTGCATGATATGTGCACGTCGAACATAATGTGCCTCTGGCTTATGTAAAATAGGTATAGAAGCCTGCCCACAGAAATAACTGGCCCCTGAAATGGTCCAGTGAATGGGCCCTCCGCATATCTGCTTTGGTCATATCAATGCATACATGTGATCTCTCTCTTGAAGTTTGTACCATTACTTGCATAACTTGGTGTGTGCTCACCTTGTTTCTGATCCAGATGAAAAAACAAACAAACAAACAAATGAACAAAACTGAATAATTCTAAGGTAACGGACACTAACTTTTATATTTTTGTTGATCATGACCCCTCTGTTTATCAGGGGCATCAATGTTACAATCGTTTGACATTGGCTTAGCCGTTGGGGGTCCGTATAGATCCTCTCCTGGGAAATTTTTTTCAACAATCTCTATTTTGATGCTTTCACATGCACTCTGGCACCTTATTTACCCTTAAAGAGGCAACAGATTGCATCTTTTCCTAAATATATCATTATGAAAATAATGTCGGTTGCACAAGGTAGTGGCCACAGTAAAATCAGACTATCAGCGTTTACATAAGTTACTTAGTGGCTTTGTAATAAGCTTCTGCCACCAGTGCCGAAATTTCGCGGAAAAAATCTGCTTTACGGCCGGAAACGCGTCATGTATTGCGAAATTGGTCGGTCAGCCAATCAGGGACTGGAGCGAGCGAGGAGTTGGGCATGAGATAGTTGAGTCACGAGCACAATGGCAGACGGACAAAGTTTGGAGACAAGTGAAAAACGGCCTAGCAAAAGAAAACGAGCTCCTCTGTCAGAGGAGGCAAAGAAGAGCAAAAAGGAGAGTGATAAAAGAAGAGGAAAAAACAAGAGTAAACCTCAGTCAGGCGTTCAAGAGATGGAGAGAGCTCCGTGACCAAAGAGGCTTCAAAACCGATGTCCAGCTAGCTTTCTTTCTAATGGATCAGTAAGTAACACGGCTAAATGTTAGCTAGACGAGAGAGGACTGTACTGTACTGGCTGCTAGTTCATTCCTAGCTGGCCAGCATCGCAAATCGCCGCAACCAGGGACCGGGTAGCGAGTGTTGGTCGGCTGACATCCTCATTGCCATTCTACGGCAGCCCTCGGACATTGATACCCCCCTCCCTTCCTTCTGTTCTCTTCTCAGGGAGGCAGCTATGGACGGACATCGCCCAGCTAAGTTACGCCCAGCTAAGTGAACACTGAACTCTGTTTCCCATTCAATTTGAGCTCCAACCGACCACATCGTTTCCATACGGTACCGTTTATTCTAGAATCGGGACCGTTTACATGTGCATATTGGTATAATTCCACTGTGTCTATTGTTGTTTGTATTGATACTGTACATATTGGTGTAATTTACTGTGAGTTGTTTGTACTGGTACTGTGCATTCTGGTATAATTATTAGCATTACCATTTTTTTTCTTCAGATAAATCTGATAATTGTTGCTCGGTCTCTTTACTCATTTATTTAGTAGAGTGTCCACACACCTTCTCATTCTACATATACATAGAGGTATACCGGTGGCTTTACAGCCTACATTTTATTTAATTTAGAGTCTAATAGAGTCATATTATTGATTATCTCTGATCCCCAGGGTCAATTTGGTCTTTGCGACAGTGTGACGCAACACCACTGACACTAGGTGGCGCCAAGCTAAAAAATCCTGAATCCTATCTGTTGCCTCTTTAAATGGTAAATGGGCTGCAATTGTATAGTGTCCTTCTTGTCATCTTCCAACTACTCAAAGGGCTTTGACAAGTCTCATTCACCCATTCACAAACACGTTCATACACTGTAGCCGAGGTTACCATACATGGTGCTACCTTCTGCTCAGTAACCATTCCTACGCTCTCACACACTGATGGAACAGCCATTGGGAGCAATTTGGGGTTCAGCATCTTGTCCAAGGATACTTCAGCATGTGGACTGGAGGAGCTGGGGATTGAGCTGCCAATCTTTCTATTGGTGGATGATCTGCTCTACCTTAAAAACTGCTCTACCCCTTAAAAACCTTTTTATTTTCAATTTACTTAGTTTTTTAAAACTTATTTATTAGTTATGAAGCATGTTGTTAAAAGTATTAGTAGCTGTTAGTTATAAGTATTGAATATAAACAGAATACTTACTGCTATCATTAAACTGTTGCTGCTTCCTCTACAAGCCGCTTTGCAACCCGCCTCCACCCCAGCTCCTCCTTTTCATGTTGTGTCTGACTTATCAGTGTCATTTCTGTTTGTCATTGATGCTGCTCTGTTCTGTCCCTGGGGGTCTTTGCTGCAGCTGTTCCTGCCTTAGACTTTCCATGTAGGCGCATGGAAGGGCAGGGAGGTTTGCCTCTCTGTCTTAAGGCTTTCTATATAGGCGCATGGAAGGGCAGGGAGGTTTGTCTTTCTGTCTTTAGGCTCTCCACGTAGGCAGGTGGAAGAGGCATTCTGCATAGGCCTAAGAAGGCAGAAAGGCCCCAGAACAGAGCCATACTGCCAAATATAATACTGCAAATGGAAATAAAGTTTTCTTTGACTAAAGTGGTCCTTACTGAAGTTTGTTTTTGTTATAATAAAACATGACCATAATATTTATTCAGTACAGCCAAAGTCTTATATGCTGTGAAACACTATTAATAAAACTGAATTGTTTTAATAAAAATTAATGGGGGGGGGGGGGAAACAACAGCTCAACTTGAAATGGGCAAGTGTGTACAATTTTGAAAAAAAAAATTCTATAGTATCATCCAAAAAAAAGTCCATGATAAAATAGAATATCTTTGTCATCTTGGAAATTGCTGGGAATTCATGGAAACTAATTTTGGCATGGCACACACATTTCCCTATCATAACTGAGTACCCTTATTGATCACTGACACCTGTCCGTCAATACCCAGGCAAAAATTGCTTACCTGGCTTTCAGCACAGCAACCTTTCCTTGTGTACATACTAAGGTATGCTAAGTTTATCAATTAGACTGAGGTGGCTGTCTAGACAGGACCAGTAAAAACCCTGCAACATGCTGACATTAATGATGTAATTATTCCTTACATGGATAATGGTTTATTTACAAAACCCACTCATTGGCGGGGTCACGTTCATTCCAGATAAAGCAATTTGCTTTGATAGACCTTCAGAAGCTGCTTGTGCATGCAAATGGCAGCATTCATTAATATGTGACTGCTCTGTGCGTGGCAGAGAGAGGCTATTACTACCAGTCACAGGGTGCCATTACCAGACAGAAGAAAGTGAGATGGATAGACCTTTCTCTTCACACTATCCATGGTTGATTTTATTAATTTGGGTCCTTGCCTGTGGGAGTGTTGTGTTTTTATAACAACCCCTCCAAGTTGGTAATTGGCTGGGACATCTACTGCAGACAAGCTCTTCTACTGGACTGTGATGTTTGGACTGTGCAGCTAGCGGAAGTGGGGGATTGGTGAGTGGTGTGTGATGGAGTGCTGGGAGCGCGAGCACACACGTCAGTGTTGACATGAGCTGAGATGGCCCCCCAGACACAATGACTCATTAATCATAGAGTGTGCTGAAAGTGGGATGGCGGGCAGCTAAGAGGGTGCACATGCAGAATCACCAGTGTAATGACATGAATTCCACAGGAAAGCCTTGCCACTATACGCTCTGCTTGATAATGGTAGCAGCTGAAGTGCAAACAAGCTGAAAACTACTTGATAGCATCAGTGTCAGCCTGGGGATGACATCAGTATCAGGTCACACTAATTATCTAATGGTGTTCACATAGCCTGAGTATTAGATATGTGACACTTTGCAGTGCGTAGGTGTGGGGCAAATGTGCAATGCAACAATGTATTCAGTGTTCTCTTATTGGTAACCTGATCAAATGTGATACTCTTAACAGCAGTCCAGATGAGGAACAAGCTCATAATACACTGTAGACTCAGGTGAAGGTTAATTGACTCGGCAAAAGACACAAAAAACCATTTCAGCCAACAAAGAAGTAGTGGCAGTCATTCCATTCTGCAACAAACTGAATATGATAAGGAAACAGTAACTCCATAGAGCTATTAAATTAATGACAGTCAGTGACACAATCATCTTGTCACATCAGATGCACTCAAGATGAGGCCACAAGTGGAAGCAAGGTAAATATATGGATATACCATATATAATGTAAAAATCAGGGATTAGTACAGCTACATTGCCGCAGACAGCTGCAGGATCAGGACTTTGGTCAGTGCTGCAGTGTGCACCCCTAACAGATGCTCTTAACAAGCTCAGGCAAAAATGCATGTAAGCGTAATGCTGTTTTTCCTGAATTAAAGGTCCAGTGTGTAGAATTTAGAGGGATTTGTTGGCAGAAATTGAATATAATACTGATACTGATAGCTTTGTGTTCTAAACTATGAAGCAATATGTTTTTGGGGTTTCATGCTGCAGGCCCTAAAGAAATTCTTACATTCTCTAATTGTAAAAGTGTGCAGCATATACACAATTAAAAAAAAGCAGACCTTTAATGAGCAAATAATCTTAATTCAGAAAAATGAAAATGTATGAGATTATTTTCTGATTAATTTAGAAAAATTAAAACAGATTTTATTACATTAAAATATTTCAAATTTTTCTGAAATAATGGTCTCTTTTATCTGGAGTAAACAAGAGCATAATTTTCTTTTCAACAAAGAAATTCTCATAATTTTGAGATAATTAACTCTTTAAATTGGGAAAAAAAGAGCATTTTTTTCATGAAAACTTCTCTCAGAATTCTGAGATAATAATCCTGTTACTTTAGAAAAAAATTACCCCTCTGTAAAAATGTATCCTTCCTTTTCTAATTTTATTTTTTTCCCTCTGGAACTGTTCTGTCTTCTGACATTTCATTCTGTTCCTGTTTTATGGCTCTTTATATTTGAATATAATTATATTGCTGTTTGAGGCTGACGTTGGCATGCATCAAAAAATGCAGCCCTCTATTCATTCTAAAATGACCACCACACTGATACAGTTAAGGTCCACATGTGGAGGTTGAAATGCAGGGTTGTCTGACATAAATGTTAAACAAATTCAACTTCTGCTCCAATACTATACAGCAAATATCAGCATCAATCTGTTGTTTCATCAAATACTTCTTCAGCTACACTTTCATTTCTGATATCATTGTTCCTTCTGCTTAGGTGTTGGCCTCCCCAAGGTAGGGATCCTGATTTGTGAACTATCCTGTCCAGCCCATGGACTGTATGTAAAGATGGATGTCATGACAGCTACCCAAAAGTGAAACCAAAAGACCTCAAATGCCCCCTGGGGGCTGGCTGCAGCCCAGTCAACATCTGTATGTTGGCCCCATGTGGTTAGTTAATGAACCAAAAAATGGGCCCAGTATGTGATTGTCTATGGGTTCAATGCCAATTGGCCACCCAAGTTGGCCCCACATGGGTTATACTACAGCTATCTGGGTACCAAGTGGGTATGGGCCCAAAATAGGTATCTTATCTTGGGCCCACTTGAGTAAAACTGCCCATGTGGGCAATTGGTATTGGGCCATTATGGAACCCATGGACAATCCCATATGGGGCCCATTTTTCAGCTCATTTACGAACCACATGGACCCCACATGCAAACGATGGCTGGGAGTGTAGGCTGTAAACCCCCCATCTGTGTTTGCAGATGAGACAGGGGCCAAACTAACACCCCAAGTACACGTCAAATAAATGTTTCCCAAAGATGGTTTCTGCCATTTTAGGTGATATGCTGATATGTCTTCAAGTGTTCATTTTCTGATAACTTTGGTTATAACTAGTAATTTGATGTTAAAAACAAGGGAGATTAAGGTCATGATTGACAGCTGTGTGTGCCAATTGGTATATTCGCTTTTCATAGGGCTGCTCTTGATTGTTCAGACGGGTGTTTGGGCGGGAACTTGACACCAGCGGAGATTGGTACTGTGCAGTTTCTGGCTCCAAATGATATTGTCAGCACAAGATGGCAGCAGCCATAGCCGGGGTATTTTTGCTTCAGTTTTGTACAGTGATGTGTTGTCCTTCATTATATACACTCTATAGTCCAGCCTCTCCAATCCAGAAGGTGCAGCTCGAAATCAGAATCTACATATGCCTGGCCAGCCCAATAGTTGGAGTAAATCTAGTTATTGTTTCTAGTGATACTGTTAACTATTAAAAGTGGTATTTGGTCGAAACTAATTCTTAAAAACTCAAATGATTTAGGGAACTGGGCAAAAGACAGATTTAAAAACTAATAGAGCACTCACAAAGCAGAATCTATTTTGTAAGAGACAAGGTGCCGGGGTGCTGTGTGTGTGTGTGTGTGTGTGTGTGTGTGTGTGTGTGTGTGTGTGTGTGTGTGTGCGCTGTATTTTTGTTTTCTAGTAAGGTTTTTATTTTTCGCTTTTAGTTTTGTTTGGGTGAGATTAGTAACTCATATTTTAAGAGTCCACTTGTGGTTATACGTCTGTTTCTGAGTTGAACAGCACCTGCGCGCCCTTTGTCCTTTGTAGTTTGCCTCACATTTTCTTGTATCCACATTCCTTTGCTAAAAACTAACTTTACTTTACCAAAAAACATCTGGTTTTATGTTGCCTCCCTTTCCATTTACAAGCTGGGTCAAAACATTGTGTTGAACTTTGCAATATACTGCATTCTGAAGATTTGCTTGAATCATGATACCATTGTCTGTTTTCTGTAGTTGTTCTTTTGTCTTTTCCTTTTGGCATTTGGCTTGATGAGATTCACTCTTTCCACATATGACTTAAACAAGGTTTACTGCAAACAAACATCTCAGGATCCCCAAGTCGCCTGGTGAATCATGGTAATCTGTCATCCTGCCAGGTTACAGGTTTTGTCGGCAGGGGTGTGTCACAACAAATCTGACAGCAGCCTTTGTAACTTCGGCTAAACGTGATGGAGTGTCTGCGCTCTTTGCTGTAATTCACCTTCTCTGGTGTTCATAGCAATTAAGAGCACATTAATCAAAACTATGTTTGACCTTGGTGATTTTGTTATGTCCTCATACCAGTTATGAGCAGGTGTTCGACATCAGATGTTAAAACCTGTCTTTTAACCACAGGATTTTTTGTAAATTTCACTTGGAAGAGGACTTTTCCGCCCACTATTTTAATCACAGCTTCTCCAAAAAAACACCACCACCACTGAGGAATTAATGCAGTTTAGCTTTGCTGAAATATGGGATTAGTTGATTAATCACAAGCTGTTCTGCAGCATTCCAGATGACCCTGACATGCATGAAAGCCTGTTATTTTTTACAGTGATTTCATCACTTAAGGTTGTCGCATGGGGAAAAGTGTAACACTGTTACTGCCCTTTCCACTTTTGTATGTAAGTGTCTCCCCATGCTGCATGCCATGGCAGAATATACTGTACTGTAAGTCAGCAATCTCCAAGGACTGTGCAGGTGGGGAGCCAGACAGCTTTAGCTACACAGGCAGGGTGATAGAGGAGACAGAGGAGTGTATGTGTGTGTGTGTTACAGAGAAGGAGAAGCAGGAAGTACTTAAGAGAAGATGAGAGACACGGTTGCATAGGAGGGGGTAGAAGAGTCCGGCATATCCAGACAGGAGGACCAAGAATATATTGGGGTAGAAAAGCAGAGAGGCAAAAATATGAGGCTGCAAAACCAGGGACAACATATAAAGATGGTCAGGGGGAAAAATAATAATGGGGGGAAAAGTGTTGAGTAATTTCAAGTAAGGTTGGTTAGAGAGTGGTTATATATAGCCTGTCGATGGGTGTTGAGAGGAACAAAAAAATAAAGCAGAGACACAAGAGGGGAAAAGAGAGAGGGGAGAGTTCAGGGAGGCAGGTGAGAAAAAAAATATATACCTGTTTTGGGGGAGATCACAGCGCCAGACCTTGTCACAGGCAGCCAGTGTGCAGATGTTACAATGTACAAAAGGTCCCAGTCCCCCATGATCTCGAACAGCTTGACTATGGCTGCCAGGGCTCTCCATGGAGTGGTCAGGTGGGTGAGAGATAGATATAATAAGATGGGCTATTGTGTTTGGATGGGACTGCGGCGAGCCAGGGCACTAAAGGTCTAATGAGGCATCGTGTTCCTACAATCACACATAAATACAGTACAATGTGGCCACCTGATCGCTGTAGTTGCACACCCTGCAGAAAATAAACAGCCTGTTGGAAATAATGGAGTGTGGCAACCTCTGCCCTTGGACATAAATAGCGATAGTATAAAAATACCCCCCCCCCCAAAAAAAAAAAAAAAAACCTGACAGATGTAAAAATTCCATCCTGGTGTGTGTGTGTGTGTGTTTGTTTCAGTGGGTTTTGTATGCATGTACAAATGTGTGTTATGAGCACAGTGGATTTATATCCTGCAATATTGTAGCTTACTGTTGGCAAACCAAGCTGTTATTAGAGTATTATGGTTTTGGACTCACAGAACTCGACCCATCTGTATTGTCACTTTGTTACCATTTCTGAGTAATATGGCCTGTGCTGCCAAGTGGTTGTTTGCCATTGTTTTGCAATCTAACACAAAGCTATTGCTCTTTTTTTTTTAAATGGCAAGACAATTTCAATAATATCCAGCACACTAGTTAACAATCAATTTAGAGCATGTCTGCACATGATTTCATAGAGCAACACAGGGCTTTTTTTGTGTGATTATGCTGGGGTTTAGCCTGGACGTGTGGATGTCTAAACCAGCAAATCACCAAATTAAAGGAATAATTCACCCAAAAAAATGACTAATGACATCTTTGGTCACTCTGCAGTGACCAAAGAATCTAAAAACAGAGAAAATTCTTGATGAATTGACCCTTCGCTAGAAGTCCCACCCCAGACGCAGACTGGCCAATCAAAACAAAGTCAGCCCAGACCAGGGTCCGATAACAACACAGTTGTGTTCCATTGACTCTAGTGCAATCGTTTCAGATTTTCTTCATTTTCAGGCTGGTTTTGTGGATTTGGAGCTAGTTGTTGTGCCTGGGGCACGTCGTGTATTAATGATACTTGTTACCTGGAGACGTTGGAGAAAGATATACGTTTCTTCCCTGTTCCAAAACCAATATCAAATCCTGAAAAGGGCAGAGTTAGCTAGCTAGCTACTGAAGATATAGCCTACTGAGTGTATACACGTGCTGCTTTTGCTTTATAATTATTATAACATTAAAAAAAAGACTGACGCTGCTGTCAGCTTGAGTCAAGCTCAACAGGGTCTTCTTTCCCCGCTGATTCTCCCAATCCCGTTCCCTTGGCTGTGGTTTCGCTAGATAGTAGGTAGGGACAGTGGGAATCTCGTTCATCCAGTGAAGGGAAGCAGGGAAACTCTACTGATATTCAACCAGCTGTAGGTCATATCATTGTGCGCAGATGAATGTTGTTTGACTTCCCCCGGAGATCCCTGCCCGTCCAGCGGCGGAGGTCTAGGTGCTGGCAGCAGCACAGGGGTGAAACCAAACACTGTTCATCTGCGCACACTGCAATGCCACACAGCTGGTTCAATATGGGCAAAGTTTCTCTTTATATTCATTGTCTTCTGTGGCGATCAGCAGTGATCTGGTGGTTCACTTTTACACTGTGATCTGTAGCCTATATACAGTACAGGCCAAAAGTTTGGACACACCTTCTCATTCAATGCGTTTTCTTTATTTTCATGACTATTTACATTGTAGATTCTCACTGAAGGCATCAAAACTATGAATGAACACATGTGGAGTTATGTACTTAACAAAAAAAGGTGAAATAACTGAAAACATGTTGTATATTCTAGTTTCTTCAAAATAGCCACCCTTTGCTCTGATTACTGCTTTGCACACTCTTGGCATTCTCTCCATGAGCTTCAAGAGGTAGTCACCTGAAATGGTTTCCACTTCACAGGTGTGCCTTATCAGGGTTAATTAATTTCTTGCTTTATCAATGGGGTTGGGACCATCAGTTGTGTTGTGCAGAAGTCAGGTTAATACACAGCCGACAGCCCTATTGGACAACTGTTAAAATTCATATTATGGCAAGAACCAATCAGCTAACTAAAGAAAAACGAGTGGCCATCATTACTTTAAGAAATGAAGGTCAGTCAGTCCGGAAAATTGCAAAAACTTTAAATGTGTCCCCAAGTGGAGTCGCAAAAACCATCAAGCGCTACAGTGAAACTGGCACACATGAGGACCGACCCAGGAAAGGAAGACCAAGAGTCACCTCTGCTTCTGAGGATAAGTTCATCCGAGTCACCAGCCTCAGAAATCGCAAGTTAACAGCAGCTCAGATCAGAGACCAGATGAATGCCACACAGAGTTCTAGCAGCAGACCCATCTCTAGAACAACTGTTAAGAGGAGACTGCGCCAATCAGGCCTTCATGGTCAAATAGCTGCTAGGAAACCACTGCTAAGGAGAGGCAACAAGCAGAAGAGATTTGTTTGGGCCAAGAAACACAAGGAATGGACATTAGACCAGTGGAAATCTGTGCTTTGGTCTGATGAGTCCAAATTTGAGATCTTTGGTTCCAACCGCCGTGTCTTTGTGAGACGCAGAAAAGGTGAACGGATGGATTCCACATGCCTGGTTCCCACTGTGAAGCATGGAGGAGGAGGTGTGATGGTGTGGGGGTGTTTTTCTGGTGACACTGTTGGGGATTTATTCAAAATTGAAGGCCCACTGAACCAGCATGGCTACCACAGCATCCTGCAGCGACATGCCATCCCATCCGGTTTGCGTTTAGTTGGACGATCATTTAAATTTTCAACAGGACAATGACCCCAAACACACCTCCAGGCTGTGTAAGGGCTATTTGACCAAGAAGGAGAGTGATGGAGTGCTGCGGCAGATGACCTGGCCTCCACAGTCACCGGACCTGAACCCAATCGAGATGGTTTGGGGTGAGCTGGACCGCAGAGTGAAGGCAAAGGGGCCAACAATTGCTAAACACCTCTGGGAACTCCTTCAAGACTGTTGGAAAACCATTTCAGGTGACTACCTCTTGAAGCTCATGGAGAGAATGCCAAGAGTGTGCAAAGCAGTAATCAGAGCAAAGGGTGGCTATTTTGAAGAAACTAGAATATACAACATGTTTTCAGTTATTTCACCTTTTTTTGTTAAGTACATAACTCCACATGTGTTCATTCATAGTTTTGATGCCTTCAGTGAGAATCTACAATGTAAATAGTCATGAAAATAAAGAAAACGCATTGAATGAGAAGGTGTGTCCAAACTTTTGGCCTGTACTGTATGTCAGTTTGACATCCTGGATATATCCTTCAAACACAGACTGTAGACCCCTCTGTCTGCTTCTCTCTGGAATCACTATTTAATTTTTCCAAAAATATGATAATATTTCTCCAGGGAGTGCTGTTAGTCACAGTGCAGGCTCCATGCTTACTCAGACAGCTTGTCGGACCATCACAAAGGGGCGGGGGCTTAGTGATAGGTCAATTGCAGAAAAGGCTGCATTTGCAACAGCAAACTACACCTCAATATCCATTTACAAATTCTCACACATCTCGTGCAGTATAATCCAAGTCTCATTAATCCCATTGTATGCTCAGGACATCACAAACACATGCACTTTTGCTAAAACCTTAACACTTCCGCATATGCACCTGGTCAACCAAGTGCTTATGCTTTCCACTGGGCAAAGTTCAAATGCACGCACTTGCTTATGCAGTTATGCAGTATTTATGCAAAAGAGTTTTAAAGGTCTAGTGTGTAGGCATCTAATAGTGAAGTTGCAGTTTGCAGCCAACTGAAACCTCTCCCATGTGCCGAGCATGTAGGAGAAATTAAGCTTTAGCGAAAGTTCAGTCAGGAAGACAATATTTTTCATTCTCAGGCTGTAAATTTTCTTTCTCACCCTGCCATTCCCTCCTTGCACGCATGCTCACTCACTATCTCCAGGTGTCGCAATCTGGGTCTGTCAATTGAGTCTTTGGCTGTTTTCACCTAGTTCACAATCAACCAATAGCACAGCAACACACCTTCTCTGTCAGCCTATCATCTTACTGCTCCTCATTTTAAATGTGGTTCTTTCTCTGCTGTAGTTCTTTCTTGCTGCTAGCGTGTGCGCCCTCCACCTCCCCACCACCACCTAGTATTATAGCCTCATCTTCAGCAGTCAGCAGCCTCAGAGTCAGCAGCCACCACCACCACTGTCTGGTCTCCATGGGGAGATTTATCTTGCTGCCACTCAGATGACCCTCGATCACGAAATATCTCCCTCTGGTGTCCAAATTTTAATCAGCACAAGTCATCTGTTAATCTGTAAACTCAAATTCTGTAATGAATATTATCTTTGCTTCATTCTTCTATATCTCCTGATTGAACTATGGTGACTGACATGGATATGCTTAAACGGGCTCTAGATAGATCCCGTTTATGATTTGTATGTTGTGGGCTACTGTAGAAACAACATAGCAGACTCCACTGAAGCAGACCCACTCTGTAAGTAGATATAAATGGCTCATTCTAAGATAAAAAAACCCCCACAATGATTCTTTGTTTCAGGTAATTATACAGTACACAAATGAAAACATATCTATACTCTATATCTCTATCTACACACTAGGCTTTTAAATAATAAGGTTTTAGTGAAAATGTATATAAGTAATCATTTTGTGCGGGATGCCTGTGGAATAGGAACATGCAAATAACAGCTCTGCTTTTGGGAAACAGGATTGCATGCTTTTCTGAATCAGATTTTGTTGTGGGCTTGTGATCACAGTTAATGTATAACTGCAAGAAACATTAGAATTGGTGATGTATAGTTCATCATTTACTGTGTCAACCAAGGCTTTACAAAACCTTTACCACTTATGATGTTACTGAGCAATGCTTCGATGAAGACACTCATGTACATGTACAAGTATGTGGGTGATGAAATGCAAATTGCTGCCATCTTCAGTGGGCAGTAATACAAATATATAGTGGGAATATGCTGTCTGATATATGAGCATAGCAATGCATATAAACGTATTTTGTTGAGTAATGTAGCCAAATAGTTTTGAAGCCTCACGTGAAACTGATGACATATGTGTGTATGTGAACAGGTTTCTTGCGGTAACAGTTTGTCATATTTCTTCATGAATAGTGTGGTTTTTGTAGGAAACTCTTACAACATACTTTTCCATTTTGCTGTTGGCTGTAGGTAATCTGTCATGCAATGATGAGTGTGGCAACAGGGGCTCAAATGATATATGCCCCTCCCACACCTCTCATCATAACAGCACCATTAAGATGCTACATGTCACAAAGTGTGACCATAGGCCTTTTTCTATTTAAGTGCCGGGCTAAGAGTCACTGCTGGTATTTTCAATCTTGCTGCAATGAGGGCCCATGGGTATTTGAGCACATTAGTGCTTTAGAGGGTAGCTCTAAGCCGTTACCATGCCACTGTGTTTGAACTCAGCAGAAGTAAGGTATTTCTTTCTGCAGTCATCATTGGATCCATTTTCTTTGTAGATATGCTAATATTTCTGGACTGCACTGAGCTGTGATGGCTTCAAAGAGATATGATGGAATGTAAGGGTCAGGTATAATACACTCAGAAGTAAAGGGTTTAGTGTCAGAGCTTAGGATATAAAACTAACGTTTCCGAGGAAACTGACAGAAGGGAACCCAGAAGCACGACACTGAGACAGACAATGTAGCAGTAAAAGTTCAGTTTATTTAGTCAGGCAGGTAAAGGTCAGATAGCAGGTAATCAGTCAAGCAGGCAAACAATTCTGACGAGGGGCAGGCAGTTGAGGCAACCGAGATCAAACACAGGAAGGTCAGGAGTTAGAAATGCTGGAAAGCTAGGCGGCAAAACACTAAACAATCTGGCAAGTGAAACAGGGTGGTATATGTATAGAAGGCTAATGAGGGAAATGAGCTGCAGATGAGGAAATCGGCTGGAATGCCACGTTAAGGGCAAGAGGTTGAGGTGTGGCTGGAGGGAGGAAAGGAGTCTGTAATGACCGATGTGAAACCAATATGCCAGAATAAATGTTAGCATTGTTCATTTCTGCAACCCAAAGATATGTAACATTTTTGTAATCTCCTGGACATGTTGAAATTTGTTTCTGTGGGTGTCAATAACGTTGTCGTCTTTGTGTGGATATGTTCAGGCACAAGAAACACTTGGTTTTGGTTCAGAAAAAGGTCATGCTGTGGCTTAGAATATCCAGTTTTGTGGGACAAGAACGAAAGTCAAGGCGACGAAAGTCCGAGTGGGGCAGGTTGGAGTGGTGGTGGATGGGTCCAACAAAACCGACTTTAACCCAGGAGAGACGTGTTCACATCCTGTAAGATTATAAAGCCAAACCCTGTTATTTTTTCCTAAACCAACCACATGCTTTTTAAGTTATTAAAATTAGGGGCCCCTTCATGATATTATACAATATTTGTTTAAAAATAAAACAAATATTTAAAATAAATAAATAAATAAATACTGGTCCATAGTTTTTTCTTTGTTATATACATCAGAGCCTGTGAGGAGGATTAAGATTAAGAACTGCCAGTTTGATGAGGATGAAACAGACCTACCTCACTGTAAAGACACTGATAGACAGGAAGAATATATTACACTATAGATGAGGGAGACACACCAGTAGTGTTAGCATCAGATGAGAGAGAGACCACTGTGTGCCTTGCTGCTTCAGCATGGGGTCTGCCCATTGGTCAGATGGCCCATTATTCTGACCACCCATTGGTCAGACAGCCCATTGGTCCGACATCCCATTGTTCCGAAGTCCCGTTGTTCCCTGTGGTTAAGGTCTGGTTAGGTTTGGGCACAAAAACCACTTAGGGTCAGGGTTAGGGTCAGGAAAAGATCATGGTGTGGGTTAAAATGAAAAAGAAAGTGACAAACACATAAGCTGTGAGTCTGCTCCGCCTCAAGCCTTTCCCAGCTGACCCAGAGCAGAAATACGCCCGCTGGGAGCCGTTCAGCACCGCGGAAAGCTCCCCACACAACCCGGACCCCAGTGTTAATAACAGGAGGTTATGGTGTTTCACTCTCCCCTCTCTATGACACTTGTATCTCGACCAGTAGCCTATTTTTGTTGCGTTTGCTGATCCTCTATGGTACACAAATACAGTAATAATCACATATTGGAACAACGGGACGTCGGACTAATGGGATGTTGAACCAATGGGCTGTCGGACCAATGACATGGACTCCTTCAGCATCTGGCAAAGGAGAGCGAGGTGTGCCCCGGGCAGCTTGATAGTGGTTGTGACACTTTATAGTTTGCAATGTTAAAAAGCTTCAACAGTTTAAAATGTACTGAATACAATTAACCTATGTAGTGTTCTAAAATGGCTCTGTTAAAGAAAGATGTTAAATTTGCCTGTTCTGTGCTGCAGGAAAGGGCCTCAGTCAGGGTTAGCTGGGGATTTGCATTATGGTGCTGGTCAGAGCAGGAGTCTGAGAGCAAAATTGCAAATGAGTAGATGAGAGGACTTGAAATTAAAAGCAATAGGAGTAGTTCTTCAAGCAATTCCAGTCAAAAAGAAAAAAAAAAAGACATCTTGTTGGGGTAATAGGTCTTACACAAATTGACCAGATTTTCATGGATCCACATGTAGTTGGAAAGTTTGTAGGAGGAAAACTTGAAGATGTATGATTGGTCAGGATTACAAGAAATGGGATGGTTATCATTGAGTGTGTATCAAAGTGTCAGAAAGATAGAGCCCTGAAGGTTTGTGTATTTGGAGATTACAGCTGCGTGACTTGTCTCCCACTTGGATCAGAGTTAAGAAGGAAGGGAATGTTAAGTTGCGTGCTGCTGTCAGTAGAAGCAGAGTCATTTCGGGATACCGCAGTTAGGTATGAAGCACGATGACTGACAAGAGTCCAAAAAGAGGAAAAGGAGAATAGTAATTTGATGTACTATGGGACAAAGGGAAGCCACTGGGCTCACTTCAGGCACATTAGCATTAAGCACAGTAGTTCAGCATGTTTGACTTTTGAAGAGGAATTGCCAGCAAGAGCATACCATGAGTATGCATGTGACAAGGTGAGGCCATATGAAAGAGCTGCTCTCTGATCTTTCTGCTGTCAGGAATATGGACATATTGCTGCAGTATCTAGAGGAGTCAGTAGATGTGAGAGATGTGGGGAGGACAGTTACAGTGTGGAGGAGTGCAAAAAAGCTGAGGCGCAAGCAAAGTGCCTGCACTGCGAGAGAAATCACCATGCAGGGTCAGCACAGTGTCCGAAGAGAATTAAGGAGGTGAAGTTAAATAAGATCTGAGCAGAAAAGGGATTGTCATATGTTGAAGGTGCCAAGACAATGGCGAGAAATAGTAAAATGGTGGAGGAACCAAGAGTAAACAAAATGGAAAAGAAATGGAGCTCATCAGAATATCTGCATGGACGTCCTGTCCAGCATCTTTTGCCATGGTGATAAATTCAGGGCTGCCCCTGACCAAATTGGGGCCCTAAGTGAAATTTTATTTAGAGGGCCCCCATCCCAAATGTATCATAGGTACAAAATGACCGTACAACAACTTGCCATTTAACTTGACAACCTTTATTGGCAATAACAAATGTACTGTAGATACAGTAGTTTGGCTGTATGAGTCAAATAAAATAAAAAAATTCAACCTTAAATAAATAAATAAACAAATCTGAGTCACAAATAGCCATCAATTACTCATCAAAAGAAAGTAACTTCCACCACCTCAATCCCCCACCCTTGATTAAACACCGAAAATAAAATAAAAGAGGGAGACAGGTTTTTCCTATTTAATCTTATTTTGTTATATTTCTCCCTCTCCCCTCTCTGGAGGCGTCCGATCTCCCTCAGCCCTTCACCTCTCCCACCTTAATTAAACACTGAAAACAGAAATAAAATACAGAGACATTTTTTTCTATTTTCATCTTATTTAGCTATATTTCTCCCTCTCCCCTCTCTGGGAGTGTCCGACCTCCCGGCCCGGCACATATTCCTGAGGCTCTTTTGGACGACATGTCGACAACTCTTCACCTGCTGCAGCTCTGCAAGTGCCTGCCGGCACACACCTCTGATTGTTCAGATGTCAAGTGCTGTCAATCATTGCAGCGACGCATGGGCGGTCAGGTCTCTTCTCTCCTTCCTCGAGCTGATTCTACGCGCGCCTCACGGTAGCGCATGTGCGCATCCATTGCGCATATGCGCACATGCGTCCCCTCGCGCAAAGTGTGGGCCCCCATGGAAGATGAGGCCCTACGCACAGCGCGTGTTCTGCGTTTAGGGAGGGGCGGCCCTGGATAAATTGTTGAAATACAGGGGAAGTCAGAAGAGATTAAGATGGTGTTGGCTGCTGCCACCAGATTCATGAATGTTGTGGACATATCTGGAGAAGATCTTAAAACAACGCTGAGTGAAGGATTTGTACCAACTCAGACATGTAATTCTGGGTCGTAGAATGGACAATGCCATGAATGGGATCACTTTGTGTGGATGCTGTTATGAGTTTGCATTGTGAAATTGTTAACATTCAGTGGGTGGCAGTAATGCAACTCATATGGATGATTGCAGCCAAAAAACTCTACAGAAGAAGAAGATGAAAACAGAAGAATTGTTAACAGATGAAAGAAGATAGGCATACTGGCCTCACACCAAAGGAATTTTCAAGTGATTTCACTGTCGCAGACAGATTTCCAATGTTGGAATAAAAATCATGAGAGTTTTGCTAGAGTTGTAGCTCATTCCCATGATCTCCATTGTTTGGTCTCAGTGGTCAAAAAAAAAAAAAAAAAATCACTCCAAGCTGTCTTAAATCAGTCTCTTTCTCATCTTGACGTTCTGACAAAAAAACATTTTATATTATCAAAACTTCTTCATGGCTCATGCAAACAGTGAAGCTCAATGACATCAACACTGTCAAATACCAGTAGCTGCACAGTAGACATGGAGGGAACTCTGGGGAGGCACATGAACGTGAACAAGTCCCGGTTCTCTTGGACTGTGGAAAAGGAAGAGAAACTGGTGGAGTTGTGTAGTAAACAAAAGTCTGAGTTTAATTCATATCTGATTAGTACCTATTTTGGTGATCTGGGTGTGGTTAGAACATAATGGTAGCAACAAAGACAGACAGGACAGTTTATAATGAACTTTAATATACTGTTTGTCATCAGTAGCCTGGTTCCACACCATAGACCCCGCCCACTCAACTGAGTAGGCTTGCATCTCTGGTCTGGCATACTGCAATGAATTTGCGATTTATCTCGTCCAAACAATGGAAGGACCAATGAACGCCAGGGGTGGGGGTGGGTCTAGCGATTAGCCAGTCAGCGCCACGCTGATGTCAAGCTGTGCGCCGGTGGGTAACTGGTGAGGATAGCAACAATGGCGACCGCTACAGATCCTACAGACCACATTAACGATGCTATCGAGGTATTTCGCCACTACTCGCGTTAATGGAGGACCAAATTAGGGAAGCTGCTAAACTGGATTTAACAGCGATGCAGCTGGGCGTGCACGACGACGGAGACATTTTAAACGGGCAATGCTTGCTTGTTTTCGGCATTCCCGAGGCATGGATACTAATGACGTCAGATTCTGGGTGAGTTGTTGGTCTCTACTGATTGTTAGGGAAAAATCAAATTTCCTCCCCCTTGTAAATCGCCTTCAGTGGAAGCCATGTCAGACTGAAGGTTCTGGGAGCTTCAGTCTGACACTCAGGCTAAAACAACAGTGGAAGTCAGTTTCTTTGTTTGTGGCCTCTTAGACACAGATTCAGTCCAATACTTTTGGTGTAGCATAACGAAGCAGAGAGCTGGTGAGTCACTGATGCCCGCTGACAACACAGAAACAGCAAACAGTTCAAAGTATGCAGCGGTAACATCAGGTAGCACACAAGAGACAACGTCAGATGAGCAGAAGATCTGATACCAGGAGAACACACGAAAGAGCCAACACACCTGTGAGGAGCCGGCTGCAGGTTGGTTGGAACCAGCAAGTAGTTGAGGAACCAGCGGTGACAATGAGCGGATCCCACGGCGAACACACAAAGGCAGAATGTGCAGCCACATCACAAGGTAATCCATAACACAGGAAATCACAGGCAGCTGAACAGGTAAAGTCACAACATAGAGCTGACTGGTAGTCTCTCTACACGGCCACAGGAAAAGGGCGAACAGAAACCAGGGACATGGAAGCAGAGCTCTTGATCAGGGAAGCAGAGCTCTTGATCAGGGACAGAAGGCTGAGTGGTTTACTAGGGAGCAGGCGAAGCAGGAGAGTCAGAGGCAGGCAGGGTCGGCAACAAGGGAGCAGTCCTGGGAATAAAAGCTGGAAAGTCAGAGCAGTCTGGCAACGAAAGTCTCTGAAGCTGGAATATGTTATATAATACAGTGGCAGGGAGTAATGAGGCACAGGTGAGAGCAGCTGGCTTGATGGGGTGGGTGTGGTGGACTAGCAGGAGATGTGTAGAAAGGTGATTGGCTGGTAGGTAGGTGTGGTGGAGAGGTGGAGTGAGCGGAAATTTTATGGGTTAACTGAGAGAATGGCATGTATGGCAGGTCGGAAGTGCACACTGTGACAAAATCTTATTTTTTTTAAAAACAGTTTACCTCTCTTTCCAGCAGTCTCCAAAGACATTTTCAAAGTCTTTTTAAAGTCTTCTAGTGAATGGTTGTGGGTGGGGTTCGTGACCAAAACACTATTTTGCATTGATGTCTTTTAAAGACCTGCATAATGTACTGTCATCTTCTATCATAGTGTTTTTTTTTTCTTCTATTTAATGACTACACTTTTGATCAGTTCCAAAAGAGAAAAAAATGAGGCAGGAATACAAAGAATGGACAAGTAGCAGATGAGGCAGAGCTGCTCTGTTGAGAACTAATAACCGTTTTAATTGAGTGTAACCTATATGGAATGAGACCAAAGAGCTACTGTTTTTCTAGTCCTTTTCTAGTAACACTGCACTGTAGCCAAGTATGTTCAGTGTCATCAAGCTCATCAAAATCTGCAAACATCTTGGAAAAATCTTGGAAATGCAACACAGGCTTTTGACCCTCCGGATTTTCCTGAAAAAATCATGGACATCACAATTTTTGCCACCCTCTATTGGTGCACATCACAGGGAGGGAATTGTCCAGATGATCACTTAGAACATAATCATGTTCATATGTATTGTTGTGTGTCTCTCTCATCTTCACAAGGTTATAAAAAGAGAAAAAAGGCACGCTAAATGGCTACATAGGTAAAGCAGCATACCTCCCCTTTAAAATCAAACAAAATGATAGTAGAAGGGATTAAAGAAAACATTTACATTTAAAAACATAGTTTTTCCTTTGTGTTATGACATTGATTTAAATTAATGAATATTATACCAGAATAGTATTATGCAATACCAGTTTCTCTTGTCAGCTGTATACTCTGCCTTTGTCACCATCTGCCATCCATCACGATGAGTAGAGGACTGCTCATATTGTGTCACGTTTTCTAGCATGAAGCATCTTCATTTCAGCCGTCTTTAATTGTTCTTTTTGTTGTTGTTTGTGTATTTCTTTTTGACTTCTGCATGCTTGTCCAATCCCTTTGGTTTTGTTTTGTTTGTCTGATCTGACTTCTGTCCAGCTGCCCTTAGACTGAGTAAAACATATGAAACTCCATTTGATTCCAGCCAAACGATTCGAGGTATAATTATATACAGTAATGGAAAAAAAAAATCCCCATTTTTTTATTTATTTATTCATTTACTTATTTTGCAAATACGATTCAGATTCAGATTCAGAGTATGCACTTAAATACAGAAAAAAGATATCTACGTAGCCATTTGTACTAAATGCGGATTTATGAGGAAACACTACAGAATAGAAGCTGAGTGCACTGTTGTATATCCAGCTTTACAGCCCTATATAAAGCATCTCTGAAATGTTTCTACCCAGTTGGTAGATGAAATACAGGTTTTCCGTTTCTTGGTTTGTTTGTTTCTCTGATGCGTGCACCCATCCATACTTACAGTATAGCTGTCACCACTGAATGCCAGCTGTGAAATGTGGATGTTATTTATACAGCACAGATGGCAAGGCATAGAACGCTACCGGTCTTACTTAATGAATGTTGGCAGTAATAAATGAGTCAGTTCTACATTTCTTTCAGCCAAGAGGAAGTGTGTCAATATTCCAGAGAAAGTGACATGTCAGAGACAAGATGAGAAATATAGAAATATATATAATTATTTAATGCACCTCAATACTGTGATCAGTCAACATCAGTCACATTATGTTCAACAAACAACAAGGAGTATGGACTCAGCCTGCTGTGAGCAGTCACATGAAGATCAGGGCTCAGTTTATTGTTCCGTCAGGCGCGTGATAGGAGTGTTTTATTTGCCCTCTGTGAGTTGGCAGCCAGCGCGATAGCTCTCTAACAGGCTGTAATAGATTTTAAAGCATTTTAGCAGGTATTAAAATGATTGCATGATTTTTAGAGGGTTTTAAACACATCTCAAGAGGTTTTTGTCAGTTGATACAACACGGCCAAAAGTATGTGGACACCTAAGCATGAGCACATTTGTGACTCTTTGACAGATCAGTTCCAAATCCATGAGCATAGCTCTGCTGCTAACACAGTCTCCACTCCTCTAGGAAAGCACTGGCTGCAGGAACCTGCTCCTGTTCAGCCACAACAGCATTAGTGAGGTCAGGTATTGATGTTGGGCAGTGAGGCCTGGCTCACAGGTTATTAGTTCATCTCAAGTGGTAACCTCCAGGGCTGAAAACTGAAGACAATGAAGAAATGCCAAAAACTGCAATTCCTTCAATGCCCACCTGAGGGTGGCTCCAACGCGAGTCATACCCATAGGTCCCCATTTTACAACATTCCTGGTTTTGGTCTCTATCACCAATTTCCCTGTTCATGACAGCTATACACAGGGTGCATTTTTATACAACTTACCAGTTTAAATTTTATTAAGGCTTAAAGTTACACATAATTAAGGGCTTGGTCGCTCTATGTGACAGGCTGTCTGCAAGGCATCACCATAGTCGATGAGTCATATTCACCCCTTGCTCCACGGCTCCAACCTCTCTTAAAAATATAGTCAATTCTGATCAAAAATCCAAGATGACGACAGCTGAAATGCCAAACTCAACACTTCACAATGACAGGTCCCTAAACCAATGGGTGATATCAGAGTGGCCACATCCATTAATTTTATACAGGCTATGATTCATCCAAAAGGTGTTGGATGGGGTTAAGGTAAAGGCTCTGTGCAGGCCAGTCAAGGTTTTCATATCAAACAGGGAAAGCTGGAAGTATACTATTGCCAAAATTATCACTGTATGGTGCTAAGATTTCCCTACAAATGTAACCAAATGTACACAAAAGTATGTAGACAGGAGTGTCCAAATATTTGCGGCCATATAGTGTACTTTATGTGCTAGATGTGGCACAGTTGACTTTGATTTTACATCATACTTGTGTTTATGGTAGCATCATTAAAGTCATCTCATTAATTATTTATTGATTACAGTGGAAACTTTCTTCCCTCTAGCAGTTCCAAGTGGTATTGCAAAGGCAATCAGATTGCTTTTGCAATACCACCTAAAAAAAAAAAGCATTTTCAGGATGAGTATCCCTTTGGAATGATGCAGCTGCAGCTCTAAACCTCTATCACATCATAGTACAATATGTGAACATTAACTCTGCAAAGGTTGATTCTGATAAAGTGAAGCAGAACAATGTAAGTGAGGTTTTAGTACAGAAAATTCAGGCGAGCTCTCCAAAATTGTACCAGGTTTGCATGTGATTTTTGTCATGTACATTCTTATATCTTTCATTTTTTGTTTCTGTAAATCCCTACTGATGTTTAGGGTATACACATAGAACTGTCTGTTTCTTTTTTTTTACTGTATTTCCCACTCCAAACTGACCAATATGCACCTACTACATTTGAACCTGAGTTTCTATTCTGAGCTTTGGAGGCCCGTATCTCCGCGACGGCTTGGCCGATTTGAGTGATTGACACCTCATTTGATTCGTTAGAGCCAATAGAATGACACTATACCCACCAAAATGAGATTGACAGCACTGTAAGCCAATCAGAGTCAGCAGAACACGTTGTCGGGAGATGTCGGCTGCTGTGAGTGGTCATTGTTTTGGAACCTTTTTTTCCCGCCCGGATTCATTTGAATGATGGACAACTTCCCGTAGTACGCGAACGGAGCGTGAATGAACAGCAGAATGCGCATTTTATGGCAAAATTAATAAGGTAAGAAATATACCGAGTGGGTCGGGATATCGGTGCTGTTTGGAGTTGTTGGAGTTAGTTGTTGTTGTTTATTTAGTTGATGTTAAAACTGAGTTTGGGGCATGTAAAAAGTTTTTTACAGCCTTGTAGCTGAGGTTCTGCTGTTAAATTTGATGGGCAACATTACTACATTCTTCTGATCAGTGTATTGATACACACCAGGCCCTTATTAGCAGGTCTAGAGGTCCCTCAATTGGGGGACTTTAATGCCATACCTAGAAAAGGAAATATTTTTGTTCACATTTTTTTATATAGAGGCTTTTTATCTTCATCTGGCCCCATCTGGGGCCACATTCTGTTCTCTGTGATGAATGCAACAAATTTCTGTTGTACAGATTTATTCCAGCCTTTAAAAGGTGGATAAATTCCTCTACAAACTAGGTGTAGGTGGGTTTATGAGCCACTATATCCCTGGTGGTGATATTGAACATCTTTTTTTCCTCCCCTGAATGATACTGATGAAGGCAGCACAGCCAAAGCAGGTTCACTCTAAATGCCAGAGAGACATAGCCCAATCATATTTTCAGACTCTGAGCTGGTATTTCACTTTTTGTACAGATTCAGACTCATTCCGCCTCAATTTAGTCTTTCTTTGGTGTGTGAATAGAGCTGAATGCCCTGCCTGGATGCATGTATATGATGGTGCTGGATGAGACATTAGTTTCTCAGACACGTAGAGTTGTGAGGGATTCTGAGTGGGAGACCTCCATCCTGTAGTAGAGGTATCACGCAGCAGAGGAAATGACTTTGCTTCCTAATGAAGTAATCAGACCAGGGACGATGTTTATCACACCAGCAATCACACAGTCTGAAATCCACTGAAAGACAGCCAGATGAATTACATGAAACAGCCAGCCACATCAACAGCATTTAGATTCACTTTTCTAGGCGCTTTTATCAGTCCAGGATGTCTCAGTGCTTCTTCTTGTAGCTTCTTTTTCATATTACAGTATGCTTGCTGTAATATGACTATTCAGACTTCTGTCAGCTCAGTTGTGTAGAGTCAAGATTTCACAACTTGATATTTTTCTGATGTTGCAAAGTAGGCTTCACATTTCACTCTGTGAAGAACTATAAAAAGAAGCATAACTGTCCTATGCAGGGGGAAATTTCTTTCTAAAATTAATTCAAAATGTGCACAGCTGATCCTAATAATTTAAAATTACATCCACATGCAGATGATGTTGTGATTTGCCTTTATCAAAATTTGTACCAGATTGTCAGCCCGTTCTCACTCCTAACTTGTTAAATACCACCACTATGTCAATGATTTCGGTGTCAGACACCGACTCACCGAGGCTCTCTTCATGGCAGTTTAATATGCACAGAGCAGGGTCTATTTCTCACGCAACCATAAACTACAGTAGTATAAAGAGCAAGACATTCAAGACAAGGTGGGTGGGATGTGAGGCAGATGGGTCAAACAAACAATGGTCTTTCACTTGGGAGCCCACTGTTCATTTCCTGTGTGATACCAAAATTAAATGGAGTTCTTTTAATAACAGTGTAGTATGCTAGTATGTCTAGCATGCTACGCACATAGCATATGTCACATGACGTATGTCATAAGATGTATGTCACATGACATGATATTTCATAAGAGCTGTAATTATTTTAAGCCATGCCATGATGTTTTTTTCTAAACCTAGCATGTGCTTTTGTTGCCAAAACCTAAGGAAATAAATGTAAAAACAATCTGTTTTACTTATACTTACAGCCTTACTTACTTATTTATTTACTTACAATGCATTTTACAAGTATCAATTGAGACGCTGTCCACGAACGTCCAAAACTGACACAGGAAGCTACTTAGCATGTCATATTTTGATGTTTGTTTGATGAGTTGGAAAACAGAACGGTTTGGGCTTTTTTAAAATTCAACAATAGAATTTTATAAAGGCATCCATTGAAGTTGTCCATTGCGCCCAATCATTTACAAATCACTGGATGTCCAAGTTTTTCACTTTGTGCCATTCCTTTCAAGTGTCACAACTATTTTCAGTTCATGTAATAAAACTGTAAGCTCAGAAAGTCTACTTAATAGCTAATGGAGCTTTCTACTTTCACATAGTAAGAGGTGGTTGTAATTGGGGGAGAAAGATCGTAACCGCTCTCTCTGTTCAGAGACATTTACACTGAATGAGGATGGCCTTCTTGATGTTTCTCTGCAGTTTACTGACTACCATTCAATACTGCAGCCGGTTTTGGCCACAGTGTCTGCTGTTCATTCAATACTGCAGCCGGTTTTGGCCACAGTGTCTGCTGTTCATTCAATCATTTGACCACGGCTCTTGCTGTTTCAATGCTGTGTTTCCCACAGCTGTGATTTCATACACCAGTCTTCTCTTCAGGGTTCCTCTTTAGGGTGTATAAGTAGAGACTTGAATAGTCTGGCTGTACATGTTCTGACAGCCCAGCTACATGAGGGAGCTCCACTGGGATGTTCCTGGTGGTCTACATTGAGTCACCAGTGTCAGTCCTGGTCTCCCGAGGGCACTGTGCCTCCTGAACATGCTGCACTTTCCTGTCTCTATATTCCTCTCTGACATGATGTTCTGCTCTGTGTTGAAGGGTCCTTCAGTGATTTATGTTGTAAGTGGTGGTTAAGAGTTTAAGTCAATATATTGATTTGTTTGTGTTCCCTGTACAATGTGCTTCCAACTTCACATACAGTAAGGTACAACTGAAGCGAGCAATGTGATCTCACATAAGTATGTTAAATGAGCATAACATTACATGGTATCAGCACGGTTGGGTTTAGGCACCAAAACTACTAGGTTAGTTTTGGAAAAAGATCATGTCTTTGTCTAAATAGCTATGTTTATTATGTATGTACGTGCATCTAAAGTTAATAAGCCAATGCTTACTTGTAGTTTCACACAGGAAACAAACAGTGGCCTACTGGGTTAAAGTCCTGTCTTTCTTTGACCCATTAACCACTTGAACCTCCTCCGTACATGGACTTTCCTGCACTTTATAATAGTGCTGCACATTTATATGAAATATTTTCAAAATTGCAAGTGGTCAAGCGCAATATCCAAACCGCAGGGGCTTCAATCTTTGCATAAAGGTAAAATGTGTCACAATATTCAATTAAAAATGAAACATAGTTGTCCTGTAGACATGCCCCTGTCTACAAGTCATATTCCAGAAAAGAACATGCTTGTTTGATACCGCCCTCAGCAAAAATCACACCATGATTATTTTTATATTTTTCTCAGTGAAAATGAAATGCAAAAATTACCAAACCCACAAAATAGCAACTCATATTGCAGCCACAATATCTGTGAAAATTGCAACACAATTTTTTTTTCATTCATTTCATGCGGCTCAACTTTATACTTTATACCTATGACATCACAACATTAACCGCTGCCTATTGGGCGATGTCACTAAATCAGGGAAATTGTGTTTCCACCACGACAAAAGACCCTAATTTATTTTTCATTAGCATTGTTTCAGTGGGGCTCCATGTCATTGGTCCGACAGCCCATTGGTCCGACATCCCATTAGTCCGATGTCCCGTTGTTCTGATATGTGATTATACTAGGCTATACTGTAATTGTGTACCATAGAGGATCAGCAAATGCAACAAAAGTGGGCTACTGGTCGAGATACAAGTGTCATAGAGAGAAGAGAGTGAAACACCATAACCTCCTGTTATTAACACTGGGGTCCGGGTTGTGTGGGGAGCTTTCCGCGGTGCTGAATGGCTCCCGGCGGGCATATTTCTGCCTTGATGGTGCGCCGCGACCGGCTCTGGGTCAGCTGGGAAAGTCTTGAGGCGAAGCAGGCTCACGGCTTATGTGTTTGTCACTTTCTTTTTCATTTTAACCCACATCATGATCTTTTCCTGACCCTAACCAAGTGGTTTTTGTGCCTAAACCTAACCAGACCCTAACCACAGGGCATCATGATGATTTCGGAACAACGGGACTTCGGAACAATGGGTTTAATATGGTCGGAATAATGGGCTGTCGGACCAATGGGCAGACCCCCTTTGGAGAAGCAACCATACAGCTGTTTTGTTGTGGGATGTAGGGATGATGTGGACAGTTAACTCATTCCACAACCATCTGAAAATATTTACTTATAAAGCAGCAGCCAACAATGTAAGAAGACGCAACATAGGATTAAATTACAGTGCACAAGTTAAAATTTACACAGTGAAACAGACATGGTGTTGGGGGGGTCGATTTTGTTCCGGGCCCCTCAGTGCAGTGTTGAAAGTTTCCAGAAAAAATAGACTGAATAGCTTTGGGCTTAGATTGTTTTGTTCTATATATTGTCGCCAAAGGTTAACAATAAACAGTAATGCTTTTATCTACATTTTGCTGCAAACTTTACTGTGATTAATGAAAGTAGAGCCAACCCTCCAAACGGTTTGCATTTATATTTTCAAAGGCTCAAGAGTTAAATGGTCACATCAAAGCAGTTTTATTCCGTGAAATGTACTTTTTTTTTTTTTTTTTTTGGAGAGAATATCAAAGACAATCTGGAGACTCTGTCTGCTCTCATCATGGGCCACTTGTTTCTTTTGGCCCTTTTTTTGTTCTTGTTTTGGTTGCAAACATGGTCATCACTGAGGGAATGCAATTCAGTGGGAATGATAATAAAAGTGTTGTATAGCAGGGTTTCATTTATTTGTTTATTCCTTCTCAAGCATCATATTAAATAAACCTTCCTTGGAGATTTGCCTTGTCAGCTGGGACATGACTGTGCTATGAGGCAGTCGCCGTGCCGGATCCACATATTAGCTTTTGAGTAACTGGGACAAGATTCAACACTGCCGTATGATTTCAATATGTCATCCGCACATGTGGGTCGCAAACATTTCCCCAGAGCCTTGGAACTGGAGTGTGAAGAACCAGTTGTGTTCCTCACACAACACAAATGATAATGAAAATGATCTTGCCTGGTTCTCCACAGGGAAATCTCCCAGCACTTGAAAACAAGTAATTTTTTGTCCACATCCGTTTGTTTTTGTACATTTTTTTAGTTGCTTTCTTGCATTGCAAGCTTTTGTAAAATATTCTAAGAAATGAACATTTGAAGTTGATGTGAGTGCATTGTTCGTGTGATGTTCCCATGACAGATGCCTCAGGCAAAAGAAAAAAAAAAAAAAAGAAAAAAAAAAGCCTAGTGGAAAAATCCTCAAATCACTTTTGTAAACACTTTCTCAAAGCTCAACATCAATCACAATCCTATTTCTTCCCATTTGATGTTCCTTTTTAATCTCTGTTTATGTTATGCTTTTCATCTCGTGAGGTTCGTGCTCATTTCGGAGGCAGTAAGGAGCTATTTAGCTCAAGGAGCGCTTAAGTGCCGTTGGATGGCAAGACACAATCACCATCTGCAACACGGACAACAGCACATCCCCAGAGGTTTGTTTTTTTTCCAGCCTGTCTTTTTTATCTCCAGATCAATAATAATAGGGTATAATCACGAGACCCCCACATGATTATACATAATCATGAGATTGCAAACAGCGATGAACACAGGTCCTTTGCATTACCTATGGCATGCTGTTGTTTCTCCCAGCAGGCTTTCACAGATCGCTCTGCATGTTGGTGGTACACTTCTCAGCTCGACATTACAAATAATGTCCCTGCGGTGCAAACATTGCTTAGGGGGATGCGTCACCCAAATAAATTTTTCCATTTCTTGCATCCATTTGTGTTATTGTATGGAGGTTACATAAATGAATATTAAAAATATGAGCTACAGTATGCCTCAGTTCCAACTCAGTCAAATATACTGGTTTTACAATAGGTATACATGAAATACTGTATCATTTTGTAGTGACAAGAACTGACACAGTATGTGCCTTTACTTCTGAAAACTGTGAAGGCTCTGCCAATTAAAGTGCATGCAAAGAAATGAAATCTGTTTCTAAAGATATGATATAATTTTCCTGGACTTTTCACCACCATCCACAATTAGTTTTAATTTCTTGCAGCTGGAAGTGGCTCCCCTGGCATCTCTATGCAGCATTTAATAATGGGGACAATGGGGCCTTTTTTCACAGCAGACATGTTTGACGTGTAGCAGGAAAAGCTCAAGCATAATTAATCAGATTAATAATGGCCGCATACTATTTTAGGTATTCAAGTTCCAGCGCCCCACTGCTGTGCCTCCCTGCTCACTGACATGGCTTACTGGGACTCTTGAAATGGAGTGGAGAAATTATTTATTTGATTAGTTCCACCTGTGATTTTCCAGCCATGACAAGTCAAAAATGAAAGAAGCATTAAAAGCACTGATGCCATCAGTAACTGTCAATCCATGATTGCTGCTGTTCAGATTTCCGAACAGAAAAGATCAGTGTAGGAGCTGCATCTGAATGGAGTTTTAGCCGCAAACGGCAATAATTCAAGCCAACATGGACCTTTCAGAGCCTGAAAGCTGGGTTGGATCAAGACCTTTGACAGATAAGGATGCCTGCATTAAAGGGTGCTTTCACACCTGCCCTGTTTGGTTCGGTTCAATCAAACTCAAGTTCGTTTGCCCCCTACATGCGGTTTGTTTGGTTAGGTGTGAACACAGCAATCGCACTTGGGTGCACACCAAAACAACCAGACCAAGACGCTCTTAAAGACGTGGTCTCGGTCTGGTTACAAACGAACTCTAGTGCGGTTCATTTGTGGTGAGAATGTGTTCCAACTTTAAGCAAACCAACTGCAGTCGCATGACACATTGTTCTGGTTAAACAAGCATGAGCATGTTACAATCCCGGAGGATAATTGATGTGTGCCTCCTCCTGTACTGCCTAAATATGTGCATTCGGTGCATCCAATGCATCAAAACATTGTTTCCTGGTTGGAGCCGCACCTTGATTGCAAACTGTATGGTTTGCCTAAAATGCAAAACGCAAGCAATATAGCACGCAATGACCAGCGCTAAAATGAACCCACATAGTTGTCCCTCCATTGTGCCATTATAAAGTATTGCACTTATCATGCAAGTGTTCTCTGTAAGGAAATTCTGACCAATCAAGAGCAGCTTTCTTGTGCAAGGCAATTTATCTGGTCTGCTTGTAAATGCTGCTGTGAGAACATGAACCAACTCTCGGCAGTTATGCAACTTTGTAACAAAATGAGTTCCTGATTGGGACCAAAGCAAGTGAACTCTAGGTCTGAAAGCACTCAAAGATTACCAACAGGTTTTATGACAGTCAGGCAGGTGCTCATTCATTTACATCCAAATCTCTACCGGGGCAAACTCTTGGCACTGTTGCTTTCTATTGGTTAACTGCAGAAACATTTTTGGCAACATGCTTCAATGGCTAATTAGAAAAGGTGATGTTTGAACAAACACTTATTGATTTATGGCCAAATTTTGCGAAAGGCCATTGCACTAATTGGGATTAGTGTTGCTCACCATTGACTGATTTCAAAATCATTTAACACGTGCAAGTTTTGTAATGATTGTACAATCAATTTCTGACTAAGCTCTAATCTTCTAATCTGACTTTTGTTATGCCACGCCCATTGTTTGCATTTGTGGTGCCCCTTAGTGGTCAATTTAAGTGAAACTCTCAGGATATGTTCCTGGTACCTCTTAAGACATTGCTTGCAAGGTTTATGGTAATTGGCCTAAAGGATATGTTATGTGCTGAGCCATGCCCCCTCTAAAGTTCACTGGTCAGTATCTTAAAAAAAGCAATGAGCAAAGGTGCTGGTGATAAAATAAAATAAAAACAGCATAATTTTGCTAATTTCAGATATATTGCCAAATACTTTGGTAAAATTAGATGAAATAGAAAATACAAATTATCCCTTACACCCAGCAAGAACTCAATGAGTCCTCGCCCGTTCCTCTATTGAGCTGCATTTTGGCTGCAATCATGCTTTAGCAAAATGCTTTGGGGAAGTTTTGCCTTTATCTGTTGATGTTGAAATTAAAAAAAAAAAAAAAAAAAAAAAGATAAAAGTTTTGTTTTTTTTTCCAATATGTAATTAAATTTATAGTTCTCACCCAGTAAGGACTTATTGCATCCTTGTGTTGGTTGAAGTCATAACTTTTTAATGGTTTTATCTTTTAAGATTATTATTTTTTTGTTATGCAATTTAACTTCTCTCCCACCATGACTGTTATAATTCAAACAATATAATTAGTTAATTAACCCTTTACAATACAAAAAACAGCCCTAAAATGAAATATTCTCTAGATAGAGAGGGATTTTTTTAATGATTACAACTGAGGTCAGGCAATGTTTCTGTTTCTGGGGAATATCAGTTTTTTTGCATTTTTACTTTTTTCGTAGCGTTAGATAGGTAAAAAAAAAAAAATACCATTCACCCTGTTGTGTCCCCTGGGTAACAGCAGCAGTAGATCAAAGAATGGAAATGGAAATCATTACCTGGTACCCTGACAATACTTCGACGCTGCCAAATGTCCCGAGGAGGATTCCCAAGTCAGGGATGACAACTTTTGCCATCAACCGAATCTCCGTCATTCCCAGCTGCTTTGGCCTTTTTGTCACGGAGGAAATCCTACAGCTAGTCCTGGAGTCCACAAATCTGGAGGGGCGTCGCAAACCAGGCTGCCGAGGCTGGGTTCCGGGACGGAATTTGACTGTGGATGAGCAACTCGTCCCATTCAAAGGTCGTTGTTCCTTCCAAGTGTACATGCCCCAAAAGCCAGGCAGGTAATAAACACTAATAATAATTATACCCTACTTTTATTGCAGCCTGCTTGGAAACAAGGAATGATCTACAAGCGCAGGCTCTTCCTCAAGAGCTCAGGATGGTGTTGATTTTACCCCACTTGTCAAGAAGGCAGAGGCTCCCACGTGACCCGGGCTTGGCTGAGGTGGTGGTTGCCCTTTGCGGGGCTGGCCAGAGTAACAGCCAGCCAGCAGCATCCGGGAGAGGCAGGCAGAGAACCAGGCAGGTACTTGCCCTGTATAGAAGCACCTCATCTGTCTCCAGCAACCAGCTAGCAGCCTCCAACACGGCCAGCCAGAGGAACGGCAGCAACCTGCCACCAGCTAACGGCCGACCCAGCGAGCCGAAGAGGAGGCAGCCCGGTCGACGCTTGTGTGTTCTGTGCACGGGCACAAAGAGAGGAAAAGTGGACACTGTCTGCTTCAAATGTAAACGTTCCGCTTGTAAGGAGCATCGCGTCAGGGTATTCTACTGCCAGCCCTGCAGTGAGAGTGTTGAAGAGTAACTTTTTCAGTAACTGTTTCAGCCAAGGGTTCACCCATTGTTCTCAAAACAATTACATGGAATTGAATAGCGGACTCAATGAGTCCTTTACTTTAATCTTACACTGTACAGAAAGTAAAACTGCATATGAACTAATATTTTGCATGAAAATTGACTGACCTCAGGCAGATATAAGTATTAAAAAAATATCCCTCCAGCCTCTTGTAAACTCAAATTATTTCACTTTTGGGGTGTTTTTTGTATAAAAATGAGTGGTACATCACAGAAACCAGCCTGTAAAGGGTTAATTAACTAATTTTATTGTTTGAATTATAACAGTCATGGTGGGAGAGAAGTTAAATAACATAACAAAAAAATAATAATCTTAAAAGATAAAACCATTAAAAAGTTATGACTTCAACCAACACAAGGATGCAGTGAGTCCTTACTGGGTGAATGGATGGAATTTAAAACCGCCTGTAAGGGTTATGACAATATATTGTATATCACAGTGGGCTACTTTTAAACCGATTTGTAACATGTGATGTCTAGCATCCAAAGAATGTCTGTGTCAAATTTGGGTGCATTTGAATGAAGACTTTTTGAAATGTAGATGTTCATTGATTTTGCATATTCTCTATATAAGTTATAGAGTGACTGGCTTGTGAATTGACTTTAGGTTGCTGCGCGGCCATCTTTTGTCACAATTCAGTGGATGTGCTGAAACAATTCAAGTCTGTAGGATATACTGGTAATTTATTATGATTTTTTTGAAGTATGGAATGTGAAATGTGTGGAAATTTAGATTTATTGTAATAAACCACACCCTCTTTAAGCAATCATTTCCATTTTTTTCTCATCAACATAACCATAGATAGTACAGTACAATACAGATAGTACTGAATTTCATACAAATCTCTGTGGATGATCAAGAGTTATAATTAGCGTTAGTATATTTTTGCATCAGTAGCGCCCCCTAGCAGTCGATTTGAATAAAACTTTCAGGGTATGATTAAGGTACTTTTCTAGACATTTCCTGTAAGTTTTATCATGATTGGCTCAACAGTTAAGGAGAAAGGTCCATTTATGTACTGTGCCATACCCCCTCTAAAGTATATTGGTCAATATCATCTAAACATAATGAGATATCAACAAATTTTTGAGAACTTTTGATAATTTTGGTCAAATGATGATCCACAGAAAGTTTGGTGTGGTTCGGTGTAATTATTATTTTCAGTGAGTATTTGATTGATCTCAGCAACTTGGCTGACTTTTCTCTGACCCTTTCAGATCACATTCCTTTATGTATTTGGAATATCTGGCCTTATCACAGCCACATATTCTACAATAGTCTTTGCAAGGGATTTGCCACTCCACAAAATGAATAGGAGCTGGTGGCTCCACCCAGCTTAAAGCAATTGATGCGTTTACACCCTTAACAACAGTCTGCATGGCTCAGGGGCCTGCTGGTTTATGTTGGAGCTGTCTCATCAGCGGCTGATTTGCACCTGGGACAACAGGTGAAAGCAATTAACTGTCAACTAGCTGGTAGGATTGGAAAGCGGCAACAGTAGCAGCACTGAAAGTCACTTATCTCACTGCTGTTTCACAAGCTTTTACACCCTCCAATAACAAACATTTTTGTTTTGATGTGAGAACGCTCATATTTTAAAACGTCATTAAAAAGGCAAAATTAATCGTAAATTAAAACGAGGAATTAGGCCTATAATTAGTTCTTTTGCCAACCCATGTTGTAACAACCAGGACATTAATTATGCTAAAATGCTTTACTTGACCATTCAGTATCTGTTATCATCTCTAATTGTAATCACAAGTGAAAATTTGAAGCTCTCTCCTTTCACAAGTATCAGCTTGAGCAAACTCACAGCTTTTGTCTCCTGTGAAGGCAAATCAAAGTGGTATATATATTCTGTCCCTCATTCGGCTGAATGTCAGAAACGCTCATCTGTGTCTCCCCAAAGACCTCATTATCCTCTTAATTTCCAATTATTTCAAAGACAAATTAGTACACCTGGCATCCAAGCAAACCTGTCAATAACGAACACTGGAGACTGTGCCATCCTCACTTCTCTCACTGGAGATAAATGGGCTGATGATCAAACCTTTTTATTTATTTATTTCATTCTCCAACTAGGCTAGAATTCAAGTAGGACTTCTTCTCATTGCAGCGATTTTCCTCTCATTCACATTCACCAGAAGGGTTCCATGCTATCTCCCATGTCCTGCCATGCTGTTGTGGTGCAGCTCATTTGTTTTTGACATTGAAAGAGGATCTCCAGAGTCTTTCCTGACACGTGTCCTTGTGGCTCAGCTGTTTGGGGCTATTATACTGTGTTAAGCCTTTACCTGGGACCTCCTTTATTAATGGACACACTCCAAATATACAGTAAACACAGTTAAACCAGCATAGTTCTGCAGCAGAGTACTCATGTGCATGTGGGTCTTAGTAAAAGTGTAAATAAGAGCTGGAGAAATTACGTGTTCGGCCATATCATTTGGCCTGAACATCTCTTTTAAAACAAATCAAAATAAGGTTAAAATATGCACATAAAAATGCTGCAGTCTAAATCTGAGAGACTGACTGAGACTCTCTCTCCCAGACTGCTTATGATACAAAATTTTAGCATCAAAGCTGTGCTCCACATGAGTTCAGGAAGTCAATATTAAGGTGAGAGGATAACATCAAACATTTTGACCTAAATTACTAAATTTTGTTATTTTTAAGAGAAAAAAAGAAGCAATTTTCCTGATTAATTGTGGTAAACTCGTAACTACATGTCAGTTTTAAGAATTTACAGATTATCAGAATTTGTGAGACACATACATATCAATGAGAGTTAAAATGGTCATCTTAGGATGTCATAAATATTATATTTGTGTGAATTTCTATCAACATAAGCTAGCCAAGAAGTCCAGTATGCTTGTGTTATGTTTACTTGACCTTTATTCGACTTGCTTTTAAGATATGTTCTGAATTAGACTGTTTTTATGTCTAAAACTGCCTTGAGGAACCTAAACATTAATCAAGAGTAATTTTCCTGAGATGAGGCACTGATTTGCTCAGTTGGGATGCTATTCATATTTGATTGAGGTCTTTAATAAAATTAGCACACATTTCTGCTTTGTGTTCTTCAGAAAATATTGATGGAGTTTGAGTTTAACAACAAATATATTTGACTTTAAGCCAATCACAATGTTCCACATCATCTAAATTAGACTGCTGTTTAGCCACACCCCTTTTTTCAACAAGCATGGCCCACTATGAGGGAAAGGGGACCGACAAGGCACATTTTAATAATCAACATTATGTCATGTTTAATCTCGTGATGGCATTGTTTATGTATAGCATGTACTATACAGTATACGAGTTAACCATTTATGATGAATAAAAAAAACACGTTTTTTTTGTTGGAAAAAAGAAAGTTCTGTTAAGACCAGTTATTACTATTGTTACCAGTAGGTGGTTTCTCACATTCAGATTCTATAACAAAGTATTTTAATTTCTAAAAAACGGGGGAATGATTTATGCGTGCATTTAGAGTACAAGTAGTCTGAGTGGGCGGAAGTTCGCTGCATAGATCAGCCTCTCATTGGGCGGAATGAGCCACCCGCTGAAGTCCCGCCCTACCACCTCAGTTTTCAACCGTTTTCAACACGTCCTTTACTAACTTTTGCGGTGTTTGATCTTGCGGGGATGTAGCCATTTTTCTGCCATGGTTCGCGTCCTGTACGCGATATTTTTGTGGGCGTGTTACACCAAAACCTGTTTCCCCCCAGCAATATTTTTGCAAGCGCACTGTTGCTGTGGCACCGCCAAGAACGATTGTGATTGGTTGAAAGAAATAAAAAAAGCCGGGGCGTTTTTTTCTCCAATCTTAAAGTGAGAGTCGTCCCAGCCAGACCTTTCTTTTCTTGAGAAAGGTCTGGTGAGCGAGACTAGAGTAGAAGTAGTAGAAGTGTGGAATACAGTTGGGTTCTGAATGGGTTAATTCTTGCAATTGCAAGATAGCAGCTGCAGAGACTGTCTCAACCCAAATCTCATAACATGCCTTGAGTAACCTAAACATTAATCAAGAGTCATTTTCCTTAGATGAGGCACTGATTTGCTCAGTTGGGATGCTATTCATATTTGATTGAGTTCTGATACGTTACCGCCTGTGGGGCAAAGGAGTGTGGAGCCCAGCAGGTAGTGAGGTGCATTTTTTTGATCATGCATGAGCGCAAGTTAGTAATTCATACCTTCAGATGAATTATTTCTGGCTGAGTGATGTCACAGATCACCTACTGCGTGAATCACTCATTGCATGATTCACTGTATACATTATTTATTTAGTGTGTTGCATTCATTTTTTACTTTGTGTTGCTTTTAAGGAATTTGAAAGAGTGGGTTAGAGATGGCATGTGTACTTGCGGGTACCAAATGGGAACCTCCCATCACAGGTGCTTAACCAAATTAAGCTTGTGAACACTGATCAGACCTTGACACACTCATACTGTGCTGACAGTGCACCGGCTTATATTAAGCCCACAGGAGGCCAAATTATCATTATCAAGTTAAAAACGCACCTCCTTTTGAAATCAGTGCAGTAAAGCAGGAGTCCACCCACTGAGCACTGGGAATAATGCTCTAATACATTAGTGATTCCATGTGTGCACTACATGTGGCGTATTTCACACTTAATCATTTAAACTGATGTGACTGCCAACTGTCAGAACAGTGGGGAGTACCAGAGCACCTAGATGAATTGTAAATGTTGGTAATGCATTCGCAGTAATCATTTGTTTTGTTTATGGGGTTGCTGACAGTAGGGAAGACATCTCCACACTCTTATTAGTGAAGAGCTGTGAAAATTGCTTGCAGCTGCCATTACTCATGTATTAGCAGTTTTCATATCTAAAATGCTCTTTCAGAAGATGATAAACTCATGGAGTAACTCAAGAACAACACTTGTACGTGAACCACGGCTTCCAGATGGGGCTGAGACAATGGCAGGTTTTCTCTCTATGACTGTTGTGGCCAGAAGAATTCATAGTAACAACAGTATTGCAAGATCTATTGAAAGTTATCTATCGCTGGCCTACGATTCTGGAAATCCATTAAAAGCCTAGTCCCAATTTAACGCCTGGTCTCTTATACTAGCCCAGTGTGGCTACATATTTTGACAAATAAACGCCTGTCTTAAGAAGACGTCTGGTCTAGTTGCAAAGCAGTACATTTTTTTCTAAAAGTTCTTCGGATGTATAAAACCGGGTTGTTGGCTACCTGAAGTTATGTGTTCATTCCTCGATATCCCTGTAAGTTATTCATATTCCTTTAGTCTATTAGCGAACTCAGGTCGAAAGAATCAAAAGGCTTTTTCATAAAAACAAATCCAAGCTGGGAGTATTGTTTTAACAGGATAAAGTGGTGATGTGTAAGCTGGGTGCTGTATTCCACTAGTGCCTGATCTTTGCTAAGCAACAGTTTTGTGTGAAAGGAATTAAAGGCCTGTCCCAAATATAAGCCTGTTGATTTCAGTGATTTACGTGAGTAATCGTCCGGGCTACTAAAGGAAGTTTTACAGTATGTTACATTAATTCATACCGGATACATTAATACTTTACATTTCAGCTGTGTTATGGGTATGTCTAGGTACAAAAACGACTTGGTTGATAATCTATCTATGTTTTCGACTGCATCCTTCTAGTGTAGGCCTATCGCTCAGTGTAACAGGTTAGGTTAGTAACAGGTTGTAACAACATTAGCTGACAAATTTGTGATGAGTAACAATGTCCAGCATGATGGAAAAAACTGTTAGCTTAACGTTACCTGACAACTGAAATCATGCCCATACATCAGCTAACGTTGTTACAACCTGTTACTAACCTAACCTATTACATTGAGCGATAGGCCTACACTAGAAGGATGCAGTCGAAAACACAGCTAGATTATCATACCCTGTGTGTAACTAATTACGTGCCTTACCCTTATTGATCCCGTAGTTGAAATTGTCTAGGAGCAGGAGCACGGATGCAAAATACATCCATGAGCAGGAGTCACCATGGATGCAGGGGTCACTTGCAGGTGCCAGGTGGGAGCTTCTCACAAGATTTTGAAGTATCTCGTCTGCTCTTTCAGGAAAAAAAATTACCACAAAAAACAGAAAAAATTACACCAAAAAAAACAGAAAAATAAATAAATTACTCCAAAAAACAGAAAAAATTACTCAGAAAAACAGGGCTTTTTTTTAATTGTCAAGTGAATGCAATACGCTTCCATACTAGAGAGAGTCAGTAACTGTATCTGTACAAAATCATAAATACGGCAGTTGCACTCATTGGATTGTCAAAGACAACCAGATAGCATTGGGGGAGGGGAACAATGAGAAAACATAAAGAAATGGAAATGATTAAAGAGGTGCTGGATTATTTGCACAGCATTATTATATGTGTATTATTAAGATTATATCAATGTTTGATTTTTAAACATTGCAGTTATAAATAATGTCAGTATATCACAACACCCCAAGTTCCCGCTATGGAACAGGTGTTGTGATTTTGGATCTCAATGCCAAATTCATTCCCTAATGAGGAGAAAGTTGATCATTAGTAGACTAAAACTTAATGCTTTAATATATGGAATATAAATTAATGCTGTGCATGTGTTATGAGAGTACAAACACAGCAGGGACCAAAGGTCTGAGTCTACAACAGAAATTGCATTCAAAAACAAGCTAAAGAACAAAGCACATCATACTCAAGGCAGTTAAAAGACATTTAAAAAACTTAAACAAGAAAATAAGTTACCAAACTTCTTCTTCAGTGACAAAACACCACAAAACTTCCCTGCTGAGAACCGATAGAAAGTCCTTTTTTGTAGATGAATCAAAGTTTGAACTTTCCAGTTTCAGTTGGAGAGCTTATGTGAAGAGAAATCCACATCAGGGACTAATTAGTGCATTAAACCCTAACGTTGGGGGAAATATTCAGGTATCGGAATGTTTTGCCTATTCAGTTGTTGCACTGAATCAGTCCTTGCTCCGCAGAGAATTGCTCCTTCATTCTGCAGTGGCCCATCATCCCCTGAGGTGTAAAGCTGCGTGAAAGAAGATTCACTCTCCAGTAGGACAGTGACTGTGAACTTGTGCGGAAGCCATGCCAGATGTATTGAGAGTCCGAGGAAGAGTAAGGAGTACTGACTTGCATTGCTTTGTTGTTGGACATATTTGAAAACCGCTGGGACCATGTCAAGCCAACATGTAATAATGGTGCCCAGGTGGAGAATATAAAAAAACACTCCACTGCCACACGGCTCAGTCCCCAGCTGTGGTGCTTTGAGTTCAATGTTCCATCAAAAAAGATTGGCAGTGTTTGTGGGTGTGAAGCCACTGAGGATCCTTGTTGGAACCTTTACAGATCTCCCAGGGCACCTGTGGGATGAGGGATGGCAACTAGAGTGGGTGAAACATGAATCTTTGAACATGTTATACCCTCGTGGTGAAATATCCTCGACCTCAGATTAAAAGACTACTGTATCGGGGAGGCACATGGTGGTCTACAGCTGTCTCTAAGCAAACAGGCTTCAGATGCAGTTAGTTTCCAAGCTGTAATGAAGAAAAATGGTGAATGTATCACATGCTAGGACTAACTTGCAATGCAAGGCTGTAAGCGAATTCCCTCTGGGTAGTTAAAGTTTTTTTGACCCTAGTAGCGCTGTAAAGTCTTAATGAGTGGGCCCCCATCTTTTGCATCTTGTGCATGAGAACCATTTCCACACAGCTCATGCTCTGAATTTTGTAAAGAGCCCCTTTAAGAAAGCCTCTGCATGTGCTATTCTGCTATTTAACAAACAAAGTTCTTATAAGACTTGATAAGTGTGATTCATTAACATTATTGAAGGTCTGGAGGATATTTAAAGAACCAAGATTATGGTAGATTTTGAGATCAGGCAGAAGTTAAACTTTGATATACAAATTATATATAAATGAATGTTGGCTTTGTACATGTCTCAAAACTATTGATATGTGACATCTGTACATGTTGGAATGTTGGAACACTTTAAGTTTTTACACTGTGGTTAATGTGTGCTTATGTTTACCCAGCTAGCAGTAGATATCAATGTCCAGAGTTGGGTAAGGGTTACTTTAAAAGTAATCAAATTACTTTATGGCGTTACTTTTTTGAAAAGTAACCAGTTACTTTACTGCGTCACTCCCTGAGTAAAGTAACTCAAGTACTTTTAAAGTATTTTTTGTCTCCAAAATTAAAGTTATGGACCACTTGCCCTTCACTGAGATCCAATTCTCCCATCACAGCCGTCACTTTGACCAGTAGAAACACAGAATGATCTGCTGCCGTAGACAACTGTATGACAACAACACCCCAGCGTTTTTAATATTTCCTCTAGGGATGTTACCACACAGAGTAAAAGGGGGAAATTTTACTCACCACAACTGCAGAGGCTCCCAGCTTCATTTGAAACAAACTACATTGTAGACGGTCCGTTATTTATTAATTCCTCTGTATCTTTATATTTTTACTTTCTATCTGCTCCCGTTGTCTTTATAAAGTTAACAAATCATGTCATCATTTCAAACTCAACACTTCCTGAACTTGTTTCAAATTAAAAGCCCCTTATAACCTTGGCTGAGAGAATCCCTCCATTTTCTAAATAGGCTTTTATTGTGAAACATTTGTAGGAACTTGTGGAGAAACCATGGACTTTTATGTTTACGTACGGTACTTCAAATGTAGCTCCTGCCATCTGCTGGCACCTTTAGGTGACTACAACAACATTCCAGCTGACACATGAACAGACACACAATGACTGGAACAATAGTAAAAGTAATAAAAATAGGACAAGAATGACCTGATGACATCACACATGTCGTGAAAGACGACCGGGGATAATCGGTGAGTGCCATGTAGTGTGTCGTGTCTGTCGGCCAAGTCAGTTTTTAGACTCCACCATAGACAACGGCAGCATTTCTCCGACCACGTAGCGAGCCACAAGCTCCGTGGCTTCTTTCAGACTGATAGGTTTAATGTTATCTCCGTTATTAGAACCAAACGACAGTCGTTGTTGTTTCGGAGCTGAAGGACCAGCGTTCTAAAAGTAACGGAAGTAACTGATGTCTTGTTTGAAAATGTACTTAAGTATTTGATTACTCAAACAGCAAACTAACGCGTTAGGTTACCCGTTACTGCAAAAGTAATCAAAGTACTCTAACGCGCTACTTTGTAAAAACATAAACATACATACTTTGTAACGTGTTATACCCAACTCTGAATATGACACCAGAAAGACTCTTACGTCTTACAGATGTTAATATTTTGTTCGGACCGAAAATTGAAATGATGTTTTTTTTAAAGGTTTAACAGTGTTACAATTTTACATTGTGTGTACAGTAACATTATGAAGTTTTGCAGAGGTTGACTCGTTTCCATTACTTCCATATAAACGTTTTTATTCTGTGTCAAGATAACGTCGGCATGAGCTGCTTTGTAGACAATGGATTTTGGTTAAAACCAACAAAATATCAACGTCATCTGTTGTCAGCATTCTACGTTAAATTGGCATTTGATATTTTCCTGACTTTAAAATGTAGTTACCAGATGTCACAACCTAAATTCAAGCAAATGTAAACATGGACACAAAACCACTTGGTTATGGTAAAAAGATCATGTTTTGACCTAAAATTCCAGGTTTTGGTGGCACAATTGCCATCGGATATGCCATAATGTCACTGACAAATAACACCCGCTTTTGCTGTATGATGATCTCGAACAGAGGTCGGCGGTGGTCTGTGGCTTGGCAGCCATCCAACATCCCCTCCAACTCCTTGTTACCCCTCCTTGTAGATGTGATACATGTGAAACTTACAAATGTAACATTTCCATGGTTTGCAGAAAGATACAATGCCAACATTTTCTTCTGGCCTCTGGGCTGTATTTTTGGGCCTCACAGTTCAGTAATGACTATATCACTCGCTATGGCTGGTTACCTTTAATTCTGTATATATTGGTGATTATGGTGGGATACTATCTGGGCCAAATGTCGATAAATGCTAAATTGCTTAGAGAGGATTTCCACCATTCATTTAACTTCTAGAGTTTTCTAAAATAAATGATTCTGTAGGCAAATGCAATTATGGAACATACTGACTGAATTATATTTTGAGACAGAGAATTTGTAGTTCACTCCATGTGCATTAAGTAGCACATGAATCCGTCTCATATTCATGAAGAGGTTTCAATTTCATGATGTAGCTTTATATTAGTCACACGCTGGTGAAGAAAGTCTGCAGCAGCCTGTCCCCACTCCTCCCCTGCATAACTTTTCAAGGCTATGTAGGTCAGCTGTCTCACTGAATGGTGCTGTTTTGAACCATGATTTTTAAACTCTTCATTGTTTATTCTCTCATGTCATTGGAAATTATGTATTACCGCAGAGGTGACGTGTCAGGGAGACAAATGCTAATCAACACATTTATAGCCTTATTTACCCTTTCCCTTGGAAGCAGTGACGGCATGTTAAAGCTCCAGCGATCAGAATTATGTAATTGTACTTTCTAAATAGACTCCATTTTCAAAGCCTGAATTCACAGGCTTGCAGTTTTCCCATTATGGCCTCTCAACCGTCATAAACATCAGTGGAAGGAGATGTGACACTGATGAAGTCAATTTGCATCTTAAAGCTGAAATTCCAACTTCTACAAAGAACTTTTAAACAGCAAACAAACCTCTGCAGCTTCCCAAACTTTTTGGGTAAAACAACTTTAATGATCGCGAGCTTGAATTTGAAAGGATTTTTAGTCTCTTTGATCTTTTATTTCCAATTCACCTTCACATACTCCAGAGTCATGAACATTTATAATATGCAAAGCCCTCCTCCATTAAATCATACTCTATGTGAAAGCTTCAAACCTTCTTAGAAGCCTCTGACCTCAAACAGTATGAAAAGTAGCACCGGCTGGCTCTGCCGGCCCTGAGGTGTTAGCTTACACAACATACTGAAAAACAAAAAATGGAGAAAAAAAATACCCCACACAGCCCCCTTACCTCTCAGGCAGTCAGATACACATACATAAATGCACATCCATCCTTGACCTGATATGCAAAGTGCAATTAAAGCTGTTTTGGTATGCAGGCATGCTCTGTAAACAAAGTCTACTGTATGATGCATGGCTGCTCATCCCAAAGATAGGAGGGTGTTAAGGGTGAAGGAGGCAGTAAAACATCATGGGAACCATCACCACTTGCAATAGGGCTGGTATTTTCTTAGATAATCCATTCTGCTTCTTTTGACAAAAGATAAAACCTCGGGAGCCATTTCCCCAACACATATCCTCATACGCCTGTGAGATATTACCCTTGCCTTATCTGGGAAACATATGGGCAGAGCTTTGATAGATTGTGGCTCTAAAAGGAAGAAATCTTTATTCAGGGAGTGACGGTTTAATCCATGTAAACCCCTCTCGGTGTCTAACACTTATCTCGCCATTCATTTTCTGTACAAAAGTGCAATTTGGCACTCTGGAAACTTTACACCACTTTTAAATTAATTAACATTTGAGTTCATTTCTCAGCTGAAACTTGTTCTGTAAGTGTCACGTTTGCTTAATTACCTAACAAGTAACTAATTGCCTCGAGATTAGTTTTTCCAGTCATGGATGAAAAATCCCCCCCTCTCTTAAAAAGCTTTATTCTCTACAAGATTTATCTTCGACACAAATTGCATGCCTATGGATGTGATAAGAGCATGCTGTGTACAATAGAACGCCACTGCATCTGCTGAGGAAACTGTGTTGACTTCATGTCATTAGTCTGGCAAGGAGATACCACAGTGTACTGTACACACCACAGTGTCCATTAGGGGTCCAAGTCAGTGCCTGTACATCGAATAGGATTCTTAATTACACATGGTAAAGTAGGCTAATCGTGCAACTAAATCATTTAGAGGTAGCAAATGACTTTCTGCTTCAGGGCTGTTTATTGACTTCAGCATCATCAACTGTACCAAAGTCATGCTAGGGTTTTAAAATTATGAGCTACAATATTGAAATCGCTGCTGGATATTTGATAATGTACTGGCCAAAAATAAAACTCCAAGCATAGAGGAATACTTCACCTCACAAAAGGCCATTTGTTATCAACTCTACTGAATGTGTGAAGAAAATGTTCAAAAATCAGAGAAATTTCTTGACAAACTGAACTCATAGGGGCATGCGTTTAACAAAAGCAAAACTATACCAAAACATCTGTTTGCCATCTTAAATGGTATAATCCATGTCTTATTTATCCAGTCGTATGATCAGTACTTCTCAAACTGACAGCCTTTTTCAATGGGAAACTGAGCAGGAAGTGAAACGTATTCATGCTCTCTTCAAAGTCAGACTCCATTGACAAAAATGGTATATTTACCTTGCTGGACATTGGCACTGCTGGTCTCCCATTGTCTTGATCTGTAGTTTGTTTGTGTGATTGCATGACTTTGGTGAATCCAAACACCAAAGTCACACAATAACACAAACAAATGATGCAACAGTAGACCAGCACCTCTTGTGTTTAGCAAGATTAAATGACTGATTTTGTCAATGGAATCTGGCTTTGAAGAGAGCATAGAAGTTTTACTTTTAGTTGAGTTCTCTGTTGAAACGGGCTGGTTGTTAGGGAAGTACTGAGCGTACACCAATAAATGAGGCTTGGATTATACTGCATGAGTTGTGTCAGAGATGTTTTGCAGATGTTTTGATTAGGTTTTGCTGTATAAAACACGGCCCCATATGTTTTCAATTTATCATGAGTTTTATCAGTTTTTGGATTCTTCATTTATGGGAGGCATGACAAAAAAACTTTTTTTTTTCAATAAATTAAACGTGACATGGGGTGAGTAACTGATAAAACAAATAATCATTGCGGGGTATAGTATGCCTTTAACGTTGATGGTAGTGAAAATTTCTGCAGTGCAATATATGGGTAAGACCCCCAGATACACTGGATCCTACACTCTGTAATGCATTTTAAAGGTCTATTCTTCAAACCTGTCCTGCCTGGTAAATGCATACATCTGTTCTGTTTAAAAAAACAAACAAAAAAAAAACAGATAATACCCCAATGTCATTTGATGACATCACACACTACAAGTGTAAATGAATAAGGTAAAGATTACTACAGGCATTTTTTTAAAAAAAAAGTTTTCTGAAAATGTATCTCTAAATATGCAAATGAGTTACCCTGGAAATCCAGAGTTCTTGCGAGAGCACAATTTGAATTTGCTCAGCGAGTCACTCTGGCAATCAGTAGTGATGCTCATTACCCGTGCTGTTGGAACCGAGCTGCACCAATCACATCGGTGTATCTGATATAGGCGGGCCAGAGGCGAGCTAAACAGATGATGACAGCGCTGCAACGACGAAGTCTGGAATCAGTCAGTAAACATTGCAAGATGGCTACGGCTGAACACCAGTTGTTTGAAACGGCTTTGGCCGCTACAATGAACGAGTTAGACTTGGCTTTTTCTCTAAAAGAGGAACAGAAGACGCCGCTCAAGTCGTTCCTTTGCAAGACGGACGTTTTTGCTGTTTTGCCGACCGGATACGGCAAGAGTCTAATCTATCAGTTAGCTCCGCTGGTAGCTAAGCTCTGGATACGTCACCCCGTGTATTGTTCTGATTGGTCGTAGTGTTATCCAATTGTGTGCAGTGATATTTTCAAATGCATGCTTGGTGCCATTACTCATAGCCAGACCCTAAATCTTTCTAGATTTGGATTTGGATTTCCAGGCCACAAATGAGGCATCATCTTACTATATAGGTGCTATTTTACATACATTTCCACAACAAAAATCTGATTATTGGACAAAGTCAGGTTCAGAATTCTTGTTTCGTTTTGTTGTCATATTAGAGTCAAAGTTTTTGTTTTTTTTGTGTACAGAGGGAACTTGAGATATATTTTTTCATCACTCCATAAATCAGAAAATACTATCAACAGCCATACCAAAATCAATTTGCACCATGTCTTTAGGATTTTTTTTTTAAATATAAATCAGGCTATGGATGACGTTTGAACAGACCCATTTGTAAAAAAAAAAAAAAAAAAAAAAAACATTCAGAATATAGACAAAAATAAAACTGGAGAATGTGGTGTATGTAAATGCTTGTGAAATGTAAATTTCTGGCTCTTAGTAAATAATAGATATAACCACTGGATATAACCCTCAGACTAAGTATTCTGAAATTTTATGTTTAAATATGCATAAGAGGTATTGTCTAAATAAAAATGCCATCTTTGCATACATTTACAGAACAGAAATCTAAATAAAAAACAACAAGTAAACATGTATTTTTGGACATTTGCTTTCCACTAGTCTGAAAGAAGACATGTTATGGAGGCAAAATATCCCAAAATCTCAATCTGGCTAATGCATAAAAAACTATATTTTCACTTGTGGTGTGCCTATGCTTATGTTGTTACTGAGACCATTATACAAATGAGAGGCCCCCCTCAGGCACCCCATAAGAAATGCATGACACTGCTTTGATTCAGGTCACACAAATTGAATTGTCTATATTTTCTAGCTTACACACAATTTTACCAGTTCGAGCACTCTGCTGCTGTATGACTGCAGCGATCCATCTTCCACAGCAAGGCTCCCTTTTCCAAAACTGCCTTAAAAATTTCCAGTTTTCACCTGTTTACAAACACAGCCCTCCAGGGCAGGTGCTCATATATTTGTTGCCTGAGGAAGAAAAAGACACTTAAGGAGCCTGGGAGTCATCAGAAAGTTGCAGTTTTGTTGGCTATGTTTCCCTTGGCAACCACACCAAGAGAGAATGATTTTGTGAAGAATAGGGAAAAAATACTGGATGATAGGGAGGGCGATGATAGATTCTGATAGTCCGACTGACTGCTGCTGCATTCATCTAATCATTAATTTTAGTTTTAAATCAAATACGATTGAGGCGCTTCTAAAAATGCTAATAAAAAATGTCTCAAATAGAAACATAAAGCAAAAGAATAGCAACTAAATGTCCATTTGAGAGCCTCTGTGTTTGCCTTTGGCTACCTTTCATGACCTTAGCTGTGGGCCCGTCCACAAATGTTGGAAAAATTTCAATGCATGTTTCCTTGTTTCATTCCAATTGTGAAAGGGACAAACGCATTTTGTGAGCAGAGGGAAATAATGAGCAAGACAACGAGGAAGAAGAATGAGACAGAGGATTGTTATGGAGAGAAGAGAGTCGTTATGTCAGGTGGTACGAATGGATCTGAAATATTCATCATCCTCCCTTGGTCTTTCTTGAGACCATTGTCAGCGTTTCTGATGTAACCAGCACTGAACAGGAGTATGACAGGACAGAAGAGTCAGGGCTGGGTGGATATATCTAATCAGCATGTACAAAAACACCATGTACTGTTTATGCGATATAAATTCTGTAAGTTAGTGCTGATGTTAGGGCCCGAGCACTTCTTGTATTCTGTCATTGTTACACAGAGCACTGGAGGATTTTGTTGCAAAAGATGACATTCAGCATTTGTGGCAGTACTGAACTCTCCAGACATGACCCTATTTTACAAAATGCATAAAAGCACAAAATGAAAGCAAATCACACCATTTGGAGGTGAAATGGCTACTTCAACTCCCCGCTGTGAAAATGACAGCACTTTGAAGTTTTACTTTTCTTGTCTCCTTGACGTATTACGTAATAAATGTGAAATGATGCTTTGTTCACTAATGGATGTAAGGGATGGTGATGTTCCTTCCATTTAACGTCATATTACGTATAATTAAGATGTCACTGTCACTTTGAATGGGGCCTCTTAAACGAGATAGAGAAGGCAAGACAATGAATGTTCCTTCTCATGCTTTTACTTGGTAGGTAGTGAAGAATTAACCCTCTCGAGATGGATCACTCAACAAATTTAAAATGCTATAATCAGTCACTTTTGTATTTAAAACCCATTGTATGCTACGTCCCCAGCACCAAATGGCAGGCGGATACAATTAGCAACTAGCTTGTGAACATAGTGGAAAATTCAGCAGCAAAAGAGCCAGATATTTCCCTTATGAATTGGTGGAGACCAAAACAATGCTAAAAGAGAGAGAACATTGTCCAGAAGTTCCCAAATTAGTGATAATGTTGCTCTGTATCTCCTGCATGTGTGAACTTTTTGCCATATCCAGAGTAAGGTTGCAATGATTTATCAATTTGATAACTGATGAATCGGTTGAGTAATTTTTTGGGGAAAAAACTTTCTACTTTCCTAACTACTATATTACAGAAAGCTGAATATCTTTGGGTTGTAGACAACACAAGACATTTGAGGACATCATCTTGGGCTCTGGGAAACACTTGGTATGTTTACATCTACACTGATATTCCTCTAATGTTCCTAATACAGGTTTTGTAAGAGAGAACATTCCGTTTGGATATTCTGAATAAGGCCCCATTTCAAATGTAGTACTTTCTGAACAAGACATGTGGGATACGCTGACACTTTGTGGTTTACAGGCATTTTTTGGACATGTATATACCATGTTGAGAGTATGTATCTTAATATGGGTTGTTGTTGGGTACAGTTCAGGGCTGTGATGACAGGCAGGTGCTTCTGGAAACATTGGAAGTGCAAGCTAGATAACACTATGTAACTAACTGCATACTGCAGCAACAGACAACAGAAAATACTGAAATTACCAAAAATTTCTACATATTTGGACAATTTACCAATCATCGGAAGTTTGGTGGAAATGTTATCGCAAGCCTTATTAGTTGCTAGCGCTATGTTGTACAACTATGGGTAGTCAGACACCAACATTAGCAGCTCCATCTTGTTGCCTTTCAGCTTCTGTAATGCCCGCCCCCTTCTATTTGATCGGCTCAAGACAGGCGGCTACCACCAGAACTTCAACACAATGACGTGTGCAAGGCAGAGCAAAGTCTGTGCACTTTCAAGTGGGTGGCAACCAATTCATGATCAAAACCGCCATGTTCAAAACCACTTCCCCTCCCTCTGCCTCCTTTCCACGATTAAAATGACAGCAAGCAGCAAGTTGCCACACAGTGATTTGAATGCAGGTTAAGGTGCTGAGTGCATAACAAAGCATCAAAACAGAGCTCATTTATCAAAAAAAGTGGCAGGAAAGGATCCCCTGGAACCACCTACAGGGGTCCGGGCTAAGCCCCAAATGTCCTCATATCCTAGAAACACCCCTGCATACATGTGCAGGGCTGCTAACTGGTCCATGACCTTCTGTCATTTTGCAAAAATGGCCCAAAAGCAAGTTGAGTATCTCTGTAATACAATATGTCAGTGTTGTGTTGACAGCCTGTTTCAGCTGCCCCAAAGTGGCCAAAATAATCAGTAACATTAATTATTAGTTTCAACATCAATGATGATTATTACGATGATTACTGTTATTATTATTTTAGCAAGCACTGAAAGCACTAGTGTTCTTTTTGGTATACAGATGCATCCTGTCTTTCCCCAACGGGTGACCCAAATTAACATCATATGCTACAGTGCTATGCAGTAAACAGAGAATACAAAATTTGTAGTACACTGTCTTTGCAGTGTGTATGCAGGAAATCAACACACCTAATCGTCTCATGCTGTACTAACAAGAAACGATACATGATGTGCGCTGACGGATGTCAAACTAATAACAGTGAACATCAGCGCCCTTACAAACCAAGCAAGTTTAGTATGCATGCTGAGTACACTGTCTTTAACACTTGTCACTTCTCCAGAGTCAACACTTCACACTGACAAGCCTGTTGGAATTAGTATGTAGTATTAAACTTGGGACGCAGCATCAAAGTTCCCATATCTCCCTAAGCAGCCCTATTGCAAAAAGCGTCACGCACGAACAAATTAATGAAGTGATGCAGAGAGACTGGTTCCTATAGACGGGCTCATAGACACATAATGAATTGAAGAGCTGACCATGAGGAGATCCTGGGGAAACTTCAAGATACCATGGTTGCATTTTCTTTCTTTGTTCTTGGCCTTAGAAGTGTCTGCTTTATTTGTGGGGGAGCAAAACACCTTGATGGGATTACATATTTAAGCATTAAAAGACATTGGCTATGGGGAAAAGTCAATCACATTCACTGTATGCTTTGCCTTAACCGATGCGTATAATGCTGTATATAAAATGTTAGCTGTGATATCATTATCCACTCAGAGTTATATTTATAAGTCATTCTGTGTAACCTCCATTATCCCACTCTGAGTTAATATCAAATTTGCTTGGAAAATGCACATATGTTAACAAATATTGTTGATTTCAATCAGCGTTTCATAAATAATGGCAACATGGAAGAAATGACACAAAACATAGCCTATTGCAAGACTGGAGGTGTCATTATTGTGCATATGGCTGGATCAGCAGCATCCTCTGCTTGGTGAATCATGAGCACATTGTGGTAATGCCTCCCACCAAGATAATCTTAACTGCATGCTGTACTGTATATCCACTCCTGCAGGAAGAAGACAAATGTACAATTTTTTTTTCACATATCCACTCATATGGATTTCAGGACTTTATTGAGCAATAAAAAATATACACCAAGGAAAATATCATTTTCCTTATTCCCCATATTGTTGTTCTTCCATCTTAAAATCTGATTCAATACTTCCAGATGTACGACCCATGATCCAAAGCGACAAAATGAAAAGAAAAAAAAAATAGAGCAGTCTTTTTAGTTCAACAGTTGGAGTTGTAAACCACTGGGAACAGTTTTGAAAGCATCTCTGTTTATATTGTTCACTGAAAATTTGAAAAACGGATTTCAAACAGATTTGGTTTGGACAGGGGTGAAATCACAGACTAGGTCGTCACATCTGAATCTGCCTCTCCATAGAGTTCTGCCAGTTTCTGGAACTCAGGCCCCCATTCCTCCAGGTAGTTATAATCCTGCTCTGATTGCGTACCGGGAGTGTCTAAAGGGCTGATGGATCCTGTGGGTGAGCCCTGGCCCTCATATGCGTAGGTCTGGAGGGAGTCGTAGGGTGGCACGCTGGTGTCCATGTCGGCTTCCACCAGTCTCTGCTTGATGAACTCATGCACATCCACCTCGTCCAGCTCCACTGATGGGCTTCGGCGTCCGCGGTGTGCGCCGCAGTGTTTTCTTGCCTCTGGGCGAACGTCCCGTCGGAACTTCAGCTCTTCAGCGGCAGCTGGGTTACGGAGGGCGATGATGTCGAAGGCCTCGGTGTCCTCCTCCCCTCCGCCTTCGTCGTCGTAGGTGACCACGTTCTCGCGGATATCCTCTTCAGAGATGATAAGGGGCTCCTTCTTGCTCCGCCTCAGTGTAATGAAGAGAACCACGATGGCTGAAAGACAGCAGACAAATTGCATCAATGCTTGCATTTAAAAAAAAAAAAAAGAAGTGCTGAGGATAATACGCTTCAAAACACAAAATAAGTAAACCATATGCTACAATGAAAAACAAGTATAATTCTGGAACATAACTTCATACAATAAACTGACAATCTTGATAGTTGTAGACCAAAGTCAGACAGGAAGACAATTGCTATTCTTGACAATTAAATTGACAAACCGCAGAGCAGAACGATCTCCCATAACACAGAACAGCTGAATGTGGTTACAGTGCTCAGCCATGTTTTCCTTAACAGCCAACCAAATGAACACAAGCTGATTTTATGTGCATATTTATCCGATTTTCCATCAGGGCACTAAAACTAGCCAAGCGTTGAAGAGTTGTAAATCAATAATACACATTACGTCAACATTAGCGTTGGCTGTGATGTTACTTTGAATGCAAGCTGTTGAGATGATGACAATATACACATTATCATCATCTGTGGAACAAATCTGATCTCATAACCAGCCGATATGCAAAACAGCTTGTAAATACAAAGCAAACGTGTCAGCATATGGAGGTATGTCTCATGGAATCATCTTTTAGTTGTAGCTGAGGCCAGTGATAGAAAGAATAAGCCAGTTTTGCCACTTTAAAGAAACTGTAGCATGTCTCTGCAGATAAGTAGCTCACAGTGTATCCTCTCCAACTGTTAATGAAGTCGTGAAGCCTGGTAATATTTGATGACATGCTACAGCTTGGAACTTGTTCCTACAGTACAACTAATGAGAGTTATACTTCTTCGGGTTAATGATGACCTTGCTGCAAGATGTTAACACTAACATCTATTTAATATAATGGCGTAAGCGAGGGAAGTACATTTGTACAGCAGTGCAATATCTAAAAGGAGTTCATTATGTTACATTAACAGAGATGAGCAGGCTGGATCAGTGTTTCTGCAGAGGCATCCTTACTTCACAATCGGATTTTGTTGAACATTAGCAGGAGGAAAAACATAAAGGTCCAAAGGAACAAAAAAAGAATCCCTCTGATGAATAATCCCTATTTTAAAAGGCAAGATATATATATATATTATATATGTTTTTAGCATCTTGGCATTCCACATCAAACTATTTAATGCTATATTTATCTAACCAGCAACACACCACAGCGTTAAATCAGTTTTCAATTTTAACACGTACAAGGTGAGAGCTCAGCAGAGGGATGGGGAGGTGTTGGTGCTGCTGGATTATGAGGAGGTAGAGGTTTCAGCTTTCATAATGTCAAGGATGCGACGATGCATTTGGCTAATCTACTGTATTTACTGAAGCAATACATTTTTGTATTCATATTGTGGTGACTATGGCATGCTGTAGACAGACTATAAAGTGATTTTCAAAGAGAAGATTTAAGCCTCAGAGTAGACTTGGAATAAAGGTGCGTCGACACCAAGCTTGAGCTGCTTAGTCAAACAGCGGAGCCTTTACTCTTTCAGTTCACTTGGGCAGGTGAATATAATCCCATTCCAGCAGTGGGGGGATTGAATAAGTGACCAAAACAGACTGAAAATGCAAGACCTCTTCTAGGTTTTGTCACAACTGAGAACCTAAACCAAAGACAGTACAATAAATTACCCTTTTATGGGGGTAATCATGGACAGATTACCTGGTCAGAGAGCCTCTATAACAAAAAAATAAATATAGTCCCCTACTACTGCAAAGTAAAACACTGTGTTCACATTTATTTGAATGAGGCCACTGCATTGATACAGCAGAGGTGCCAACGCAGGACTGCTGTTAAAAAAAAACAAAACTGTCTCATCTTTTGCCACAATATAACCTTGCAGTCGCTGCAATGATAGATAAAAGCAAAGCAAGATTTTTAGGGAGTGTTACACTTTCAACTTGCATTCTAAGGGCCTCATCACACAGAAAGCGTTTTTGCAGCTAAAGATGGCTTTTTGTAATTGTTTTAAATAAGAATTAAGCTTTTTGCGTTAGCGATTTTTGCATTGCAATGCGACTTACGTTTCTGCACTCTGGACACCTGGTGTTTTTGCCAGAGCGCATCCAATCAGATAATTTGATAGGTGGACCTTCTGTGGTGGTCACCACAACACATTTACATTTGGTAAATAATGGAGAAGAAACTAGTGGATACCCAGAGCTCTATGGCTCGACAATAGACAGCAGGTTGTCAAACTGCCCCTGAGTCATCCCAAGATATGCCTGGAAACAGCCACCATGGAGGCGAAGTTCCTGGACCAACTGGTGGTACACCCAGTGATCCACCCTCCTTTTCAGGGTCTCATGTATCAACACAGATCTCTGTTTCCCTGCACCCAACAAACTATTTGCTGACAGCTTCTCAGGCTCAACCAGAGCTAAAGCAAGCACCCTCTGCCTGAACATTTTAGAAACTAGCTACTAATTACTATGAAAAAACAAACAAACAACAACAGTAGATTGATTACACAAGAAGGTTAGTGTAAGGATGTGATGGGGTGGTTGCCTGGTAACAATAAAAGGCGCAGCAACCCCATTTTTTTTGTTTGTTTGTTTTACCAGGGGCATTGCCTGTTTTGCAATTTGCAAAACACTCTCTGTTTGATTGGGGTCTAAGACAGGCTGTTCTTGTGCAGTGTTCTTATGTTTTCCAACAAAAAGTAATACATCAAAATTCGTACATATACACAATCATGAACCAGTAATTTGTGTATAACCCACTTGTTTGGGAAGGCTTAGATCCTGTGACCAATGCATTGATGGGAGGAAAAAAAGGAAGCAGGTCATTAAGGAAGTAGGTTGAGATGGGTGGATGGGTCATAAATCACGGGACTTTCACCAAGGAGACGGGTGTTGCAACTGTGTGAACCTCGAGTGAACTTAAGGTTAATTTTAGGTACATCGTAGCCATGTTTCTCTTTCCTAAACTAATAAAAGAAACTTTACTTGCCTAAACCTAAACTCTGTAACTTTAAGTTAAGTAGGTAACTTTATGTTGAGTACATAACATCATTTATGGGGTACAAATCTGAGGATATCATATGAACTGTTGTGTGTGCATTTTCATAGGACATCATACAAACTTTTGTATGAGGAAATGTTGTCCAAGGCCATATTTATCATCTCGCTAGCATCGAAACATTCCAACCCCACCAATGCATACCCTTGCATTTGAATGCAAGGCAAAACTTGACCTGAACACTAAAAGGGCAAGGTCTCAAGATTTTGACAGTGGACTTCAGGTGCACAGGTAACACATCTTAATGCTTGTCATTACCTCTACCAAGTAGGTAATATTTTCAGTTCAGTTTGGTGGTTTGGCTGTCAGCAGGATTATGGAAAAACCCCTGGCCTGATTTTCATGAAACTTGGCGGGATGGGTGCAGCATGGGGCAAGGAAGAACCCAATAAATGTTGGAGTGTATCACGGAGCGGATACATGAATAATTTTTCACTTTTGTTAACATTGCAAGATAGGGCATTTGGCCTAGGCAGGTGACTTAACTCTCCATGTTCTCTTCTAGTTTATACTGATTTTATTTTTGCATATTTTCCCCAAGAAATGTACAATTAATCAAGTTACCTCAAACCAAGTAGCAAAGTTAATAAAGTGGACCCGAGACCCCAAGGCAGGAAGTTTAGGCAAGCCTAAACTAATAAAATGAATTAACTTAGTTTGGATTCTTACTCCCATGGCTATTTCTTCTCCATATTTTTAACTGCAGGGTCTAGAATCAAACTTTTAGCATGGCAGGATAATGGGTGACTAAAACTTAGTCTAGTAACTGAACTGCTTGTGAGGCCATGGGACATTTTCTTCAAGCCTTAATTGAGTTGCAGTTGGATAATGTGAAACTAATGTAGAGTGCAACAAAGTAAACTTTTCCATTATAGACTAAAATGCGTTTGACTGCACCCTAAGACACCTTATGACTATGAAATGATGCACAGATTCATCTCTCTACACATATTTAATTGTTGTGCAGTTCCTTACCTGCATTTTAATGAAATGTCCCCCAACCTGCATGTGCTTAATCCATGAAAAATTGACTTTACTCCACCTGGTGCACTGCTGCTGCCCAAGTGGGGTTAGAAAGGGTGAAAAAATGCAATTTGTGTGGGACAGTGCTTATCACTCAACTTGTTTAAAGCAGCCAATTACACAATGCAAAGATGTGAGAGAATGTGGGGTGAGCTGGGTCAATCACTGTGAGCAGAACTAGGAAATAAAGAATTTAGGTTTTTTTTTTTTTTTCCATTTACTGCACAATGTGTATTTTGGAGCTACTACAATTTTGGTCACTTCCCACTCTCTATCTACAGTATAAGATCTCACTGTGGTTTAGAGGTAAACAGCCGGAATATAATGACTCGGTTAATGCACCTTCCAGACTGCACTTTCCACAGTTCATGATCTACTTGTATTTGTTGTATTTTCCTATCCACTGTACACACTATATTGTATTACACTCTCTACATTAATGCTCCCTCAATGGTCCATTCAGGTCATTTCATTTGCCTAGCCAAGGCCAGTCCAGGTCTAGCTATTGCTCAGTACACCACTTATGTCACCCGGGAGCATTACCCAAGTCTACAGATATACATTTGCTGCAGCAGGAGCAATCGCAAAGTCTCATTTATGCTGCATTCTTCAGGGTTATGGAAGATTACACTGGGAGACTAGAGGGACTGTGTCATAAAATAATGTCTCTAATCCAGATAAGAGGCCATTCCTTGTAACTTCTTAGGGAAGACATCTCAGCTTACAGACAGTAAAACTTATCGAACAAAAGTAGACAAGGTCTTCTCATGCACTGCTCACATGTACAGCTACAAAAAATAATGCACCACAATTCATATATAGAGTAACTACTGTATAACCCTTGTTATTGGAAAGGCTACGATCATGTGACCAATGTGCTGACAGGAGTAAAGAAGGAAGCAGTATGTAAAGACTGAGAGTCCGGGTAAGGAGGTAGGTTGGGGTAGTGGATGGGTCAAACAACACAGGACTTTCCCCCAGGAGACAGATGTTCGTGACCGTGTGAAACCAAGCAAGATATGTCTTTACCATGTTTCTTTTCCTAAACCTAACTTGCGTAACCCTACTTGCCTAAACCCATCTACATAACTTTGTGTTAAGTACGTGACTTTATGTACCAACCGTTGTATGTGCTTTTTCACAACCTACAATATGAACCATTGAGGATATGTTAAAGGAAAAAACACTAAAAAGATCACAACTGCAAATATTTTAAGTCTAGTGTTTGTGTTGTCTTCTGATGTCTTTGAAATATAATAACAGCAAAGCACTTCTTCAACATTTCCCTACATTTTTAAGTGTGAACAGTCAATTTGAAACAGCTTTTTTAAAGTGTTTTGTTTATTTGATAATGTTGACAGTTTGCCTACCAGACCTTTTATGGCACTGACTCACAGACTATCCTGGGGCAAATGTAGCTCAGAGGTGGAGCGAGTTGTCCACTAATCGGAAGATCGGTGGTTTGATCCCTGGCTTGTCCAATCCACATGTCGAAGTATCCTTGAGCAAGATACTGAACCCCAAATTGCTCCCAATGGCTGTTCCATTGTTGTGTGAGTATGATTAAATGGTTACTGAGTAGCAGGTGGCACTATGTATGGTAGCCTCAGCCACCAGTGTGTGAATGGGTGAATATGACGTAGTACAAAAAATCGCTTAGTGGTCAGAAGACTAGACAAAGTGCAGTCCATTTACCACTTACAAAACAATTTAACCAGCATGTCTACACAATGGTGGCATGGCTAGTGCTATTGGTGATTCAAACAAAGTAGCTATCGGTACTGCAGAAGCCAGAGATTTATAACTCCAACAGAGATATTATCATATTTTAATGGAAACTGCGCCCACAAGGTCTGAAAAAATAAGTCAGAAAATCAGCTACATCGACAACAACTTTGAGCAACTCATTGAGTTGTAGCATCCAGCCAGTCTTGGGAAATAGCTATGACTGAATGATGAGCACAAGAAATCATGAACAATGGGTTTGACCATGAAGTAAAAGCTACAAAGTTCCTCCATCCAAGTCAAACTCACAGCACTTTTGTAAAGGACCTGGCCTTCCTCCCCCGCTATTGCATTCTCTAAATTGTGTGCTCTGCAAAATTGAAATCATAACACATTTTTCAGCTATAGCAACTGTAATGAAGCCAGTGGTGGAGCTTGTACCAGCTCACTTGGAAGCATATGAATTTTATATTTTATGTTTTTGAACTGCTGCATAATTTGGTTCATGCAGGCTAAATAAAATTTCCATTGCATCTGCAGTACAGTATACCTTTACTGCACCTGCTTTTTTCACTTTCTGCATAATATGATACGTAGTTTAAGTGATAATACACATACTTTCATTGTTTTTTTCTTGGCTTTTAAAAGTAATTTCTGTCTGTGATTCTATAATACTTCATTTAATTTGGGAAGTGGGAATGACAATAATTGAGGGCTGGTAAATGGAGGGGTGGGAGGAGGTTTTACTGAAAAAGAACACCTCAAAGCTCACTATTATCAACTGAGTCAGATTAGAGATAGTTTGTATCCCTTTCTGGTTTGCTGCAGGCCTAATTAGGATGGCTTATTAGAGGGCTCGGAGATAAAACATGGACATTAATCAGACAGACTAAAAACAATCACAGACAAACAAATCACAGTGACAAGCAAGAATTAAAAATGCAACTCGTGTCTATGTAAGTGATATAAACACTGATGCACCGGTTTTACCACTTTTGTCTGTCAACCACTCAACTTTATAGTGCATTTCTAAAACCAACTTGCCACTTTTCATTCTTTGCTCAGCCTTGAGCAGTTGTGTTTAAACAGTATTGTTGACCAAAATGAACTTGAAGAGCCATCTCAAGGTTTTATGGGAACAAGGAGGTAGATATCAACAATTTCTTGGCAAGCACAGGCACATACTGTAGCTCAAGTTAAATAATATGTTATTTTATGATAAGATTTTTGGAGGCATTTTTGGACTTGTTTGACAGTACACCACTCTGGAGGTGGTCTGGCTCACATTGTGTTGCGTAAATGGTTGAAATTCAATCTGTTTACAATTTATAAAAATCTCATCTAGGAAGTTGAAAAATCACCAAACTTACCTATTCTTGCTAAAGGTTATGTCTGGCAAAAGTTAGAAGTAGTAGCAATAGTTAGAAGTCTTTTCTTGCACATAAAGTAAGGATGTTCCTAACGTCTAATCTCCCTAAACACTAAATCTGAACATTCGTGCAATGACTCTCTCATGCACAAGAGAACATACACACATGCACTGTCCAGGCTTGTCATGATGTCCCGTGCCTCCAAAGGCACCTTTCTTGTTCAATCTAACATGAAGACATCCAGCCGGCTTTCCACCAGTTTTCCTCTGGGTATCTTAATAATTAGTTTAACCTACCAATTATTCTGATACCGACTACCAAGGCTAACAATGTTTCATCGTCTAGTCCAGTCTAGTCCAGTCCATTTTTCAGGCCAAGAACCCCTTAGCTGAAGGTGACAGGGCGGGGACCCCCCTCACCACATATAGTGTGTAAAACTGACTTGCATATTAAAGGAGAGGTCCGGTATTTTGCACTTTGAGCCCCATTTCTTGGTTGTTTATGATGAACTATTGTGGAACTATTTTTTCAGCTGCCTCACACCCGTGTGTAAACTTCCGCTTGATCTTTCGTTTGACCCTGAAGCGCTATACACTCCAGCTCACTTGATGGTGATAATGCTCCTTTACGTGGGTGTCGCCAACCGGGATGTGTAATGGGACACAGAAAAGAAGCAGAAGAAGAAGGTCGGTGTTGTGTTCAAAGGCATCGTACTGCGAATGTTGTTTACAAGTGAGTAATCCATTGTGCAGTTGTTTAAACTTATTACAAAACTTTTTCGTTCGTTCTCGTTCTCCCTCCAGGAGCACACATAGCACTGTCTAGCCGGCCCTTTTGCTGAGCTAAAAGACTACAACGACTACAACCTTGTCGTAAACAAACCCCTTTCTGTTTCTGGTGGCAGATTACTACCAACGGACAATGAGGCTTCCTATAGAAAACCAATGGGGTAGAGAAAATGTCAAATAAATCATCACGGAAACCACAGTTTGCTACGATTTTTATGTCAGAACATCAACGAATACCACTGACTTGGTGAGTTTCATGGCTTTGGAAACAAATGTTTTGGGTGGTTTTAGGACAGGTTCACACATGGCCATAGGACACACAGCAGTGTTAAGCCAGGCAGGGGAAAGCCAAATTCTCAGAAAATGAGCAGTTGTCACTATTTCGGTCTTAACCACTCTATTTCATCATAAACAACCCAGGAATGGGGCTCAAAGTGCAAAATACCAGACCTCTCCCTTAAATTGGGCAATAGAGGTTGTCAGGCAGAGGGCCATATCGGCATCAGGCTACAGTCTTGACCTGTATTTGCTTCAGGTGAGGGAGGAAACTTCTATTTCAAAAAGATAACTAAAAATAATCTGATATTTTTAAACCGTGATTCTTTGACAAAATCTCTAATCTCGTGGGGGATGACGGGTCACCAAACATCTGTCCAATAGCTGTGCTATGTGTGAGACACTTTACTTGTAACTGGAGGGTGTGAACCTCAAATGCAGCGCAGGTCAAAAATAAGTAAATAAAAAGAAAAAAGGTGTGATCAGTTCCTGTCTCTTGCTGTTTCTCTTTCTCTCTCTCTGTCCTAACTAGTATCTGCCTTTTGCTGATGATTAGGGATTCAGCGTGTGTCTCTCACTCAAGCGTTTGCTCCAAACAGTGGTGATGGCCTTTTGTTCGCCTCAGCCAGAGGCTTTGGCATGGAGGAGGAAGACAGCCAGTATGAATATGCATAACCTTCACGCACTAATGTCCACAGACAATCACTGAAGAGAGGAGGGGAAGAGCGGCAACGGTGAAGCCGTGTTATTAGACAGTTTTGTCTAACCATACTGCAGTTTGGTTTGCAGAGGAAGAAAATGGTCTGCGACATCTCTAACATCCAAAGTTCAGCCGACAGATTATTGACTTTGCTATATTTGATCATAGATTTTGCGCCATCTTACAGAGATTTTCCACCTGTAAAGCTGACTGTCCACATTCTAAATTCAAAGTGTCAAGATCATATTTGCAAGTTTTATATATAATCATTTGCTGTCACTGCAAAGACTGGTTGCTATAGTAACAACTCACGCATACTCATTGACTGAGGGCATGCTCTCCGGGTGCTGCAATGAGCCTGTAACATGGATGTGCCCTGTTCGTTCTCACTGCATTTCTGATGGGAGTTTTATATTCATGGCACAGAACACGTCCGTCACACATGAAATCAACAAGAGTGGTATCTGTGTTGCCTGTCACCACATTCCTCCATGCTTGTCCACTGCTCTTCCAGTCACAACATGCGATGTCAAACATGTGCCGGGCTGGGAGTGATGGGGAAGAAGATTCAGTTGCATAGTAAAAGAGCAGATATGAATTTCAAATTGTCAACAAATGTGATTTAGGTCTAATCTGATTTTCTGATTCGAGCTGCCTTTCTGAACATGAACCCTCGCTGCTCTAGGATTCCAGCTCCACTCTCTAACGACTGAAGGTTTATTCTCAGTGTTCTTTCTGTTGTATACACCTCCTCTCTGAATCACATTGACCCTGCAATCTCCATTCCACTCTTCTTTGCTGTCTTTGTCCTCACCATCTCCTTTCTAGTCACCTCTCCTCCAGCTCTCTTTTCCTGTCCTTCATATCCTTTTCTTTTTCTTCCACCTCTGCCCTATCCAACTCTTTTTACCCTCATTCCTAATTCTACCTGTGTCCTCACATGTCTTTTCATCCCTCTCTCCTCCTCTGCCCTTGTCAAACCCTTTCAAACCCCTTCCACCCTTCCCTGCTCCTCTATGGTTCATCTCCTCCGTCCATGCCCTCAGGATATTTGCCCCTGGGCAGCTCCTCCCTGCCACAGTCCCCACAGCGGCTGTCCCAACTTACCCAGCAGGATGACGATGCACAGCAGGATTGCAATCAGAGCCCCTGTGCTGAGACCCGCTGAAGAAAGGAACGCCTCGCCTTGGCACATGCGGATCCTGCCGTGGCGCTGACACGGGCACACCCGCAGGGTCAAGGTGCTGGTGCCACTCAGCGATGGCTCCCCACCATCCCACACCACAATGGGCAGCTCGTATAGCTCCTGGGTCAGGTGGTTGAACCGCCGCCGCCTGGCAATAATGCTGGCCGTGCTGTCTGTAATGGAAAAAACATGTTCAGGAAAATTAGACCCCTTGGCTAAAAAGACTAATTGTTACTTTGCTCTTCATTCTCAATTGCATCACTCTTTCAACAAAGTCTGCAATTATCTTTTTCTACAGAATTGTCAGCTAAAAAAAAAAATCCAATCTACAAAATTTCCCTTTTTGAATTGTGTCTTTTGCTTTTGAAGTACGTGAACCTGGTAGATTTCCGACGTTGTCTTACTGCAGCTTCCCTGTGTGCCAAGGCTAATTAATTTCAAAGGTGTTCGTTTACTATTTTAATGTGCTGCAAAAGAGCATTTCACCTTGGCCTCTGCTGAAACACTTGTGTTAATGGAACATGTCATGCAGATAAACAGGAATAAAAAAGCTGAATTTGTAGAGAAGAAAGCAAACAAGAGAAAACTCGAGAGGAAGGTTTTATTAAAAGATTTGGCAAAGAGGGTTGCAAATAAACGCACAGATGCAACACTTGTACACACGAGGAAAAGAAAAAGGTGGATTGAAAAGGAGCTCACTGTGCTACTTGTTATGTCAGTACTCTCACAGCCTTGTTTACTTCAGCCTAATTTATTTCAACATCAGTGCATTGTGGGACTACAGGGAGACTGTATAAACAGGGAGCTTTATAAATACATGTATATACATACTATATGTATACGCTAAAAAACAATCCAGCAGTGGGAAGCACACAGAGCTCCTGCATGGTCAGCAACAGGGGCAACATCACCGACAGAGCCGCCATTAACCATCTGGGCGCATTTATGGTCCAGTTGCCCACGAAGTCCAACCAAAACCAAGTCACATCTATGCTGCATTCACTTCCACCATGGACAGTTTTGTTCAAAGTGCAACATCAGTGCAAAAGGAGTGCCAGCAGAGTGCTAGAAACTTCCTTCCTGGGAAAAATAAAGAAAAAGCTGACTACAGATTCAATGCATCTGTAACTTAAATCTATATTTGTGCACAAACAGCTATACAATGTACTTTAAGATTAGATTTATTTTCTTTAAATAAGGACATTTTATCTGAAGGGAAGATAAGATGATATTTGCTTGAAGGGTAACTTCTGTATTTTTCAACCTGGCCCATATTTTCCTGTGTTTTTGTGTCTACGTGATTAATGTGATGAACAGTTTTTGAGACTGGTCCGGGAACTGCCCATTAGTCCGACATGCCATTGTTCCGACCATATTAAACTCATTGTTACGAAGTCTGTTCCAAAATCATCATGATGCCCTGTGGTTAAGGTCTGGTTAGGTTTAGGCACAAAATCCACTTGGTTAGGGTCAGGAAAAGATCATGGTGTGGGTTAAAATGAAAAAGAAAGTGACAAACATAAGCCGTGAGCCTGCTTCACCTCAAGCCTTTCCCAGCTGACCCAGAGCCGGTTGCAGCGCACCATCAAGATAGAAATACGGCCGCTGGGAGCTGCACTGCGGACAGTCGGATTAATGGGATGTCGGATGTCATGAAACAGGCTGCATTGTAAACACTCCTGGCATGTTCGCAATCAATTTATGTCCACTACAAGTGCTTGTTTTTGCCACTGACAGGCTCAGATTATTATTCTAATTGTCTAACAATTAATGATCCCCACAAAGACAGACCTTCCTGATAAAGGGTACGATCCTTTTTGTTTGACTGTAAACAGCCCTGAAATCACTATTGCCAAAAACACCACACTCCAATTAAATAAGCAGTAGTTGTAGCATCTATAGAACCAGCATATGTTCACATCTAACTGGGTGAATACAGGGTTTATTTCCACCAAACCTGACTTGGATATTGTTGGAACAGTGGAAAGATGAACCAAGATGTTTCTGGAGTCTGGCAGGTTTGAGGATACTGATTTCAAGGCTGTTTTTGGTTAAACAAAAAGGATCTTTTTATCCCTGTGGGGATCCTTTCCAAAGTGTTGTAGTACACTTACAACAATAAAAGCCTAAAAGTGGCAAAAGCATTTTTAGGTGCACACTCCCCGAGTGGTTACAATGCAGGCTGTGTTGCAGCTCATGCCTTCTCACTCAATACTGGGCCAATTTCTGAAATTCTTCCCATTACTCACTTGGACACCAAAACATGAGAAAAAGGGTCCAAGTTCAAAAACACTGAAGTTTCCCTTTAACTATACTTTACTGGAAATTACTAAGTAAAAGATGGTAATTCTATATCATGAATAATTTAAAGTGTTGATTTGAGAAACTACTTTACACTGCTCATGTTTCCCCTGTGCTCAGCTCAGCGGAGTGTTCCAATAACCATTCATAGTCAGCTTTAAAATACCATTTGCTGCCAATGCAAGCTTGTTAGCCAAACTCACACAAAGATGGTTTCACCTGCACCCCGTTATCTGCACTAAAATAGCCGCTGTTCACTTGTTTTCTTCTGCAGCAATGCAGACAAAGCTTATTTCACATTTGGTAGGAGTGTTAAACACTTCTTTCCAAATGGCACGCATGCTAAGAAGCTTACACCAACATGTATAGACCCTAATAGCACAACCTTGCACGCTGGGCTGGTCTCATGGTTTACCATCAGGAATCTAACATGCAATCCTTACTGGCATGTGTAGGCTCTTTGAGAGGGGTTATCTCAGCAGGAGATCACCTGTCAGCGGTATGACAGGTGTGCAATTAGCTGTACTTGAGGAGACTGCTTGCAAGGCACAGACTGATCAACTGCAAAACTGAAGGCAAAATATCTCATTAAATGCTTGTATTGTGAGATAAGGAGTCACATAACAAACAGCAGCTGCAGTTTATGATCATCCATCCCTGTTCATTCAAAGTTTATGGATAGGTGAATCACATACCTGAATGACTAACTTGAGCCTCACATGACTGACTAACCAGAAACCTGCAGATGACACATTGATATATTTTCACACGACATTCTAAGTTTCGAAAAAATGCTGAATCGTGCACAGGGGCAACCTTTTCCTTTTCACCCAGCGAAAACACCTCCGCCATGCTGTACTATCGTGCTGCTGCTCTGAGACCTCGCCTCCCACTCCAATCTCTGCTCCATCTATGAATAATTACAATGATCGACAGTTGGAATGACAACACGTACTTCAAGCTTTATTAAGTCAGACTCACAGTATCACCGTATCAGCAAGCAGATGGGTGGAGGGTGGAGGTGGGGGGGGTGGGTTTTGAGAGAGTGGAGTATGAAAGATGCAAATAACAAGGAAGAGAGATGGGGAGTTGGAAAATGAGAGGAGGGAAGGAGAGGGAGGCGAGGGGGGTGAATAGAGGAGGTTGTGCGTGTATGTGCGAGCCAAAGAGAGAGCAGAGGACGAAGACGGAGGCTGAGGCAGAGAGAGACAAAACAGGCTGTGTGTACTGTGTCCGCTGTGGCTGCCTTTACACTTTGAATCACATACCCACAGCAACACGGGGTCCCTGTGCAGACCACGACGAGGAAGTGCACATCAATAATGTCATGCTAATTTCACATTAAAACTGCCTCTCTTGGCATGTGGGTGCAGGAGAGCTGTGCATTTTGTTGATTAATGCCGCAGTGAGATGGGCCATCTGCAGCCGCGCGGTGCCCACGTAGGAGGAGACACTGCACGAATTAGCACAGTCGGGTTAACCATGTTGTGACAGCTAGCTCTATGTGGCATACCTGCAGTGCAAGCCGGGTGACTACCCAGGAAATAAGGGAAAATATGCTCTTCACTAGCAATCACTTTTCCATCTTTTTCTGGTATCTTGGTTTCTAGCGCATAAAAAAAAATAGCATCAATATGCATGTGTTCATGGTTCCTCACAACCCTGTGGAATTCCCCCTGAGCTGGGTTCGTTAAGACAGAATACACACCACTAACTGGAAAACGGCCTCATTTTTTTTCCTTTTTTACTTTTCCAAAAGCATTAGCATGATAGGGCAAGGATCAGTTACATAACTTTTGTATCACATACATCCCTGTCTCTTCATCTCAAGATATGACGGGAAGTGAGATTTCACAGCAGCAGACAAAAAGTCTGCAGTTGCACAGAATTAGGCAGTTTTAGGAGAATAGTTGCCCTAGAGCACTCAACTATGATCTCTGTGGAAACTCAAGTCTTTCTCATAGTTTGTTTTCTTGATAAAGAATGACTGCCCTAAAAAGACATGTGGGACGTAAATGTAAAACAATAAAATCTGCAGTATAAGTTCAAACAATTAGTAATGACCAATTAGATTTAGATTTAAGGTATGTATCATATAGTGAATGCAAATATCTTTGTAAAAGGGATGACTCACTGTTAAACATATGAAGTGCGATTAAAAAAAGCAAGCCAACAATAGACACACCCGACACAACCACATCTCTACAGACTTCACACTTGCCTACACATGCACTTAGCTGTTTTCCTTGTGAACTTTGGTGGGTGTGTGCAGGTGCCGCTTATGGGATTCGGCACGAACCTTCTCTCCAGTTGCTACTTGTAGCACGACATACATTGTGGTGGCACTATTTTGGGGAAGAATATAGAAGTGGTCATGTTGCCATGTTGGGTTGGGCTCAAGTTTATACAGGCTGTGAAAATGTATGCATTATGTAGGTGCTGAAGATAATTTAGTCCATACTATTGTTCTTTCTACTAACAGAAGTGGTGATATACTTGCATTTCCTGCAAATGGTGCATCAATTTGTGTTTCTCTGTTTGACTTATAAGGCTCTGTATTGACTGAGTTGCATCAGTGAACCCACCATTATGAGTAATACATATCATCACTGTCAGGCAGAAGCCTTGTATGTCCAAAACTTCAAAACTTTTCAGGAAATATCTAGATATATTTATATACACTCACTGGCCACTTTATTAGGTACACCTTGCTAAGACTGGGTTGGACCCCTTTTGCCTTCAGAACTGCCTTAACTCTTCGTGGCATAGATTCAACAAGGTGCTGGAAACATTCCTCAGAGATTTTGGTCCATATTGACATGATGGCATCACACAGTTGCTGGAGATTTGTCGGCTGCACGTCCATGATGCGAATCTCCTGTTCCACCACACCCCAAAGGTGCTCTATTGGATTGAGATCTGGTGAATGTGGAGGCCATTGGAGTACAGTGAACTCATTGTCAGTTTGAGATGATTTGAGATGGTTTGAGATGATTTGAGCTTTGTGTCATGGTGCGATATCCTGCTGGAAGTAGCCGTCAGAAGATGGGTACACTGTGGTCATAAAGGGATGGACACGGTCAGCAACAATACTCAGGTAGGCTGTGGTGTTTAAAGGCAGGTGGTTGATACAAGGCAGGATGGATCAATGCTTTCATGTTGTTAACACCAAATTCTGACCCTACCATCTGAATGTGGCAGCAGAAATCCAGACTCATCAGACCAGGCAACGTTTTTCCAATCTTCTATTGTCCAATTTTGGTGACCCTGTGCGAATGGTAGCCTCAAAGTTCGATGTGTTGTTCATTCAGCGATGGTCTTCTGCAGACCTTGGTTGTAACCAGTGGTTATTTGAGTTACTGTTGTCTTTCTATCATCTTGAACCAGTCTGGCCATTCTCCTCTGACCTCTGGCATCAGAGAACTGCCGCTCACTGGATATTATCTCTTTTTCAGACCATCCTCTGTAAACCCTACAGATGGTTGTGTGTGTAAATCCCAGTAGATTAGCAGTTTCTGAAATACTCAGACCAGCCCGTCTGGCACCAACAACCATGCCACGTTCTAAGTCACTTAAATCACCTTTCTTGAACACTGTGTCTTTACTTTTGGTATTGTGTCTTTATATATGGTCATTATATTACTAATATTTTACCAAAATCAAGCTGGTCTTAAGTTTCTAAGTTTGTGACCAGAGAATGTCGAGATTGAGATTTTATCAGTCATTGATTAGAACCGCTGCATCTGAGGCAGTAAGTGCACTGTATTACATTATCAACTTACAGGTTACAAAGTTTATTGTCGCTATGTGTGCGCTCAGTTTTCCCTGTTGTTGAAAACATTTAGTCAAAATCTCTCTCTCTCTCTGATTATCAGACCTAGCTATCACACCCCTCAATCCCCCTGCCTCACTCCCTGTCACAAGGAGACTATTCATGGGAGGGGAGAGGAAAACATCAGTGCTGGGTCTAACCTGTGTTCTTTATTTGGCCTTTATTTAGTTAGATTCTTAATGTAGAAGTCACACAAAATCCCTTTGTCACTGAATATGGCACCTCAGATGGAGGCGGGGTGGAGCAATGAGGTTTTGCTGACAGTCTGAGGATCCCATGGAGTTAAGAGATTTAGTCACAAGCTCTTTTTAAGACTTTGTAGTGGTTAAATATTTGTAAAACCCACAGGCAGACATGAAGGGTGATCCATTGAATGCATTTATGGATAAAAAATAAAATTGTCAAATACAAAGATTAGAAGTTTCCCCCCCCCCGACAGTGACAATATGTAATGTCCTGAGATCAACAGCCAAAAACCAATTAGAAAAGACTCCTGGTCAGAAATTGAACTCTTTTCATTGCCATTAAAGCACATGGCTGTTACAGAGTTCAAATCAAGTAGAGATATAATTTTAATTAATACTTTGGGCAATAAGATTGACTCATTTGGGGACAATTAAATCAGCGATTAACGATAATGACTTGTCATGAGAATAAAAATAATATATCTGCGTATGCTATGTGTGAATCAGTTCAAATGAGTATGGTGCATATCCATAATGACAAGCACTCACTATACCCTTATTTCCATTATTAGACATATTAAGGTGAAGTTGTTGCACATCACCTTTTGCTGGATGACGCTATTTTCAAAGTGTAAACTGACTGCTGAATCAATGTACTGCTGAGGCTAACTTACAGTATAGCCCAGGCTAAATAGATTAGCATCTGCTCACAAACAGTTAACCACCAACATACTGACAAAGTTCTCTGGATGGAAACTGCACTTTTAAAATTACAGTGGCATGCATGCCATCACATAGACTATAATTACACTGTATTATACTAATTATGAAAAATAATAACTTTAATAACATTTGATTATTTGGTTTAAAGGGGCTTACCCATCCAAAAGAAGAAGTCACATATCAAACCAAACCATCTGTACCAAACACAACAGGGCAAATACATGTGCCATTACACGTCTGCGAATTATTACAGGACGGCTTTGAATATTGATTAATGGCTCAGTGTTGTTCAAACACTAATATCATTTTGTGTAGAAATAATAGGCCTTTCATGCAGAATCACAAACAGCAGATCAAGAGACAAATGTAACAACCTCCTTTTAAAAAGCAGCCTCTGCATTCAGTAAGGATTAGTGTGACTCGGTAAGGCTTAGCTTAAGAAAACATGCCCAGCAGTGGCTACAGATAACAGTTAGTGATTGGGCTGCTTGCACAAGAACAATATATTTGCTTACTGCATTGGTTCCAGCCTATTCACACAGTCACAGTATGGTATGTTTGTCCCATAAGGTTGTGTTTTGTGTTTCTGACTTAATTATGGGTTGGCATGTATGTTTCTGCAGTTAACAGTCAAAAGGGGACTGCAAAGTACTGTTATTATGTATACCTCCATTACGCAGGAACAAATTGGTTCACAGCTCCAATGTGGCACCAACGGCTGCCTCGGCCTTACTGCACATGGAGTAACTGGCAAAACGTGTGAATTTTGCATGAATAACAAGAAACATTTCAATTCCTCCAATGTGAGATTGTAACAATTTTCAGTTGTTTGTTGAGCAAGTTTTGACAAAACCAGCTTGAGACAAGCTGCTCTGCCCTCCCTGCACAAATCATGCAGTTTCAGCAGATAATGGGTGTTTGGGAATCTACAAGTATAACAGCCATTGCAAGTGAAGTGTGAATGACATAAAAGCTAATTAAACGTCCCACATATCAATGGCTCGACAGCACTTCTTTCAACACAGCTGATTAACTGTAATATTATAAGGTCTTCTGCGTGCACACTGGAAGAAGATGCCTTCAGAAATCAATTGATCTATTTAAGTGTGTGGGTTATTTAGAGATCATAGCGTCCGCTTAATTGCCTTTTTAGAAGCAAATGTCATCCCAATGTGACAGATGATGAGATCAAAGAGGCATTCAATTTTTAGTCATTGTAAAGCAGACATAGTCAAGTTGAATATACTTAAAGGGCTTTTAACCAAACAGGTTTGTCACAAAGTGCCTCCCCGGAGCAGCTGAGCAGACGCATCCCTCTTGTTTTCCAGCTTTAATGGCGCCTAATACGCTGTAGGAGTCTGACCTGCATTTATTGTAGCACATCCAGCACTTCGACTGCATCAACACATCTGCAAGACAGCTCTAAGGAGCCTTGACTTCATCTCCGCAAACACAGATCACAACTCAACGGCAAGACAAAGGCCTTGATCTAAATCTAAGACTAAATCTGTCTTTTTATTTAGCTAAAAACTGACACTCACTGTGCTGATCTGACTTTGTTAAACGGAGCCGGAGCTGTTACAGGTCTCCCTAGGAAGAGCACCAATTGTAACAAGATAATAGCTTTTAACAAATCAGATATGATTGCAAGTACGGAAAATAGCTTCTTAAAAAAAGCCATAATACTTTAGTTAATGGGTTCCTTTTAGAAATCCTGATTGTTAAATTAACTGAAATGAGTGAGGAATCAATTGCAGATATCATCCGTTATTTAACTAAAAAAAGCAGTCATTAAACATATCAGAGTCTCTCAAACTAAATCCTTTTTTTTTTCTTTCTGCAAAAACTGTGCACAGAGCCGCAAAAAGACCCAAGTTTCATGAGGATCCTTTGTGAGCAAACTGTAAGTGAGGAGGAAAGGAGGTCATGAGGGAGTTAGTCGTGTGAGTGACTGAGAGGGATTTTCGTCAGTTGCACAACAACAGAGGGAGGTATTAGGCGCTGGCAAAGAGAAGCTACCAACTGTTGGTCTGCTACAACAGCAATGAAAGAAGCTTCTTCGAGTGTGAAGAGCTTACTTTAATTATCAGACACAGGAGTCAACAGTATGGTACGTTGTGCCTCTCCCTCACCCGGATATTGTGAACACAGCAAATAACTCCTAAAACACAGTGGCAGTAGAACGCTATGTGACTTTGACACCTCTTTTGAGTGCGAGTGCAAATGCATGCTCCGAGTGACTGGAGATGACTGAAGCAGCATGAATTCCGGCTGCGGCGGCTTAACATTAAGAGGGAGGTTGGTATTTTGAAAATGCGAATAAGGAAGGGTGTCTGCCTCTGCAAACCCATCAAGTTGCGCTCAGAGTTTACATCCAACTCTGTGAAAACATGAATGCTTCACGCACATCTTCCACCCGGCAGCACAGAAGATCTAAACAATCAGCACAGTGTCAAGGTGGACACCCAAGATTGGTGTCACGAATTCAGTATCTGACCAAATGCCTCTCCTTCTGTTGCTGAGATATGATGCTGAGGTAATGACCAGAAAAGTGTTTTTGCAGAACACGATGATGTCACAGTGAAATTGTCTTTTGACTTTTTAGATTTACAATATCGTCACTTCATCGTTATATCCTATTAGACATTTGTGTGACATTTCATCATAATTAAAGTATGAATCCTTGAGTTTTGGCCAAAAACATGTTTCATGAGGTTACAGTGACCTTGACCTTTAACCACCAAATTCTAATTAGCTCACCCTTGAGTCTAAGTGGATGTTTGTGCCAAATTTGAGGAAATTCCCTCAAGGGCTTATTGAGATATCATATCCATGGGAATGAGACAGATGCATGGTCAGGGTGACCTTGACCTTTGACCACCATAATGAGATCAGTGCTTTCTCGAGTCCAATTGTGGCTAATTTGAAAAATTCCCTCAAGGTGTTTTTCAGATATCGTGTTCACGAGAATGAAACAGATATCATGTTCACAAGAATGAAACAGATGAGGTCACAGTGAGAATGAGCTTTAACCTTTGACCAGAAAAATCTCAGTTCATCGCTGAATCCAAGTGGATGTTTGTGCCTAATTTTAAGGAATTCTCTCAAGGCCTTCCTGAAATACCACATCATAAGAATAGGACAGACAACTGGGAAAGAAAATGCCTCAAGCCATGGCTGTTGCTGGCACAAAGGCACAAAAATTGAAACAAGTGACATAATTTACTCCAGGTGGACAAGGAATTATGATATAAATGAGTACGAAGCAAATTACACAGCAGAACAAATAAGAAAGGTAGTGAGAAGGTAATCTGGGTGCTAAACACTGTAATCCAATGGTTTGTCATTTGAGTTTTTGGCCTGAAAATGGCACTTGCCTTTACTGATAAGCCAACCCAGAAGGAATATGTGTGTTTGATAGTGTGCAACTTTAAAGGCAGTTCTTGAAACAAGAACCACTTTCCTTGTCTAAAAGCTAGCTTAAAGAGTGCACTTGATCAAGGCATTTAACTGCTCCAGTGCAGCTCCTCTGTGGTCAACAGAACAAGTTGGAGGCTTTGCTGGGTTGCTGCCTCCCTTTCATCTGGTCAACTAACCAGTCAGGTTGTTGCTCTAAATCAGAACATGCTCTGTAAGAAATTTTCTTGTTAAAGAACGGAAGCTGTGTAAGGAAACAGAAGGCATAAATTGGGAGTATCTCAGTATCTGTTAGTTACGTGACCTATTTATTCCTATTCCTATTTAGGAATCATTTCTATGTCTTTCGTAAAGTTCCCTTTTCTTTCAAGTTCTCTCTGACAAATGATTCAAATATGAATAATTTCTTATTTCCATGTCATGACACATAATCGGCCCATCCCACGTGGGATTATATCACAGATATAGTTAGAGAAAAACAAGATCCTGTGGGATGGTGTGCAGCAGGAGCTAAATCCAAATTGAAAGGCACCATTACTCAAAACAGTATGAACTAAAAAACTGCTATCAATCCTTCAAGAAAGAAGTCTTTCCTTCCTGAATGCTTTGGGAATATTTTGCTGCAGATGGCTCTGTTGTGATAAATCTAACAACTTTTGAGAGAATCACATTGCAAGAGTGGGGAATATTTTTAAATGTCTGGTATTTAGGTTAGAAATCTAGTGTTTTAGAAGTTTAATTTGCCCTATGCACTCAAAATAGACCCGTCCCAACTTGTCACAGTGTTTAAGTTGCTTTTCCGCTCGCTCCACAGGGGTACCTATTTGTCCTGAAGGACTCAGCAGGAGCAATTACTTCCAACAAACACCCATCAGGATTACAAGGTCGGTAATTTATTATATTAAAACATAATATCAATACAGATGAAGCGTGCCTCTTGGACATTTTGGCTACCCTTGTGTCTCAACATATCATTGCTGTCCAGTGGAAACCTTGTATCTCCCAGTGGGGAGACCGGGGGGGGGGGGGGGGGGGGGGGGGGAATGCTGTTGCTGCTGCTCTCCTGGCTTTAGGTTTTCCATGTAGGCACATGGAAGGGCAGGGAGGTTTGCCTCACTGCCTCAGGCTCTCCTCATTTGCATGTGGAAGGGCGGACAGGTGGAAGAGTCTTTCTGCGTTGGCCCGAGGAAAGGCAGAGGGGCCCCAGAACAGAGCCATACCACCATATATAATACTGCAAATGGAATAAAGTTTTCTTTGCAACCCCATGTTACAATGGCCACTTTTACAGCAGAAAAACAACAACAACAACAACAACAAAAAACATGATTACAGCCAAAAAAACAGTTTTGGTCTCGAGCTGATTTCTCCCTGCGGTGTAAATGTTTACATAACGCCAGCATTTACATCTTATTAAGGCTTAAAGTTATGTAAAATTAAGGGCTGACTGCTTTGATTGTCCTCAGTTTCTCAGTGAGATCCATCCCTCACTCCTCCACAGCGCCAGCCTCTCAGCCAAATATGGTCACTTCTGGCTCCAAAAAAACAAGATGGCAACAGCCAAAATGCCAGACTTGAGGCTTAAAACTGGGAGTCCATAAAACCAATGGGTTATGTCAGGTAAACAGTGACAAGGTGATTTCATCTGACTTCTAAATAAACAAACTCAATAATTAAAGTTGCTGTTTGAGAAGCTGACCCCTACTAGAACAGCAAACTTTCGGTTGCTGCCGTTACGGAGGTCAGACCCAACACTGGTGCTGGCCAACAGCTTGCTGTGATGCCTGGCAGTAGTTAAATTCAAGTTGCTACAGTAGCTACTGGGTTGCCCTCGCTATCTTGCTAGCTAGTCAATTGTTGTCTCATTTGTTGTCTGATAAATATATATATATATATATATATATATATATATATATAGAGAGAGAGAGAGAGAGAGAGATTTTGGGCAATAACAGGGAAGATCTTTGTGTTTTTAATGTCATTTTGTGTATCTGTACGGTGTCCTTGAGTGCCAAGAAAGGCACCTTCAAATAAAATTGATTATTATTATTATAAAACTGAGAGCACATGTAGTTGATGAAAATGTAATGCAATGCATGCACTGCCTTAGATGTGACCACTTCAATCAATGACAGACAAAACATGTATCACGAGTCCATTTGAGCTTTTTTTTGTTGAAATATTAATAATACATGACATGTGCGAATAGTTTTTTTTGTTTGTTTGTTTTCATTTCCTGAAAAGGAACGGTCCTGAACTCACAAGGATTCTATCTGACAGCAAAAATATTTATTATTGATTGTGGCTTTACTGATGCAACCTATGGGTCCTTATGGGTCAAAAACACACTCCCAAATTAATGTACCATGTGCAACAAATGCATATTCCTTAAACTTGCAAACCTTAGAAGATTCTAACAAAAATATAATGCTACTTCTGTAAGAAGAAAGACCACAGAAATTTACAGCCTTTATAAAACTTGGGCCAAACCCAACAAAATCTGAGCGCTCACATAGTTATAATGAACTTTGTAACCTCTAAGTTGATGATAACACAATGCAGTGCACTTACTGCCTTTCTAATCAGCGACAGACAAAATGAGTATCTTGACATTTACTGATCATAAACCTTGGAACTGCATTTGAGCTTTATTTTGCATGTATATTAATAATATAATGACACATAAAAGTATCTGACAATACAAACTTTGACAATGCACTGTTCTAATAATTCAAAGAACAAGATTTTTTCTTTTCCTGAAAAGCCGATACTGTACAGTTGTTTTAATATTTGTGGCCATGGCTGACATATTTTACATTTTACTGTTCATAATTACATGAATCGCCTCATATCAACCTACCATACAGAATGCAGAGCAGGAAGCAATAGTAGCAAAGAATGACTGTACCACTGTGGCCAGCTTGTTGTTGGTTAACAAGTGATTTTTCAGTATTAGCTTCTATTAGCTTTCGCTCAAGTTCACACTGTGATTCACTCACACAACATATGGCAAAACAGCAAGAGATGTTTTGCAGGCAATAGCGGAGGTGTGTATCTCAGAAATACCCCAGAGAAATAAAGTGACAAAAATAAGAAACACATTTAACACATGTTTTTGACAACATATACAACATAGTCACACCTAAAATGAGATGCCAAAATAACAGTCCTCAAATAGTTGGGATAGAAATTCTGTCATCACAGCTCCAGCTTTTATACCAAGCCCACTTTCAGTGTGGCATTTTCAATTTTCAAGTAGGTAAATATGTTTGGACCCCATGGGGAATGAGAGCTTTTGCAGAAGATGGCAATTCATATAATTAAAAGAAAAATGATTAATAATCAAGCAAATATTTAGTCATCTCCCTAAACAAATACCATCACTTCCACTTCTTGGGAGTGTTCAGCAGCTGTCCTCAGAGCCACTCTACTGTGTTAATGAGTAAAAAAGAAGCAAACTACTGCTGAATAAACTTGTTTGCAAAATGATAATGTATTGTCCTTTGGGAGATATGGGTCTGTGGATCTGTGTTGCAGTCAATCTTTGCTTTGTTTGATTGATCTGCCCCTCAGGAGTGGAGGTGGGCAGGAGGTGAGGGATGTCTCTAAGTGCCACTTACATGAATGCAGCAAACCTTGCCTCTGTAACTCAATGTAGCTGAAGTAGGCAAGGGGAGGCTTGTGGTGGGAAGCAACTGGACCAAGGGCTAAACAGACTTATCTCCTATTATCACATTGATTTTTTTGATCTCTCTCGCGCTCCCTTCCTCTCCGTTTTCGTGCCTCTCTGTGGCTCAGAGACTCATCCGGAGTGCTGTGAACTCCTCCTCTCAGTGGGCAACCGTGAGATCTTCTGGCTGAGAGCTTTTAAAAGCCCTGTGATTGCAGACCAACCCGGCGCTAGGTATTCACCTGAGACTGAGATGGTTGCCATAGTAACACCCACTGTTGGCCCTGCGCTGGCACAAAATAATGCACGCAGGAGGGGGAAAGAGGGAGCGCCAGAGCGGGTAATCCATTTGACAACACAATGCGCAAACATGCCAAAACCTCTATGACTCTTGTGTTTCCTGAGACCCGACTCAGAGTAGATCCCGGTGGCATTTGGATCTCCAGATGTCTACCACACCCAGTTGACAGAGCACATACTTTCATTGCACCTCCAAGGTATGAGGAAATCAGTACGGCTTATTGGATCTTGCTATGTGAGCAATGAGACTGGAGCCCTGCCCTGAAGGCAGAGTGCAAAACTCATAAGAAATGCAAACAAACATATTGATCACTTTAATTACCTTCATTGTCCTTCAGTGTGAAGTTAGGATTAACTGGTAGCTGGCTCGGCAAAGCAAAGGAGAACCGCTGTCCATTGGCAAAGTCATCCTTATCCACTGCTGTGACAGTCTGGATCACCTGTTGTCCAGAAGATGCAGGGTAAATTACTTTCCAAAGACAACATGTTTAATTAGCCACTGGACCGATTACAATCATTTTTCACTCTAATTGCATGCAGGACAAGGAGCTGATTCAGTTTGTGATGCATGTCTCATGATTTGTTGATCCTAATTGGTCAGAGTCAGAGTTCCTTTGACCTACAGCCAACTGGTCTTGTAACATTTTCTCCTATACCTGTATGCTGCCTGAAAAAGGAATCGCTGGTTTGCAACGCTATGATTTCAGCAAATTTGGCTGGCGCCGAGGGGGAGCTGGCATCTCACAATGACAGGGCTGCTCTTAGGGCAACCTCACTGCCACTTTTGTCAGCTTGTTACCCTTAATTGGTAAAAGACACAGTGAGAGCGGGGAGAGAGCCGGCCTTGAGAGAAAAACGACCTGATAGCCCCTGTCACCAAGGGGAGTTCTTATCTTCAATGTGAGATTTGGGGTGCTGTTGTACTCCTGGTATACTTGCACAAGCCTCTGTCCTTAACTGAGCAGTATTAGGATGTATTTTTTTGTGTGCCTGAGTTTACTTATGTGGATGTCATGGTTGACAGGGTGCCACTGGTGGGAGATTTTGGCTGGGAAGAGCAGGGTTTTCGTTTCTTGTGTTAATAGCTCCAAAGTTAAGTTGTAATGATTTTGTGAAAAAGCAGCTAACTGCCACTTGATTACTCTTAAAAATCACGATAATGGGATGTCTGAAAACCAGAGGAAGCAATACAATTGGCTGTTATCTTGTAAATACCTGCCTGAGGAAAGAGGACTCCTTGGTTAGTTTCTGAGTGGGTGGAAAGTTGTTCTCCATAATGCCATTGGTTTAGAGCATCATGACAGTCTAATGTGTCCCTGCTCTCATTTGAATTCCTTCAGAACTCTGTGAGCTTGTCTAAATAAAGGTCTGGCTAAGAGTACTTCAGTGTATATCTAATACAGTCATTAAGGTCCCAAATTGTTGAGCAGCACAGTGCTCCAATTATTGAGTTGACACAATTACTGTTACTGTCTCACTGTTAGCACATCCCATTTTTTTCTACCACTACACTATCCAGATCCAAAAATTAGACCCTTAATCAGTTCAGTTTGTTATTTATTAGTCGACACATAGTAGCACCTGCTCTTGTTAATGCCATTTGCAAATCTTGAACCTTGATTTCCGATTTGAGAATTGTCCCCGCCAACTTTGGCTTAAATCAAAATGATTGTGAACAATAACACCCCTACCAGTAACATAAGGTTACAATTTTACTCCTTGTATCACTGAAGCTATATTTATGAGGAAATCTGTTTTCCATAAGGGGTGATGATGTGTGATATTTTTTTTATCAGAGCTTCTGGGTGTATGTTATTGTACCTTACAGTTATCACAAGGCCACCAACTATAGGCAAAGATAAGACGTGTTAAAATTGTCATCAGGTGTTTGACATCATTTTAATAAATGGATAGGTCAGTTTTTACTGCTGTAATATTGTTATAGTTGCCTTCAGCACTGATTTACAGGCCTGGTTGGTATTTAAAATATGGCAGTTATTAAAATTATGAAGTTTTTTTTTTTTTTTTCTTCATGACAACCAATTCTCTGTAAAGTGGTGAAAAACACGGCTGACATACACGGTTTCAAAATCAGCCCAGTTGCCAGAAGAAAATTGACATGGTATATTTTTGCAAACCACAAATATGTTACATTTGTATGCTTCTTACATATTTAATTGATTGCAGTAATATCTCTGCACTACTTGTATTGCTCTTATTTATTTTCATTTTGTGTTATCGCTTTTATTCTATACTTATCCTTTTGCACTGTGTGCGTCGTGGGTCAGTTCAGAGTGAAACGTTGTTTCTATTCTCTATATGGCTGTAAATAACTGTAAATTGACAATAAAGCCTCTTGAATCTTAAATATCAACGTTGGGGTGGTGAATGGTGTGTCACCTAGGCGAGACACCCAAGAAGGTGAAGAAGACCAACAATAACAAAACCAGTTGTTTTTTAGCAACCAGGGATAGTGTCCTGAAGAGCAATTGTTTTTTACTGAGACATCAACGGCTTCTCCAGCCAACATTGTGCCACCATAACTGCTTGTTTTTTTTAAGCCCCAAAATGATCTTTTCTAACCATAACCATGTGTTGTGCTTAAAGCTACCCACACATTAACTACAACGATGTTAAAACACAAAGTTTCAACATATCCACTATGTGCACTAATGTAATGTGTCAGCGGTTTGCAGAAAAGTACAATGCCAACATTTTTCTGGGTTGTATTTTATTTGCATCAAAAATGTTTTGAGAATATTTGCAAAACTCAAATTCATCTCGGTTCATTTTTAGCATAAGGTGCAGTATTTTCAATATTAAATTTTGAAGTAATCAAAATGTATTCAGATTAGACTGCCTTCTTTTACTAATTATAAAAATAAAGATGTAACTGACTAAATTTAAAAGTAATCTGATCCAACTATGCCAGAGATTTAACTCTTAACGAGAACTTGGTGTCCTGTTACAATTTTGATGGACAACTGTCAGCCAATCAGAAATGAATGTCTGTGGTATGAAAATTGAAATGCAAACAGATTCTAAAGCATTAATGAGCAGCTCTATTATTTCACATATGTTGTCATTTGTGGTGGAGTGCTACTGTCTCATTCAACACATTATTATTCTTCCCACTTAATCCCCTGGGCCAAGAGCCCTGAGGCTGTAATGCAACCTTAATTCAAATTTAATGCAAACCTTAATTCAAACTTTTCTTCCACTCGCTTGAAACTATTAAAAATGTATTTAGTTGTGTCTTCCCGGTCTTTACTCCATCATCCTTTGCTGAACCGCCCTTTCAGCCATTTCCATGCTGCTGATTGCTCTATATCTCAAAAACCTTCTTAATTCAAATGAATCAAAGACTACTGAGAGCAAATTGGAATGAGCTTCGATTTAGAGCTGTCATGGTTTGCTGCTGAGATACTCATTTTGAATGAGGGATGATTAAGCAGCTCTCTCCAATGCCTTTACAGTTTCTTACTGCTCAGCTCTCAGTGAGCAACCCAAACTGCTGAGGGAAACAATAGTTCAGTGCAGAATGCATGCAGTCAGGGAGGCGACTGGAGATAATGCACAACTCTCAACACATTCTGTGTGTCAGTGGCGTAGAAAGATTTGAATACGTGAGGCGATAGAGGGAGAAAAATAGAACAGAGATAGGTGTTGCAGATTTTTCTAGGTGAATCCTAGATGCTCACCTGTCCCGGCCTTGAGCTCTCACACACAATGACCTCCTCGTCTGTAGCTATTTCTGGTGGATTGTCGTTCACATCCAGCACCTGGACGGTAACAGGAACATGGCTGAGGAGGCTGGGGTTGTCTGCGGCAGAGAGAGAACGAGTGACAAAGAAGATGAAAGTCAAATGTAAGCTTTAATAACAAAGTAGAGTGTCAACACTGTAATTTTAAACTAGGACACACTGTGCTCGTCTTGTTAGACTGCTTATGGGTTTTGTCTCAGGCTTTGCAGCTATAAAAGCACTAAGGGATGCAACGTTGCAGAGGGCAATTTTGTATATTAAAGCACATCTGATCGTCGTTGTGCAGTATTTTCTTGTCCCAGCAGGTGTGCTTGGGTGTGATGCATTATTTGCCCCTTGCGCTGAATGAGAAACTCTCGTAGCATGTTAATCACATGCCTTACCTCCTCTCATTTTAATATCAAGTGTTGGCCACCTATGCCACTGAAATACATGAAAATAATTTGAAATACATGATTTAACACTTAGAGGGTGACTTAGATAATAATTTTTTTTGTGTTTTTAACTTTGGAGAAACAGTAAGACCTTTTTTGTTTAACCAGACACAGACTTGACATTGCTATCGCCAAACCCACCAGACTGCGTCTTAATAAACAGTTATTTTATTATCATCAAACACACATCATTTGAAGTCAACACAAACAAAATAAAAGTCACGGAAGCTGTCTCGGTTCGTCTCTCCATGCTTCCAACTATTGCCACCTCTGGTTTTGTTAAAATACACCCTTAATTCATCCAGTTAGATGTGAAAATGTGCTGACTCTATCTATGCTAAAATTACTATTTATTTAAATGGAGTCTGGTAAGGTTGGTAATGGCAGTTTCGAGGCCGTTTCTGGGTAATCACAAAGGATCTTCCTCTTTACAGAAAGGTACATCTCTGTAGAGATCCTTTCTGTGAGTTGCCAAGCACTCAGAGTAACAATCTGAGCCTGTCAGTGACAGAAACAAGCACTATGAGTGGACATACATACACTCACATGTGGACATACCCCAAGTGGTTACATGCAGCCTGTTTCTGTGCTGCTGGCTGCACCACTCTCACTCAATACTAGACCAGTTTAAAAAATGGTTGTTCCCATTAGTCACTTAGACACAGAAACATGGGAAAATAGGGTCCACTTTGAAAAATACCAGTTTTGAAGATTTTTATTGCAGTATGTGCATTGAGGTGGACACAGATAGCCATACAGCACGGCAGCGCCATAAGTGCAGAAATGTCAAGATAAAGTGCTCCTAAAAGGTGGGACAATCATGTTTAGTTTTTAGTACTTAGAAGGCCCATATGAAACAACAACAATACTGAGCAAAGATCTTATTTATTCTCTCGGGAACTGCCCATTGGTCCGGCAGCCCATTGGTCCGACATTCCATTGTTCCGACCATACTGAACTCATTGTTCCGAAGTTCCGTTGTTCTGAAATCATCATGATGCCTTGTGGTTAAGGTCTGGTTAGGTTTAGGCACAAAAACCACTTGGTTAGGGTCAGGAAAAGATCATGGTGTGGGTTAAAATGAAAAAGAAAGTCACAAACTCATAAGCCATGAGCCTGCTTCGCCTCAAGACTTTCCCAGCTGAACCAGAGCCGGTCGTGGCGCATCATCAAGGCAGAAATACGCCCGCCGGGAGCTGTTCAGCACCGCGGACCGTCAGACTAATGGGATGTCGGACCAATGGGCTGTCGGACCAATGACATGGACCCATTCTCTCAATATTGGGAGATTAAAGGGCCAATGTGTAAAATGGGTTGAAAACAGTGACATCAGTGGCCTCGTAGGGACAAAAAGCCTTGCGCACGAGTTTTTCAGGAGTAGGTCTATCTAGTGACGAGGTGAATATTTATTTAGAAATCTAAACCATGTTACGATATTGTAATGAATCCCTCACGAGCAGGAGACCAGAGGAGCGTTCGGGAAAAAGGCCAGTTTATTTGAGCACTCCAAAAACTCTGGTAACACTCCAGGGGGTAAAAGACTGCGTCCCAAACTCTGACTCTTCTAGCGTAACAGACACACTTCATACACACATTCTCGTTTACCATTCCGAGTGGGGACCCCCCTCCCCTCTCTGCTCCGCCAATCTCCAGCCCGTACACTGACTGACAGCGTAGCCGGTAAACAGTGCTCAGCTGTTTATTTAGCCTAGCAATATCTCTGGACTATAGTAGCTGCAATGGACGACTATGAATGCGATTTTGAAGAGTTTCTTGTAGCGGACACAGACCCAGAGCCATACCTGTTTGAGCCGGAGCATACAGATGAGGAACTCCATGTGTTTGATGCTGAGCGGGCGAGAAGAAAGGCTGAATGCACAGAATGGGATTCGATGCTACCATCGTTGGGGAGATATATCATCAGGAGGAAAAGCGCCGCAGAGAGTGCATCACAAGGAGAGAAGTTGCGTCTTCTTTTACTCGCAGATGACGGTTCGGGTTCATTCTCTCCTGTTGCGTGGTAAGTGTGGTCCATTCACAAACTTTATAACTAAAGAAACTTTTCACTACTCTCTATTGACAAACTACCAACACTCTCTGCTGTTTCCTCCTCCTTCTTCCTTCCTTCTGCTGTCTTCGTTGGTTCATTTATACACGTGAAACGCGTTCTCTGGCTGGCTGGATTGTCCGCTCGGGCTGCCTTACATACATGGCGGTGCAAGATGGCGACCTCTCTAAAGCAAGGCCCTTGCTATTGTTGGGAATAGAATGATGTTATGTGTTTTACTATAAGTTGTGTTTCACTATATAAGTTTTAGATGTGTGAACAATGAGAATACTGAGATGATTTCAGCTGATCTGAATGTGTTTGCTTTGCAGAAGTGGAGAAGTACAGGAGAGGAAGAGACATGAAGTCTGAGGGGCACATACCGCAATGCTTAGATAATTAGTTTCATATATGGTTAAAAGAATAGAAAGTGATATACAGATAGTAAGGTACAGCACGTGTAGGGAGTTGTGCTGTTCTCTTGTCTTTCAAAACAGGAACCACGCCCCCACCGCCAGCGGGAAGGAGTCAGATTAACACGAGGCAGGGGCGTGGTGTGGTGAAGGAGGAAGTGGAACTGCCAATGAGAAGAGGACAACGCCTTGCGTGCACAATGACACTCTGTTACGCTCAAATATACTGGGTCAGGGAAAGGACAGGAGGTCAGACTTCGTGAACTGACACACCTTTGTTGTTCGTCAGGGACATGAAGTTGAGACCCAGAGCTCTGTAATTTTATTCCTTTACTGCTTAATAAACTACATTAACTGAGACCGAATATCTTCTCCTTTTGCTTCATTAAAGAACACGCAGGACTGAGCTCACACATAGCACATTGGAGAGTAGGATGAGACTATTAGTCCATCACTATATATATATATATATATATATATATATATATATATGTAAAAAAGCATAATTATAAGGCTACCAAAACCAAACGAATTTTATTTTATAGCGATTATACACTTGTATAAACATATTAATGGGTAGAATATTCAGATTCAGATTCAGATTGACAATAAACCATGCCAAATATTACACATTGGCCCTTTAAGCTAGTTTTTTTCCTCAGAACACATAGCCTAAAAACACTTGGAGTGGTAAAAGTTTCCCATGATTGTTCTCTCGTTGCGGAAATAACACTGAAGTGCACTAGAGCAAGGCATTTAACCCTCTACCATATTTGCCAACCCTTCCAATTTTCCCAGGTGAATCCTGTTTTTTATCTCCCTCTCCTAGTCACCTCCCAGGGTCACAATTCTCCCATATTTCTCCCAGTTTATGACAAAATGTAACACTATGTTTTCCATTTTGCTTTCATATCCTGTTTCTGGCACTGAACAACCCTAAATACCATTGTTTCCACCTTAAAGAAGAAATCCGGTATTTTGCACTTTGAGCCCCATTTCTGGGTTGTTTATGATGAAACAGAGTGGTTAAGACCAAAAAAGTGACGACTGCTCATTTTCGGAGAATTTGGCTTTCCCCTGCCTGACTTAACACTGCTGCCTATGACCATGTGTCAACCTGTCCTAAAACCACCTAAATGTTCATTTTCAAAGCCATGAAACTCACCGAGTGGTCAGTGGTGTTCGTTGATGTTCTGACATGAAAATCGCAGCAAACTGTGGTTTCCGTGATGATTTATTTGACATTTTGTCTACCCCATTGGTTTTCTATAGAAGCCTCATTGTCCGTAGGTAGTAGCTGCTGCATCTTAGTCTCTAGCGTATATCTCTAATACATTCATTAAGGTCTAAATACCAAATTGCTGAGCAGGACTGTGCTGTAATAATTGAGTTGACACAATGCCTTCCCTTGCTGTTAGCACATCTCAGTTTTTTCTAACATCACACTCTCCAGATCCAAAAACCAGACCCTTAATCAGTTCATTTTGGCACATATTAGCACCTGCTCTTGTCAACAGCATCTGCAAATCTTGAGCCTTCACTTTGAACCTTGTGCAAATTTCAGATGTCTTGGAAAGGCTCTGCTTTCCGTATGGGAACTTCTAAAGGTTTCTGTTAAATGGGGTCATGAGGTGCAGTGAAATAAATGACTGGATAAAAACTGATGAATATGAGTTATGCTAGAGATTAATGCAAGTTCACACCAGAATTCCAGAGAATTCTGTATTCCTTCCTGAGAATTAAAAGTGAAATTAAAAGAATTAAACACAAAATTGCTGTTGCAGTGTACTTATTTTGTTTTCTTCATTCTTTAGAAGTTACCAGCATGCAGATAACAAAGTCTCTGAAACTTAACTTTTTCAGATAAGGACCCCCAGAGCCCACACTTTTGTTCAGAAATCCACCTTATTTTTGATGTCTCGAGGGTCAAGAGCACATTTATAGAGCACATTCCATACAACAAGTGTGAACTCAATGTGCTTAAGATACATTATACATGACAAACGTAAAATATCATATAAGATAACTAAGTATTACATTTATAATAACCAGGGGAACTGCCCATTGGTCCGACATCCCATTGTTCCGACCATATTAGACCCATTGTTCCGAAGTCCCGTTCTTCCGAAATCATCATGATGCCCTGTGGTTAAGGTCTGGTTAGGTTTAGGCACAAAAACCACTTGGTTAGGGTCAGGAAAAGATCATGGTGTGGGTTAAAATTAAAAAGAAAGTGGCAAACACATAAGCTGTGAGCCTGCTTCGCCTCAAGCCTTTCCCAGCTGACCCAGAGCCGGTCACGGCGCACCATCAAGGTAGAAATACGCCCGCCGGGAGCCGTTCAGCACCACGGACCGTCGGACTAATGGGATGTCGGACCAATGGGCTGTCGGACCAATGACATGGACACATAACCAGCAGGACATGATAAAACAAAGAAAACAGTAGGGTACTATTATTATCATTATTCTTAAAAAGGGGAGATAATAACAATAATAATACTAATTCCTAAAATAAATAAAAATACACTTTGAAACCTAACTAAAAGCTTGCGATACATTTTAATTTGCTAAAAGAGAACAGTTGCAGCACACTATAGTTCAATTAGAGTTAGATTCAGTTAGATTCAGTGATCTAAGAGATCTCTCTCGTGTGTACTCTATGAGCATGTCAGCAACATAGGAAGGAGCTAAACCATTAAAACATTTAAAACAGTAAGGAGTATTTCAAAATCAATTCTTTGTTTTATTGGGAACCAGTCAAGAGAATATAAAATAGGAGTTATGTGGTCAGACCTTTTTGTTTTTGTTGAAACTCTGCCCTCAAGCCATGAGGTACTTCAGTCCCCAGGAGAGAAAAACTGGTTTCACTGGGTAGCTTCCAGGTGTGAGTTTCTTTTACAGTAATACAGTACAGAGTGTGTAGCCTTACAATGCAGAAAAATAGCATGCCTGCTCAGCAAAAACTTCCTTGGATAGGAGAAAGTCACGCAGGTGTGACAGTCTATTAAATTAACATTTCAAGATTTTTATTTACTGTGGGCATAAAGGTTTCCATGCATGGTGTATTTTCCAATGCCTTAGTCATGTCTGACATTACACCTACTGTATCATAAGAAAGCTGTTTGGGCTTTAAGATGTTGCAGCAATCTGTGCAGGGTGCTTTGTGTCCATGACACTGTGCGTCCTTGCTCATTCCGAGTGGTCAAAATTTATCATTCTGCCTTTTGACAGTGTCTTGGCATGTAACTGTATCCTTGAATACCAAGGAGAGGTGAGGAGATAAAGAAACATTAGCATGCAGCACCTCTGTCGGTCGGCGAGAGATTTGCCTAATTGTGATTACAAATTACCCAAGTTACCTGATAGCAATTCCTGAAGTTAGCAGGGCCTGCATTGATTTAATTAATTTTCAATGTAGGAAAGGACATTGAAACAATTGAGACTAATTTGATTTTGTAGTCAATTATAAGAAAAATACACTCTAACCTATCTGAATACATTCTAATCAATATGCAAATGATCTCCTTCCTCCTTGTTTTCTACAGACTTTAATTGTTAATTTCACTATTAACTCATCTGGTATTGGGCTGTGTTTAAATACTGTAAGTGATTGTGATATTGCTGTTAATAATGCTATTAAAATATCTTGCTGCTCTGAAAAATTGGGTGGATATAGGGATTAAACAGCGCAACGAAGTGCACCATTGTGCCCAGGGATGGATATTTAAGAATTTCCTGTAATAATGTGAATATCTGAAGTGAGATATTTTCACAGCATAACCCAAATAAATAAAGTATATTACTCTTTAAGTCAAACAAAGACATTCTGTGACAAAGACATGAGCCTTGCTGGTCTTCAGTCAAGAGAATAAGCAGAATACAAGCACTCATTTGGACTGGGCTGTGTACAGTCTCTACACTGTGATCCTGAAATACAATTTAGGAGACTAGTTAGAGTTAGAGGAATGATCAAAGAGAAAGTAGTGACACTGAACTGGTTAGCTGAATAGCTGCAGGCGACAGCTGCTTATTGCAGTTTTTGTGAACCCTTACAGCTCTTGTTGTTGTGCATTTTTTTCTCCTAATGTGTGTTTCTTAGAACTGTGGAGTGATTGTTAGGCTAAGACTAAGAGCACAGCTGCGGTGGATGTGTGTCCGTTAACGTGCATCCCGGTGAAGTGTCTTTGATCAAAACACTGAAGTGAATATCAGAAGAGAATCTGTTCAGCGCCCAAATGGTGCTGCTACTTTTATTCTGTAGGTAAAGGGAGAGTGTGCGGCGCAGATTCATATAGTCGTCTCTTTTTATGAAACGTTCCTTTTATTGCTATTGATTTTGACTCCAATTTTACACGCTATGATTTTGAACCTGGACTGCTCTCTGACTATATGATCCCCTCAGGGTGTCTCGTTATCTAGCAGCCTGTGGATAGAACTATAGTACCTATCATTATTATTTTTCTTTTAATTTCTATTCTTTCAATCATGTCCCTGTGGCACGAAGCTCACCCATGATTTCAATGCAATTCTGGTAACGATTTATAATGTCTCTCATTAGCTCTGGGCTAAACAAGATGAGTGTGGAGAGAAAGAGCAATCTCCTTTAACCGTCTTTCTCAGGCAACTGGATAATAGTATTTCATGTGTTTACTACAGTCCCTGAAGGTGTCCAACACAGGAGAAATGTACCCTGGGTGTTTTAAATATTCATATGTCTGAGGGTATATGCACAGTATACTGTAAATAGGTGTGAACCTCCATGTCTGCTTGTTTTCTAAGATAAAGTGCCTGTAAATGTGGTGAAATTGTGGGTCTATTATTACAATAAAATTGTTTTTTCATATTAGCACTGAAACTCTCCAAGTCTCTAGACTTTCATGAACTTTCCAAGATGAATATTAAATCATAATCTGTTTGTACAATAGGGAGTACGAATCATGTCAACATGGCAAAGAATTCAGAACTCAAGGAAACTTTCATCTGCTTGCTCATGAACACTCACATAAGAACAAACAGTCGCAGCAGGTGCATTACGTTTACTCGCCCACTTGTAAACATTCTGTTTATGGAAAGCAACCTGGGTACCTACCAACCTCCGAGGCCATCACAGTGATGTTGTGCCAAGCCATGTCTTCTCGATCCAGAGGCTGTGTCGTCCGTATAAGTCCACTGCTTTCGTCGATTCTGAAGTACCGTACGCCCTCCTCTTTGCTGTCCAAGAAGTACCTATTAAGGGAAGATAAATATGATCTCATATCCACAGCAAAAAATGCAGTGATGGAAAAAAAGGGTGGTTAGTAATGTGTGACAACTAATGCACATGAGTAAGAAAAGCCTTTTTTTTTTTAGGAACGGGTACAAGTTCCTTCTTTAACCTTTATCTTTTACTCAAGTATATTTTTGAGCCAGTAATCTACTTTCCCTCTGCTACATCTGCTATTTATACCTTCCTTAAAACCAGTCTACTCAAAATGCAGGCGAGGAGCATCTCTACTCCAGATGCCAAATTGTTTGCTGCCTGGAAGAAAAATAAGCACAACCTGTCTTTGGACCACAATGTGATGATGATGATGGAACAAAATCAAAAACAAAAGGCAGCAGCTTTCAGCAACAATCCCTGACCACATCTGGCCACACTTTTTCTAAAAATATCTAGAAAAGACAACAATTACAGGATGAAGTGCTTGCTGTGCCTCCTGAAAAAAACACTGAGATCTCTGCGAAAGTTGCACATACTGTAGGTGAAAATTTAGTGAGCTAGCTTTTTTAGCAAGGTCACTTAATTTGTCCACCCTGGGACAGAGGGTAGGTAAGGCAGAGAAGGAGAGTGGGAGATTGTTAGTATCTTAATTATGTAGGCTATCCATCTGTGTTTGATTAGCTTCCTTGATCTACTTCATAAAGGAAAAAATATCAACAAGTGCTGTATTTTTACTGACTTTACACTGGCCTGTAAAAAAATTATTGATCACTACATTTTGACTTGTTTAAGACCTGCTTCACACCTACTGAGATACGCCCCAAAAATACAGGGTGTGGAATTTTCCTAATGCAACTATAAGCATAATTTAGTTCAACCCTCCCTGCTTAGTAGAAATCACCTTTCAACTCACTTCTGTTAGTAGTAATCAGTCTCCAAGCTCAACCCAAGATAGTCTTGCATTGTCTTGCATGTTAGCACTAAAGAAAGGTTACTAAAGGCACCCATTATCTTTCTGGTATACGGGAAAACATGCTCTGGATTGTTTGTAATTCTCTAAACCAATCACGATCATCTTGGGCAGTGCTACACAGCAAACGTGTCTATGTAGGCCAATGTGGATAGTAAATGGGTTTAAACATGGGCCCTATATGGGATTGTACACAGATTCCATATTGGCGTCATGCCAATTGCCCACAAGTGGGGTTTACCCAGGTGGCCGACAGTTAGGTGCCCATTTTGGGCCCATATCCATTTGATACCCAGGTAGCCCTAGTATAACCAGCGTGAGGCCCACTTGGGTAAACCCACTCATGGGTTATTGGCTTTAAGACATATGGAACCCATGGACAATCCCATATAGGGCCGATTTTTTCAGCCCATTTACTACCCACATGGGCCCTACATACAAATGTTGGCTGGAATAGGCCAGGATACAGTCATGGTACCCTCAAAAAATGGTAGCATGCAGATAGCAGAAGGGGATTAGAATGCGGACTGAAATAGCCAGCCAATGGCAGGCTTACACCAACAGTCTCATGCACTGTTAGTACATTTACCTATGAAAAGTAATTAACCAATATCTAGTCCGTATTCCATGCATAACTTGACCGAAGTAAAAAATGGAAGTGGTCTTAAATAGTCTAGTTAGGAGGCTGGTTTGGGCAGTGGATGGGTCACAAAACACAAAACTTTGCCCAAGGAGACTGGTGTTCAGAACTGTGTGAAATCTGAGTGAATCTGAGTCATTTTAAGATCCTTACCCTATTTCTTTTCCTAAACCTTTCTTAACCACAATAACTTGACTTGCCTAAACTTCACCTATGTAAGTTAATGTTAATTATGTAATATTTAGGAAGTTATGGGGTGCTAATTCGTAGGATATCCTACGAACAATTTTATGCCGATGACAGTGAAACTAAACCTGAGATAGGGTTTCTTTTTTCCATCACTGGAAAGTTTCTTTAGAACCACAGAACATATTCTACAACTGTTTTCACAGACTAAAAAATCACTGCTCATTACAACTAAACTCACCATTGTTTCAAACCAGTGCCAAATAAGCAAAATAGTACTAAGTAAATGCCTCAAAAACACTTTGCAGGTACTTGATGCGTTTTATGCCCTGGCTGTGGTTCAACACATCTATTGAGGCGTTAGAAAACACTTACTGACTTAAAACTTTTGTTTTTTATCATATTTGGCAACAAAATGTATCAAACCTACATTAATGATAAGAGATGCAGTCAACCAAAACCATGCAGTGAAATGAATGAAGTGCAGACGCAGCACAAGCCAAAGGGGATGTTATTATGCTTCTGTGATTTTCAAAGTCTCATCCCACCTCTAAAACACACAAATAGAATAATCCCTACTGCTTTTAAATGGACTTAAGGTCTTGACAGAATGTTCTGAAATGACATATTTCTAAGTCAAGAGCAACTATCTTCAATATTTAATAATGACAAAAGGCGATGTTCTGCTGGCAATGTTTACACTGTTGTAATGGCTTTCTAGCAACGCTGTTATCACACTAGAAGCAAAGCAGCCTGTGGAATACAAAGCAGAAATGGGCTCAGCTGTTCCCCTCGTGAGTTCAAGCACGAAATGAGCATTGACTGTGTATTCCCTAATTTATCTCTTAATGACCTATTTACACCTTTAATCCGGCATTCACTCTCCTGAGTAATATAGCCTAAGTCGACAATTTTCAATTGACATGAGAGATGGAAATGGTATAGGGATAATCATGCAAGGATTGCATTTATTTGAAATAATGAACAGTTGTTGTTTTTTTTTTTTTAGCTTGGATTACTTAGAAGTGTACCCTCAGTTGAAACGTTGTCATGATTTATTAAATGCTCAGGCTCATAAGAGCATGAAGGCTTTTCAGCAGTAAAAGTGTGTGTTTAGGTGCTAAGCATTAGCTTTTTCAAGAAGAAAAACATGTTATTTTATAGCTTGTGGGGAAAAATCCACTGAAAAACACTTTAATTGCTGCTACTGGTGATAAATCTTGTTTGTTGTTAAGTTTGTTTTTTTGGTCGTTTATTTCCTTATTTCTGCAGATAACTAGCCAAAAGTACAAGATGTTACATCATGTGATGATTATTTTCCAGAACAGCTTGATTGCAGAAAATATCAAACAACCAGATTCACTGTATGTTGTTTTCATAATTCCATATGTACGGTAATAGCTACTTTTTTCATTGCAAATCCTTGAAGTGCACTGAATGTCAACATGACTAAGTCATACAGTACTGCAGCCCAGTGATGTGGTTATGCTTATTACTCAAAACAAAAACAAAGTTTTTAGATGGATAAAAAAGGAAACTTAACTGTTCCTTGCTGTGCGCTTTCAAAATCTTAACAGCTGACTGGCTGATCTAACCGTCTGTTGGGAGGTGGGTGTGAGATGGAAAAAAAAATAAAGAATTTACTTTTGTGTACAAGTACACAAGACATATCTGAAAATCATGCATAATCACTTATATGCAGCCTGGAGAAGCATATTTAAGCCTAAAAGCTGTTTTGCACCAAGTAGGGATTATCGTATGAAAGATCTGCACGGAAATTTATAAAAGCCAAGTTTGTGGGTTCTTATGAATACTTGCACACTCCTGCAGAACATTTACACAGGTGGAAAAAAATATTCTGACAGACCATCAGACCATTTCAGCAAAATTCTGTCTGCTGAACTGATGTCATACTTCCAGGTCATAGCTCTTGCTGTGAAAATGGGGCAATGTCCTGTCAATTTATTTTCTCAGTACCCAATATTGTACGATAAACACTGCAAAGACTACTTAGACAACCTATGGACAATATAGCTTATGGCTTGAGACTGCCCAACAGCTGGTAACACTAGCCCTTTTTAAATAGGAATTGTGCAAATTTGCAGGAAAGTCCAATCAGTCTTTTTTCAGCATTGGCAGTATAAAAACAAAATCTGGGAGTGCAGCAAAATGCCACCTGCCTACTTTTGTTCATACAGAATGTGCCTTTTCGGGGCAATGGGGGGCGTGAGCAAGTAACAAAACATGTCGCTCAGCGTGTGATGCAAACAGTGACATACTCCGAGGGAAGCCACGGCTGGTCAGTCCTTCAGCATTTCTCTCATAAGTTGGCCCGTCCTTCACTGTTCCCGTCACTTGATGGTTAATGGCCTCTTCGTCTGCGAGGGCAAGGAGGGCGCGCAATTCCTTGTCTCCCCAGTTGCTCATCTTTACAGTGTCTGTCAGGTTTGCTTTTCCCTCTTGCTACTAGCTGCTCATTCCTGCTATCAGCTGTTTCCTGTTTATCCACCGCCAGTGGGTCGCACGTGCGGCATCATCAACAGCTCCTCCCACAAGTCATCAACAGTCCCTCCCATGGCGGAAGGGCACCTTGTTGTTTTTAAACCAAAAAGGTTCCACCAATATGTTTACCCCTACACGGCGGAAAATTGGGCACCTCGGATCAACTTGCCAATCCGGCTCTGTGTGTCTAAACGCTCGCAGCTTGCTGGCAAAATGGCCCAACATTCGCTGCAAATCTGGCAGTGTAAAAGGGGCTACTGAGGATAGTAACACAGCTGATTTGCACTTTCGGTCATGAAACAGAGCTAGCCACAAAAGTTAGCATCAAATTTTGGGTCTGATTATCTTATGTAGTGTGGAGTTAAAGATATCACCTTTGACATTCTCTGCCCAGTCCACACAGCAAACACCTGTCTGGACATAGGCAGTATTTGGGGGTATACTTATTAGGCCTCATTCACAAAAATGGAACACAGTAACGCGGATGATTTGAATTGGACCTGATGTGCGTATTTGTCAGTATTTCTACACTAAATTTGCATCACACTCAGTCATTAGTATTAGAGATTTCCTGTTATTAGCTGAAGTGGTGGAGTGTTCAGAATGTTGTACTTTAAGCCCTGATCCAAATGTAAACAGGTGAGTTAAATAAAAACCCCTCTGGAGCCAGCCTAAAGTGAATGTATAAAGAACTGCAGTTTTTGGCACTTCTGTGTTGGCTTCATTTTTCAGCCCTTTTGGGATTTATACAATCCTCTGAGGATCATGAATAGTTGTATCCTAAGGTGAACTTTTCCATTAAATGTCCAATCTGCTTTTAAAAAGTAGCTTTTTTTTTTAGATTTTTCTGCAAAATATTTAAATTATGTGAAAACTTTGGTCTAATCAAGTGTCTTGTTTGATAGTTTTTCCTGGCATTTCATTGTTATCCTTTCAATATTCAGTTTATGTAATATTTCACCTGGTTACACTTAAAGAGAAGAAAAATTGTCAGTTAATACAAGCTGAAGACGGGCCTGACTAGAGTCCATGCAGTGCTTCAAAGTAACCAGGCCAAGAAGTTTTCACAATTGCGCTGATTATGATTATGATAATGTATAAGAGCAACAAGAGGTAATGAGCCATCAAGACTTTGTTTGGCTATTTAGCTGTCAATTTCAAGCCAACATTTGAAATGTCACTTCAATAACATGTTTATTTCATTGCATGCACGGGCAGTCTTCTGATGATCAAAGAGAGCCAAATACTGATCCCTGCTGCATTCTGCATTCTGATAGCAACACGGGGAGCAGTGGCACAGTTGTTTAGCTTTTTTCTCTGGGTTCAAGTGGCTGTCATGGAGATACCTCCCGCTGCCTTCTTCTTTATGTGGTGAACATTGGAACATTGGGTGTGATGTACTGTAGGAATGGTTGAGGAGGAGGTATCCCACAAGGGGAGCGAGGAAACTCTTTCATATGGAGATTACCCTCTTATTTACAACAAACCTCTCACAGAGTCCTACGATTCTGACATGTATCGCGCAGGTATTTTTACCCTGTGTCCTCCCATTTTAAATTGAACATCATTCACCAAGAACCACAAAGCTCATCTCACCAAAGCGAGGAGGACAGTATGGTCATGAGTCCCTGTGTTTAATGCTTTTTAGAAAAACCCCAGGGCTTCACAGCCTATGGCAAGGTTTTTCCCTATGATCCTATAACATGTAATAGCCACAGAAGATTATTGATAAATCAGCAAAACTTCATCTCATGAGGAGTTCCATGTTTACAGCTACTCCATCATGTCCGCCGAGGCTATTGAGGGAATTCAAATTAATACAAGCAGTGCAGCGTTGCTTGAGTGTAATGTCATGAAATGAGCTACCTGTGCGGAGTGAAAACCTAGGATTACTCCACTGCCTAAGGGTAATATCAATCTTTTTTTTTTTTTCAACAGTTCACAAGCATTTGTTTAGAGTGCATACAAATATGCTAAGCAGCTGTATTGCCTCGGGTTACCTCACAGACTTGCAGACAAAATAACCATCTATCTGATGATGTCAAAAAATGTGACGGACTCACTACGCATATTGCTGATTTTTAGCGGGTGTGTGAAACATTAAGGGCAAGTATAGAAGCAGGAGCAAAAAGGGGCTGTCAAACAAAATGCAGTACCTTCTTTAACCTATTTAACAGTACCCTCTATAGAGGTAGTCACCTGAAACATTCTCACTCAATATTTAGAAAGCTGTCATATGGTACTCAAAGACAAAAATAATGGGCTGCTGCATACGTCAAACATGCATTACAAATCATGCCGTTTTACATAAGCACATTTTGATATATATGTGCAGTGCCAAGTAAGAGCTTCAAATGCTTATCTACAAAAGGTACAATTATATGGGGCAGAGATATGACATGCAAATTGCAGTTTTAGTTAGACAAACATTTCTTGGAGGCAGAAATAATCTTATTAGTTGACTTAAACCTCAAGGGGCAAATCTAAAGCACCTCGGTTTTTTCAGCAAAAGATGTCTCCCTGGTAAACCTGAATGCCAGAAAAGAAAATGGGATCAAAAGATGAAAAATAAGCAAGCAGTTTCTGATGGGCTGTGACCACTTTGGCAAAGATGTACTTGATTCTCATTATCAAAATTCTTGCATGGCAAAAGTATGCTTCAGCAACTAAGCTAATCTGAGTAGATATGGTAACCAGCCTCTTTGGAAATGTCTATGAATCCATCTGGCAAAGACTGATATGTTTCAAAAAATATATTAAGTTTTTGGCAACAAATTGGTTGACAAAGTGACAGTTACACTGGCTGCCGGTCACATCTGAAAGAGCGCTGAGCCACAAAATAAGCCTCATAATATTAGCAGCGTCCTCTCTTACCCTTTGCTTTCGCAGTGGGCTTGTCATATTTCTTAACAAGAAAAACTGTAGATCTTCAATTATATCCAGTGATGCACAACTAATAAGACAGTGTGCCCACAGAGCTGCTTTGCCTCTGAATACTTGTAATCATTTCGGCAGATTGTATATGTAGGAGTTGAAGTGTCTTACCTGACAGGACTGTTCCTGCTGTCAGGATCTCGAGCCGTTACAACGCCCACCTCCGTGCCACTCGGTGAGTTCTCATATACATCCAGGATGTAATGATCTATGGAAAAAATGGGGGCTTCGTCCACATCCCCAACTGTGATTTTAAGGGTAGCGGTGTCTTTGAAAGAGCCAAGATAAGAAAAACGAGGATCCACATGTGTATTCATGCCCTCGATGTGGAGAGTGTAGGTCTTCTTTCTCTCGTAGTTCAGGGGCTGTTGGGATAAAGGCACCATTGGGAAATATAATTAGAACAGTTACGGTACAAAGTAGGTACACTTTATCAGGATAGATAAAGTATCTGTTGCAGTTTCTCCTGCAAGTCTACACAAGAAACACGTATTATCACTTTGCAGTATCGTGTCAGTTGGACAAACTGGACAAAAATAAGCAAAATTTTAAGTTTGTACAACTAAAGTTTAATTTTAAAGGGACATTTTACCCCTGCCCTCCAGCCATATCACAGCACAGAAGGAAGCGTGCATCTACTTATGGACAAGAGGCTTGCGCTTGTGACTACAGCTGTACCCAACTCAGAATGATGTTACTCAAACCAAGCTTTTCAATATGGACATTGGACAGTTCTTTTTTTTCATATACAGTTTTAAAGTTTGAATGGGCTCAGCGGGATGTTCAATTTGACAGCGGCATTCATGAAATATAGTAAACAAGCTAACTGCGTTAACGACGGAAAATGTGCAACAACATTTTTGAGGACAATTCACCACCTCTGAGCAGAAGAGAGATGATAATGTTATCTCAGGGACTTACGGTGCAATCTCTCCTGCTTACTGCCACTGCATTGTGACTGCAGCTGCTTGTATCAAAGAGTATCATTCAAGCCAGAACCGCTCATTCTGCAGCAAAATCTGGGGATTGAAACATCCCCAGAAGTACCCTGCGCACAGCACAATGACTAGCAACGACTGCTCAACTTGAAGCAATCTCAGCCAACTGAGGGGTCTCCAACAGATAACTGACCTATGGTTAAGCCCCGCCCTCAAACGCAATGAGCCAATCACAGTGTGTATAGCCATTCCCATACACTCGGACATTCTCTGCCTGGACGTCCATTGAAATGCATTACAGAAAGTTTTGTTCGGTTTTGTCAGCTTTTTCTGAGATTTGAAGTCTAAAAATGGTCAAACAGTGTGCATGGGGTACATGCAACTCCGACACAAGGTATCCTGAGAGGCTGGGCGATGAGGTATATTTTTTACACTTTAAACCACATCTCAACCGAGAAAAGTGTCTCCTTTGGATAAAGTTGTGTGGTAACATTAGGCCACAACATCAACTCAACGTGAATAAGGTTAACAAGGATGTCTACATCTGTTCTAATGATGAAAATGAATACATCCCTCCAATGCATAGTTTAGGCCCTTTTGGTTACTTCTCAATGACATCTGATCGTTATGTCTCCAAAAATCATCAATTCCCTCTTGCGAAATGCCGTGTACTGTGACACCTGCCATAGCGCCCGGTCACTGAATGTTGATATTTTGTCTGAGTGAGTGGAGGGGGGCGTGGCTTAGCCATAGGTCAATTAGAATCTCCGGCACTACTCGTGACAGTCCAAGATGTAAACAGACATGGTGTCCTTTTCGGCTAACCTGTAATGTTAGCCAGCTCAGTGAGCTAGCAGTAGTTGCACGCTTCCTTCTGTACGATGATACAGTTGGTGGGTGTAGTTCAGTAGAAAGAAAATAGTTCCTAAATGAAACTGCTCACAACAAGGTCTGTGGATTATCCTGAGTAACTGGGTCATGATTTCTTGAAAGAGACATCACTGTTGAGTTTTTCAAATTTCAGTTGTTGGCCCTTTGAGCACTAAAAGCTGAGTGCCACCTAGTTCCATTATATTGGAGAGAAAGCAGACATCTCTGCAGCTGATATCTTCAACACTCAACAACTCACACCAAAACATTCTAGACTGAGCAACAGCATTACAGGTAAGAGCAAAAATGTGTATTTGATTTGGGGGTGAGTTGTCCCTTTAAGACTGTCTTCGCTTATCTGCACCAGTGTCATAAATGAAATAAATACAGGCCAATATTTACAAAACTAAATCAGATGTAATTATAGGGTAAATTAGAGAGCACTCACTTTAATGTCATGTTTGTTGTCAAGAAATCTAATTTCACCGCATGATTTGTTTAACTGCATATAGACAGTTAGAATCCTGTGGAGTTTTCATTGTAAACAAAATGGGTTTATTTAAACTGAGCATTACTATAAAATTGTAAGCGTCTTTGACCTATATATTAAATGCATTTCCTACTTTATACCCTAACAAAGCCTATTTATTTTGAATTATTTGGGACTTTTGGAACAGTGCACATAAGCTGGTATTCTTCTTCTACTCCTCTTTTATCGCAGCATTGCTACCTTTTAAAGCACATTACATCTACGAACTGTCACCACCATCTGTAAATGCATGCAAGACTGTCCTCATATGCTGGCTAATTATCTGATACAAACAACATGAGAAGCTCCTTTGTAGCACCACTTGTGGTCAAAACTCTCCATGGTACACCTTTAAGTCAGTGTCCAATCAGAGACTGATACACATGGCTAGTCTTTGAAATCACATTTCTGTCCTGTAGACAGCATGCTCTTACCTTTTTGAGGCTGATGATCCCCTCTCTCGTGTCCCTGTCCGTGGAAATGGAGAACGTGTTGGCCCCTTCTGAGTTAATGATGCTGTACTTGATGTCTGCATTGACACCAAGGTCCTCATCATTGGCTTTGATCTTCCCTACTGGTTTCCCTACTTGAGCTGATTCAGGGACGTACAGCTGGTAATTTTCTGTGGATGGACATTGATGTGTACCCACTTAGTGACATCAAACAGTCATCGACAATTTTAAACAGAGGCCGACCTGCCCCAAATCTGCTAAATGTTCCCCTAAAAGGGCTTAGCTAAGCAATTTGATACCATCACCACTCTTTCCTTAGGGAATGTCATTAAAGATACTCTGGAGTGCCTCAGTTGACATTAAATGCTAAACTGAGCTTCATAGCACCGCAATGGAGCAGATCAAACTGAGGCAAGCGATTATGCAGACAATGTTGGTGAGGGTTTTGAAACAGTTTTTCAATGCAGCACAAAATGAAAAACTCCGAGCCGTGGGGGATTGTGCTTGATGAGGCACTTTCAAAGACAAGGAATCACAACTTTATCATTACTTAAATCTATCATTAAAATGGAGGAAATTCAGAGTGCAAAACAGAGGGTTTTTGATGAATGCTGGTCTAATTTAGCTAATTATGGAAAATTTAACTGCAATATTAGACTACTGAGTCACACAATAATGAAGTATAATACATCATAGTAAGCAATGCTGAATAGGTCTACGAACTGAAGCCTCAACAATCCATGATTTGCTCTCTAAACCTTCCAAGATTGATAAATGGTTAATTATTGCATTCTAGAAAAAAACATATAATGTTTTGTTTCTCTGCATATACTGGAATATTTCCTCTTTTTGTGCAAGCAGCAAAAACATACACTTAAATAATAACCTGCTGGCCTTTCATTAGTAGAAGTACTAGGACATTTGCTCTACAGTGTGAATGATTATAAAAATAGCACCTCTTACAGATATTTGCTATCTTTCCCCTTCCAGGAGGAAAATACAGTACAGAACTCGTTGAACTCTTTAAAAATGCTTTTCAGGTGTGGAACTGCCTCAGGCATTAGGTGGAGGTCTTCTGCTCAAGGCCAAAATGGATGAGAACAGCGCATCAGCTTTCAAGCCACAGCTTGGCTGTTTAATACAAGCTATCTAAGTTCTGTATCCAGGTTTGTGGTAGTAACACAATAATGATAGATTATTTTGTTAAATTAGCCCCTGGCTAGTTAATGAGCAAAAATGCTAAAAATTTTCCCAAGTTAGAGTTATCAAATAAAGGGTTATGGCAAAAGAGATTCTAGTGTCTTCCTAACCCAATTATTATTCATTTAACTATTGTTTCTTACTGATTGTTCAGCAAAAGAGTTTATGCAAAGGTCCAGTGTGTGGGATCTAGGGGGAAATATTAGCAGAAATGGAATATATTATGATAAGTATGTTTTCTTTAGTGTATAATCACCTGAAAATGAGAATAGTTTTGTTTTTGTTACTTCAGAATGAGCTGTTTATATGTACATAGGGAGCTGGTCTTGTTTACAGAGATCGCCATGTTGTACTGCCATGTTTCTACAGTAGCCTAGAATGGACAAACCAAACACTGACTTTAGATAGGGTGGTTTGCATTTTCGTGTCACCATAGTTAGCAGCGACTCTACAAAGATGGCAGATTTTTTTAACGTGAAACTGCTTAATTTTAGCAGTTTAATACTGGGTCCATTTGCTTCAAAGAGAAAGACACATCTGTGGATGATTTGGCTCCCGGTAAAAACCTCCTGAACGTCTTGATCTTAAGTTATCAGAGAAAATAAATTAGCAGGTGTTGGGCTAGTGGCAAATCATTTTACCTGTTTTAATCACCTGAACCTTTTCTTTGGGAGAGGAGGAGACCTCTGTGGATAAGTAGTAAAAACCCACTAAACAATGGACACTTAAGGAATTCTATCAGGGAGAAGTTTCAACTGGTTGCAATCTGCAAGCCTAACCACTACATGCCACTAAGTCCCCCTAAATCTCACACAGTGGACTTTTAGGCCTGTACTTTGTCAGCTGGACTGCTGTTTTCAGGTTACAATGTATACACACTTTGGGGAAACATGGGCGGGTTGTCGTTGACATCTGTCAGGGTGATGTTGATGGTGGTAGAGCCGGAGAGGCCTCCGACCTGGCCTGCCATGTCTTTGGCTTGGATAACGACGGTGTAGTGTTCTCTGGCTTCCCGGTCCATGTCAGATAAGGCAGTCCTGATGATTCCTGCATGGATGGAGAAAAACAAAGTATTGGAGCTCAAATATTCAAACTGCAGTTAACAGCAACTACTCACGTAAAATATATAGTTTGGTATTTTGAGGATAGAAACACTAGCGAAAGGGTAAACAGACCAGAAATTGTTCGTGTTGACAAAATGTTGCTGTGATACTTCTTATCTTTTTCGCACCAAAGCCTTTTCCAGTTTCTCTTACAGCACCGTTTTACACTTTTCTTTAGACTGAACTGTGCTTCTTTCATCTTTGATTCTCCTGGTCTCACACTGTCAAGGTTAGCCTTTCCTCACTTTTCATTATATCTGAAATGACTATGCAACCTTGGATCGGGGCAGGATGCAACTTTCTCAGGCACCCCCTCAATCACATTTATTACTACAATAACACAGGAAACACAACCATGAACTTTCACTATGCTAACTCAGTGATATATGACTGCACCTCTGCCCACTACAGAAAAACTGTACACAGGTAAATTGCCACAAAGTAGCGAGCCAGAAACCCAGAGTACTTTTTTTTATGTAGGTGATTTATAGAATATAATAGCTGCATGTCTTGCACACATATTTGTCTGTGTGTGTGTCTTTGTGTGTGCAGTCTTAATACGTCTGTTTGTCTCTGTTAGTTCTTGTGTGTGTCTATATTGGTGCTGGAGGGTTAATTCGCCATCTAAGGTCCTGAAACCACATCACCACATGGAGCCTGATTTAATATGTTCTACCAGTTACATCAGTGTTTATTGTAAATCTTGCTTCTCCCCATGAGACAAGACCCTCTGGCAAACATTGAACTTGTGTTCTTGTGAACTTGTGAACCCTGCAATAATACACAACAGCTGACCGGGGGCAGTGAGACCTGGGAGCAAATGGGATGGTGTTGATCATGGCGGTAAATGGACTGCTGTTGCCTCATGTTGTGAGTGGAAATCGCAGCAGCAGGCGACGTTCGATAAGATGGCTTTAGAGAATGTATCAAGGCATCACTAGCATCACTGCAGCCAGGTGAAAACATTATTTTAGAGTGGTTTATGGCCTTACTTCAAATTTAGTTTCTTTGTAATATGTTTTCACTCCAGTTCCACTTCTTACTTTCATTCTACCCTGGGAATCAAAATAAATGTAATTAACTGCAATCAGTCCTGTTCAAAAAAATGGCTGATGGACATATATTTACTTTGTTTTGGCAGGCAAAACATAATTCTCACTATCACTTCATCCACAAGTGGTATAAGGCCCTCCTTTCTGACTCTAACAATTATTTTCAAAGTCAACCTCACAAGAAAATATTGCTTGAGTACATCACATTATGCAGGTGCTGTCACAGCCATCTTTCTGTTGTCAGGAGGTTGAGACACTTAAGCTGATTAGCTAACAAGCTAACAGTAAATCCTGGGCTGTTAATGCTTTGTGACTTTGGTTCATTCTTTCTGCTCTTTAAAAAAGCCCCTGGTACATTATCTGCCCTTGAAGCAACAGGTTAATATCACAGCTTGCTGGCAAACTTAGAGTAACTTTAATTGTTGTTTTTAAGACAAAGAAACCATCTATACAAATTAAAGCTATAAGACCAAATCTGATCATGGTCATGGTCTTTCAAGTTCCCTAAAAATGAGTTGACCAGAAATTATATATGTTAACTGTGGGGCAGCTGTGGCTCAGAAGGTAGAGTGGGTGTGAATGTTTAAACTAAGCAACAGATGGTACCTTGTGTACACCTTGTAGCCTTGGCCACCAGTGAATGAATATGTGTTTAAATGGATGAATGTAGTGTCTAAGCACTTGAAGGCACCATAGAAGTCCAAGTCCATTTACGATCCATTTAACTGGATTTAAAGCCAATTTAAGTCGTTTATTTAACATTGTGTAAAAACTGTATTGGACACAATATTGAAAATGCAGAGCTGATCTACATTTCTTAAAATGCATTTGAAGAACATTGTTACCTGACCCAGTAAATGTTCATTTCTACCAAATACTGTTATCAAATGAGGGTGTTGGCAGTGGCGTGTAAAATTGTCAGGCCATCCGTCAATTTGGGAGACAGAGAAAAGGCATGAGACATGTCGTAACTGCACACGTCATTGGCGGTAGCACCTTTTTCTTTTTGATTGACAGTCAAGGCTCAATGAATTCTAACCAATACCCATCGATAAAAACATGAGCTTTATACACAGGCCATAACAGACATTGAATAACATCATTCTTTAAATTAAATGATGTTTAAATCATCTAGATTTTAAAAGTGGCAGATTAAGAAAAAAAAACTTGCCTACCACACTGGCAGATAGTGAAAAAAGTCAATTTCAGAGCCTCATATTCAGTTTTCAATTTAAACAGTAACAGCTTGAATTTACAGAGTATCATTTTGGAATGAATTAATGAACTTGTATGATTCCCTGAATTACCAAAAGAGCCATCTATAGCTGTGTTAAAGGCTACAGTAGGTCATTTCCCTCTTTCTTCCTTCAAGACTCTATAGACAGAAACTAATCCACTCGCCCAAGGCAGAATAATCATTAAAAGTGGGTCAAGGAGCATGGCAGCCAACAGTATTAAGATCCAGGGGATCTTAGGTTACACATCATCTGTCACACTGAGCTGTGGCTAAGGGCCTAAAGACTACCTGGGAACTTGGACTCATCAGCAGTAAATCAACAACAAAGGAACTTATATCATAAATGGCATGATAAACCTGAATGGAGTAATGATATAACTATCGTAGGCAATTAAAATAAAAGAACAGTTATAAGAGCAACAGTTTTTGCACAGTAAGTCAGTGTTCTGTTGAAAATTGCATTTGAGAGTTGACCCCATGTCAGATGGTTTTGCAATCTCCACAATGTAACCTTTAAAAAAATAAACTTGACATGGTGATGAAGTTTCTATGAATGAGCTCCGAATAGAGTCTCTGTATCCACAGTGGTGTGAATAAACTCTAACCTATTGATTCCTCTTGTTCATATTTCTCTAGTGGCTGATGCTTCTAGACTTTTTCAATAAAAAAGACAGAATCAGTTGACTGGTTAAAAAAGAGTTTTTCACTGTAAAATGTCATAGTGTACTTTGTGTCCTTAAATTCCCCTTTGCAGCAACACAAAACACTACTCGTTGGACACTGTGAAATAAAGCTAAACTTGTTTTTTTTTTTGTTTTGTTTTTTTTGTCAGGTACTTTCAAGCATATTCCAGTGATTCAGTCTGTTTTATGTACCAACTCTGATAGTGTCTATTGCTCATGTGGTGTCATTTCATGTGTATTAGTTCTGCTTGCAAAAGAACAACCGTTAAGTGGGGCAGCGAGCTAGGCAGACACTAATGTGTTTCAGGGCTTTATTCCAGGGGACATCAAAGCAAATAAATTTACTTTGACTGCCAGGTAGATTCTTCTCTGACACAAAATAAAAAATACTTTAAAACAGCTGCATTTGCATTTTGTTCCCTCTGCGCTTTTCATGTATTCATTTAATTGTTCAATATTATAATTAGTTCTTCATTTAAAAGTAATAATAGTGGTTACACATTGTAACTGTAGTTCTAATTGAATGATTAGCCTAATTAAAAAGGAGTCGAGTGACCTGTGAGATGGTGGTGAATTATACTTTGCTTAGCATTTGAAAGGCAGAACGCATCAGACAGTGACAGACTGCGCTCTGTTTGAGGGGCAGATTAACATGCTGCCCTTCCTGTTGGAAATGCCAGAACTACGGGTTACATCCACATGAACACAAGTGTTTATACTGGGACTACTGGGATTCTCTGCTATCTCAGAGAATCTTAGAAGTCAGTATGTATCCACTGTATAAATACTCTGGCATATCCGGGATCTTGTGGCAGGAAAACAAAACAATAAACGCATTTTCTTTATAACAGACCAAACAAAAGAGGTTTAAATTGTGCATTTATATACAAACACAATTTCAATCATCGGTTGCTGACTCTTTTCATTGAAACCTAAAATATTCTCCGCAAACACTCACAAAGATTTTGATTTTACCTTACAAAACTGCAAGAGCAAATGTTTCTTTTCAACATCGGTGGGGACATATGCAAAGCTGGGGGTCGTTCCCCAGTAAACTTTGAGTGTCAGACTGTGATGGCCGTGCCCACAGCCACACAAAAGTTTGAGTGATTCCCATACTCACCAACACCATTGTTCAGTTACCTTTAATCTGCAGTCACTTAAAATACATCCACCAGTTTGTTTAATTTAAAACTTATTAGCACTTTGAGGACACACTGTTTTCTCGATAAAGTGCACATATTTACTATTTTACATTGTTTCATAATTTCGCTGTTTGCTTTTATAAGTTATTAACTTTGTTCTCTTTGTCTTTGAGTTACCCAACACCACTTCCTGGTTGGGGTTGGGCCCAAGATGAGGCTGAGGGTGGAGCCTGGTTTTAAGGCCATCACAAAGACTGCACCAAGAGCTATGACATAATGGGGGTGGGTAATGGGTTTCTTTGTGTCAGCCTCAGGTATTGTCTATGTAAGTTCTCTCCTTTTGTGTTTAATGTGGTCTGATCAGCCAGTATATATGTTGCCCCATTGTCTCATTCAGTTAGGTCTGTTTGTTGATTTAACTTTAAAGCTGCAGTAGGTAGAAAGCCTGAAAACGGTTGATTTTTGAGTCTCATCTGAGTTAGGTTTCGTTCATCGCTGCCCTGAGCCCCTCCTACCAGACGAGCACACGAGTATTTTATCCTACTTGGTTCTATTTCTCCCTCTCACCGCGCAGCAGCCTTCCCCATCCCTCCCTCGCGGCCCCGCACATACTCCTGAGCCTCGCTCTCCCTCTCCGCGCAGCAGCCCTCCCCATCCCTCCCTCGTGGCCCCGCACACAGTCCCAAGCCTCGGCTCTCCCACTCCGCGCAGCAGCCCTCCCCATCCCTCCCTCGCGGACCCGCACATACCCCCGAGGCTCGGCTCTGCTCCCACGGCCGACCCTCGTGCCCTCCGGCCGGGTCTGGCCCCACCTCACCCTTCCCCTCCGAGTTCTGTCTTCTTTTTTTGGGTTTAGCCATGTAGGCAGTTGTAGCCAATGCTGGAATAGCTATTTTACCTGGTGCACTGTTCGCCATTGCTGCTTGCTCTCCCCTTCTGCCGGCGGCACGGGAACGCGCATATGCAGTAGAACAGCCAATAGGAATGCAGTGGTCTGAGCTGACCTCTGATTGGTTGATGCACATTGGCACGATACTGATTCTTTAGAAGCTGAACACAGAGCCATGGTGAGGTGCAGAAACCTATTGTTTGTCTCAGACCACTTGATTTACATTATGCTTAGAGGATATTATAAAATTTTTACTCAATTATACCAAAACAATGTTGCCTACTGGAGCTTTAAGTTTTGTTAGTCTTATTTTTCAGTAGAATTATGTTTTGTTGACCTCTTTTAAGGGCCCTATAACTCCAACTCTGTTATCTTCAGTCATTTACTTTGTAAAATTTATTTCTGGGGAAAATAAACCCACCTTTTTTTTAACTTTAAACCTGTTTTTTGTGCTTTGACTGCTTGGTCCATGACACAGATGCTACATTTCCTGCATTCTGGTGATTTTTTTAATGCACCAATTTATGGTGTAAATGTCATAATGTCAAGGAAAATAAAAAAGTCAGGCAGCAGGTGACAGTTAATAATATGGGAATATAATACATTATAATGCAGTATGGCTCTCAGGCAGTCTGGATTGCTTTCAAATATTTATTATCATGTAGGTCAACTTTTCCAATTTAATGTTATCCCTGCTAAGTCACTGTGCATGTCGGCATTGCGTACCATTCCATCCTCTTTTGTTTGGGAAAGTAACCTCTTTAAATGTGCATGTGGCACCTATTCAGGCAGTGAAACATAAATTCATTCTAATCCATTTACAAACCTCTGGACTTTAACAGCGCATGTGGTTCAACAAGATTTATGCTCATGCTCCAAAACTTTCAAAATCAAAACACATCGCAAAAGCTGCAATATTACAAGAATAAACTTGTAATCAAATTAGAATAAAGTCATATTATTTTCTTGGTGCCCTATTGTCTGCTGTGCATTATGCTAGACTGTCTGACAGATATATTACCCTGTTTAGGACTCTCTGGATGAGACTAAGTTAAAGTGGCTGTGCGCTGTTCTTCATCAGAGCTGGAAGACCAAAACTAAACTGCGAGCACTCCTGATCAGGCATTTATCTTTCCATTATGCGGCATATTGTCCTCAGCTTTTAAGTGGGGAGCACACACATAATTAGACCTGTCAGAGCACATCCAGTTGACAGAGGTAGATGTAACTACAGCCTTTCACACTTAAGCACGAACCGGCAATATTTTCTATCAGTGTTATTTGGTTATGGAGGCAGGACTCATACTAGGGACTGAGATCTGTTAACCATTTGTGCGCAACTGACGAGACACTGATGGAAATTGGTGGTTACATTTTACATTTTTTGGATCAAATTATTGCTAGGGATATTTCAGTAGTCGCTGGATATTCTACCGTCCCTTCAAAATTCTACACCCTTGCAAAACTGGGCAAAAAATATACAATGCCTGTCTTTTATGTTCCCATGGAGAAATTCCATTTCCCAATTCTATATGTGTAATAAAACATTCCCAAGAAGTATACTGTTGTTCTTTTCAAAATGTCAGGTCTCAGCATGGATCTGATACTTTTCTTGGTTTCTAAACTAATCAGAGTGCTTGCAGCCATTTCCCTGTAATGATGCAGGCTCTGCAAACTCTATTTGAAGTCCTTTGTTATTAACTGGAGTCTTAGCATTACTTAACCTGGGGTCCTTGAGACACACAGACCTTGGCAAGTGGCCACACTTTCCATTAAAACAACACCAAGACAGACGATCTGACCTTTCAAGTCTCTTATTACCCCTTTACTCATGAAGGCGCATCGCTCCCGAGCAATATTTCACGGCAGCGGGTTTAGGAACAACGGGCACACACTGAAAGTATGAGGTTTTCTTCTTTTCGGCATTGAAAATTCCACTGTTGTCCACAGCAGTTAGGATGATCTGCTGTCAATCATTGGCGTCAAGCAATCAAACGACAAGTGCTGCTGGCTCAGACTATTCAAAAACAAAGAAAACACTCAACGGGAAGAGAGATTCATAACCACATAGGAATGCGTGGAAACAAATTCATAGGTGACACCATACAGCTACATTAAAAATGTACAATCTCTGAACTGCATTCCTTCTTGAATGAAATTCTTTAACAATACAGAAAAAGGCCACAAGGGTATTCTTGGGGAAAGTGCAAGTATCTGAAAGGTATGTCAGTACTTTGACATGCGGATCGCACCCCTGAACTCCCCTTCCCGACCATTGCTGAGCCGTAATACCTCAGATAGTCTCTGCGAAATCTCTATGGAGCTCGTCAGTTAATTTAGAAAATAATTGAGAAAGAGCTGACTTCCTTGAACCTGGGCCCATTTGACACAGTGAGGTGGTTAGCCTTTTCCTCAACCTCCCCAGTCTATTAGAGCTGATACCATCACACTATCCACCTCTTTGTCTGGCTGGAAACTTCTAAAGGAGGACAATCTCCTGGGTGAACAAAAAGGATTATAGGAGATTACTAAAGCGCTCTTCAATCTCCAGCTTCAGGAATCTTGGTTTTTGGCTCATCCAATACGATGTTATCCCTGTGTGTCTGCACTCTTACAGCACTGCTTGAGAAAAGGTAGATAGCACCAACAAAAGCAGCCATAAAAATCACAGAAATCATAAAAGTGCGTCTCTTCTTTTGACTCTACAAAGATTTCTCTGTTTATGTATCGGGTCATAAATCTGATTAAAAATAATTGGTTGGACTACATGACAAGTGACTGCCAGAGTGACAGCTTTGTCTTTGATTTAACCAGAGGTAAGGCTTAATCCATGAACCACAAAAACGTCTTGATCTGTGTCAGCTCCTTCAATAAACTCGAACACTCCCAAGTCCCAGATCAGCAGAGAAATTAGCCTATTTAAAATGCAAAAGGGACTTAGGGGTTCTGCAGTGTGGTGTGTCTTTGCATGCCTGTGTGAGGGTGTACAGATGTGAGGTGGGGTTGGGGGGGGGTGCATTCGACTATGAGACTCAAGAGGAACAACCTTGATGTCTCTGTGGGTAAGTGACAGATGTACAGTGGTGATGGCAAAGACAGGAGTTATGACCCGACTATAAAAAGGATAAATGCAGCGTCTAAGATGTACTTTTGCTGAGATATGGAAAGCTCTTATTAAAACTGCTGGCTTGCAGTTTTGAGATTTGCAAACCATATAATCAAGTAAATCCACTGCAGCGAATGCTCATAACACAGTTAGCATGTCACTTAGCAAATCTAACTAGTCTGGTGATGTGACAAGCTAATGTCCTAAGAGTACTCTGACGAAAAGTGACCGAGCTTTCCCAGAGTGAACCTGTCAAATGTACATCCAGGCATCATTTGTAACTCTTATCCTGTGTGATTTACTTTCAGTGAGCAGATAGAGGTTTGGTCTGTCTGTCTAATACGCCGTTGTCCTTGTGTGTCCGCTCTTGTTATTCACCAAAATCCCCAGACCAGTCACAACAGAAGCAGCAGGTAGGGGGTCCAGGGTCCTTCTTAAAGGACACCTTGCCAGGATTTGTAGCTATTGTTGGAACCCTTGACTGCAGCAAACCTTTGTTACCATCCAGTTTCTTTGTACAATATGATACAAGCTGAAAATGTAAAAGGATAACCCTATCAGCAGAATGAATATCGGTATTCTACATTTCGGCAAACAACAAATGCCATGTTTGTTGTAACTTTCCCTTTATGTTGAAACTTAACGTGTCTTTATGTTTCAATTTTCAATTTCATGTTGTAATGCTGTGGTTAAGTTAAGGCACAAAAAACAATTGGTTAGGCTTAAGAGAACATCATATTTTGGCTTAAGGCTCTTTTTACTCCATTTACGTACAAAAATAGTTCCATCAGTTTCAAATGTTGTAAATGTCACTGCCCTCATACATCAGTGTGTCCATTATGATGCCATAGATACAGCCAATAGATGGCACTAGAAGGTGGAGTCAAAAGTTTCAACAAAAAAGAGGCGACAGTGGAGGAGGTCATAATAATGTACCTTTTAATGGAGGCAGAAAAGTCTGTGAGGCCATTAAACACATTGTTCAAAATCACGTAGGAAAAAGCAAGCACTCTCAAAATAAATACACTTGTAAGGTGCACGGCCAAAAACAGTGACAAAGGGAAAAACGCCAGCACTCTCAAATGTCCTTTTGGTAAGTTTAATAAACCAGCTTGGATGGCAGTACCAGTATACAGACGTTTCGACAGAAAGTCTTCCTCAGTGTGTAGCTATGGTTACGGAAGTGGCATTTAAGTACGCTCGAAGCAATCAGAGCAGGTGTGTGGAAAACACTTAACACTTCCGCCATAAAATGTAGTACCAACTCACAGGCAAAGAATAAACAAAAAACAATCTTAGAAAGTAGGTCACAGCTAATAGCAGTAAATGCACAGAAAACAGATAAACATATGCATAATATACTCTGTTCATACAAAAAGGCACTGTGAACAACAATGTAGGCTGTGTCAGAAAAAAAACTGGCGTATAATCACTCGACTGGAGCAATGCGCAACCACTTTCAACATGTGCATTTTGGATGTTAACCTGCATGGAACGGTGGCTGTTGCTGGTAGCGGTCCTAGCCACACACAGCCCAAATGGGCATCGTTCATCCGGAGACGCTGCAATCCCGCCCGGGCTGAGAAGATAACGCAGCTCATCACGACAATGACCTGGCAAGATATGCTTCCACTTAACTTTGTTGAAGGTAAAAGCTTTAGGAAGTTAATGCTGAGCCTGACTGTTCATGTTCACATTCATACAAAGTGTCTTGAATGTCAGCGGCATTTAAAATCAGACTTGGTTGTTGAAGATTATGATTGAAGGCGTCAAAGGGCTCTTGATTCACACAATATTTTTTGGGACAATGTTTCAAATACTTAACAATAAATTGTGTTAAATTTTGGTTGTTTTTTTGAATGTTTTTCTCTTTTTAGACTAGTCAATTAGTCTTAATTAAAAAAAATTCGGGTGCCGTCCATGTGCTCATTTTCTCCTTAGCAGTAATTCGCTTTAGCAGATACGCCCACTGACACTAATACTATTGTTAATATTTTGGCAAAATGTTTAGTTTATGAATGGACCTAGCAGCTAAGCTTATCTTAGCTTCATAAGCCCAGCAAAGGCTGAGCTCTTGGTAGGCTGTAATATCACTAGCTTGTTAAGGTTGCTTGAAGTCTTTTCATACAAGTTTCAAACTGTGGTTAAATGTGTTTATAAGATGGACTCACCTGCTAATGTCTTCTCAAGTATTACCCTGGCAGGCGCTGATGCATTTTCCTATGTAGGCTATGCTAAAAATAGCTGTCAGCAATAGCAAACTCGTGCAAGTATAAAAGCCAGAAGGATGCTTGTATAATGTGCCGAAATGACAATGCAGTGGTCATGGTGAGTGAAACTACAATGTGAAATACAGAAAGGGCACTGGATAAATCCTGGAATATAGGCTAAGAGTTAGACATATGATGCTTTTGAGCAACCAATGCAGATAAAGGATAGTGTTGCTGAAGAAGAATGACACGCTAGATTTACTTACTACTGTTTACAACGTCTTCCAGCTGTGTTGCATAATATGTTCATATGGGACCACGTTTGAGACCTGTAACACCTACGCTACATTTTATTGCTGTTGCCAACCGACATTGCAGCTACTAGTGCACCCCCACTAATTTCAGATGCACCCTAAGTCATTTTGTTCTGAATGAGTTCTGTCTAAAGCTATAGACAATATTCGGAAATGTCAAATTATTGTAACACAGCTCAAAGCTGACACATTTGTTTTCTTCTGCCCACATTTCCCCCCTCAGGCCTTCCATCATTATCAGTTGTATCAACTATATTTCTGTATTTACAAAGTCTGTGTCGTGCTCATTTATTTCTTCAGCCAAGGAAATCTAATCCTCAGTTCCTATCTCTCCTTGTTTGCATGCTGCATGACACTGCCATAGATGCATCAATTACAATTTCACATCCATGATTGAATCTTATTTCCAGCGGAGACAAGCAGCTGCCTTAATGTTGTTCTCTGAGTTAATTAGTCAGTTGAGAAGTATGAACTCAGTGTTATTTTGTATGGAGCTATTAGCAAGTCTGTCTTAGTTATCTGACTTTGAAATACAGGATGTCTGTTAAAATTTGCCTCTGATTTGATAAAATATTTAGTTGAGTTATGGTGGTTAAGGTTCTGGTGTGAGGCTTGACAAATAAACCTGCAAATCATAGTTCAGCTGTCACAATGTAAAAGCCACGTGTTTCACAACATTTTATGATAATGCCATTTTTCAGATCTTGTCTTGATGAACATGGTCTATCATATTTGATGTCTAAATTAATCTTAGACTCACTGATATGAATCTACAGGATCAGTAGGATGAGATGTAGGATCATGGGCTGTTTAATTCTGATTTTGCCTTTAAAAGATAACTTAAATATGCTCTAACCATGTCAGTTTATTTGTCACGTAAACTGCATGCCTACAGTTTTTCAAAATAAACAGATGCAACCCTAATTTACTCATAGAGTGGCAATACAGCCATGCAGTATTTCAGTTATGAAGTAATTGTATATTGTAGCCATACCCACAGATGTTTGATTAGGGACTTTAATGCACAGTATTCAAATTCTAACAGCTATCACAAATAGCTGAATGGGATATCTGGTTTCAGGAGCTGGGACAGAAGTTAACTCGCCCCCAGACACTGTCTACATGTGTTACATTAAGGAACATCTTTCTTTTTATACCTCATACTGTGATCCTCTGCACCTTCCTGGAACTATTTTGCACATTTCTGCACAAACTGCATCTTCTGAAAACTGCCCAGCTGTTTCATTTTAAGTAAGATATACTGTACCAACATATTTTCATACAACAGTTCATATGATATCTTACCAAAATATATATACAACGGTTCATGATATCCTATGAATTTGTGCCCCACAAATCACATTATGTAATTAATGTAAAGTTATGTAGGTTAGGCTTAAGCAAGTAAACTTACATAGGTTTGGTTCAGGAAAAGAAGCATGGTGACTATGTGCCTTGAAATTAGGGCTGCCCCCTTATAGCCGACCAAATGTTATTTGACCAGAGTCATTAGTTGGCAAGACTGGCAACAAACAAAATAAAAATCAAACAAATCGTCACTGTCTGATGAAAAACACGTATCTCCATTTTGACTTTCTACAGTCCATAATATTCCCTAGCAACTGTTAGTGTTGGGTATCCAAATGACCAATGGAAAGACGTTTTATTACTTCATCTTTTGAACACATATTTCAACTGGGGGTCAGAAGTGTCCATCAAAGCCCCTGGAAAGTCAAAATCGTCAAAAGTGGAGATACATGTTTTTCATCGGACAGCGACGAAATGTGAAACTCTATTAGGAGCTGCACCTTGTCAAAATAAATCAAAGTCTATATGGCTGGACCATGTGGGAATTAAATTTGAAAGGACAGACACAGGAAGTGGCCACGCTCAGCAGTCAGACAGGAGTCACGTTAATTTACAGGGCTGGTACTTGTGGTTATTACACAGGCTAGTTAATAACATGTCGGGCAGGAAATCAAAAATGTGGGATCATTTTTGAGAAGGTGAAGGAAGAACCCAAGGTGATATGTAAACTCTGCAGGCAAACATTTGCCTATTATTCGACTACAAACATGACGTATCATCTGAAACATGTAAGTAGCTACATGCCCATTAGCCACTTTGCACAATCATTACTGCTTTGCTGACAGTGTTATTTGTAACTTGTAAAATATAGACCTATATTAATGAAGGTTCATCAGTACTGTTTTGTATTTCTCTGTAATGTAGCACAGTGTTAGCAATGTTACTTATACTATTCTTTCTCAGACCTTAAACTCAACCCAAACATGCAGGCGACTAGTTGACTAATGGCCCTAAATGATGACTACTGGCTGACTAGGAAAATTCTTACTTGGGGGCAGCCCAACTTAAAATAAGTTTGCTTGGTTTCAAACAGGACAAGAACATTGGTCTACTGAGGGAAAGTCCTGTGTTGTTTGAAACATTCAACACCCCAACCTGCCTCCTGAGCCCAGACTTTTGGTCATTATATTACTTTCATCTTTACTCCCGCCAGTGCACTGTTCACGAGATCGCAGCCTTTCAGATCACATGGAATACACATGAATTGCTGGCTCATGATTATGTAGGTTGTGTACAAATTGGGGTGCATTCCTTTTTGTTGTACACCAATGAACAGTGCACAAGAACAGCCTGATTCTGTTCTACATTTATGTGTGACTATGTTTGATTTCATTTTTTATACTATGTTTTTGTTATGCACCAAAACACCACAAGGAATTCCATGTATTTGAAAACCTACTTGTCAACAAACCAGATTCTGATCCTTATGATTGCACCTGTTCAAAAAGCCGTTTGTCCTTTTCTCAGGTTGAAAAGAGAGAGATATACCCTAACTATGATCAATTTACCATTTAATGCAATTTCCAAACAGTGGGACAGGCCTGTCATTTCAGTCGCTGCTGGATTCGAGATGATGTTATCAAAACCGCTACGCCAGGTAGAAGAAACAGGTGAAACTGTTCACTTTGTTGCTTGCTGAGAATTTGGGTCAAGTCTGAGACGGTCCTTTGGGGATTCCTTCAGCACCATATGTGCGGGCCAAATGCTATCATTACCCTCTGTCCTCAAATGACCCTTCAGTCTACCTCATGGGTCTTGTAATATCTGTCACTGTTGTATCAGGCCACTGGACCAAGGTCAAATGGGAAGAGGTGGATTTCTCCGTGCGTGTGTGTTTGCATGTGTGTGTTGTGTGTCTAATCCTGCTGTGTCTCTGCAGATTAAGCGTGGTGGGAGCCAGGTACATGTGGATATAAGGAGGTGTAAGCAAGCTAATGCACTGTGAGACAGATGCAGGAGCAGCTTCAGATCCCCAGTGTGGTGCTCAAATGTGGCAGCATGCCAACACTACTGCTTTAAGATTTGGGCTTAGCATATTAAAGATCACATGCAAAGTGCAGCCTCCTCCATGTGCACATTTTCCACTGACCGCTGGAGTCCATTGTCCTAATTTGCGGGAGGAGGGTAGTTTGCCAGTGGCGAAAACAACAGCCGACTTGTATAAATTAATACGTGTGGGTGGAATAGTGCTGCGCAGAGAGTGCAGCTGGCTAGGCCTTCGATCACCTCCCTACTCCTCTGCACGCCCCACGCTGAATTACAATGCAGACAAGATGCCGAGTCAGCTTAAGCACAACGAGCCATCTGATGTGTCCAAAAGCACACTGTATACAGAAAATTGAAAGAAAACGACTGCAGCATAATCATTTCGACAGTCAAAACATGATCTGAAATAGATTTGAACTAAGACAATGTATAGTTGATGGGAAAAAAATGTGGCGTTGTATGAGAAAGCCCCATTTTCATTCAAAAATTGGCATTGCTTCTGCCTCACCACACCGCTGTGAAATTGCTCCATCAATCCCCACTGCCTTTTCCCTCGAGGTAAAGTCAAAATATTCAGCAATTCATTTGTGTTGCTCATTCAGCAAAGAATTCATGTTTTACATGGGCGGTATAGTCTCAAAGGGGCCAATAGTTGTTCCAGACAGCAATGAATCAATTCATACAAGTGGATTGTTGTTCATGTTAACCGACAGCGGCAGCAGCAGCAGAGCAGAGCAAGCATGCAAGACTTCAGACGAGCACGTGCACACACACACACACACTCTTTTGTGAGACAAAGAGAGATCCGAAATAAACAGACATGCCCACACTCACAACAGCACATTTTTCACATCATATAAAAGTTATATGTCTTGCACTTTAGAAGGTTTATAAACATTTAATAGATTCCAGCAGAGGCCTCTCAGACAAAAGATAGAATCTGAAAACACTGAGCACACTGCCTGTTGTGGCCTTTTTTCCTCCTTTCAAAAGGCAGGAAACAATGGCTTTCTGACGGCATCTCTACAAATGTCTTCTCTGACCCCTGAGGAGTTAGTTATGGCCCACAAAGAGTGGATTGCGTGTTCAACAATATAGCAGTCGTATGAGTAGTCCATAACTCTACTGAGGCTGCTTTAGCTTTTATGATGTCAGACGTGCCGCAATAACAGAACAGGATGTTCTCTGAAAGAAGCGTATGGTGCACATATTTTACAGCATGATATACACATCACTTTAGGAGATCAACAATAGAGATTATAACTATGTTATTACTCCCATTTATAGCTATAGTTATCATGCTTTCAAGAGCATGGATGCTTACTTTGTCTAAGCACTTTTTTCCAAGCATGCAGTAATACCACACCTGTTTTGGGGTCAACGGAGAAATATGGCTGTCCTTGTAGAATACTGTAGACTATTCTGGCACTGTTTCCATAAGTGGGGTCGTCAGCATCCGACGCCGTGACTTGCAACACAGAGGTGCCTGAAAAAGAACACAGCAAGATTATTTCCTGCCATTTACTGCCTTTCTTAAGGATTCTCTAATGCTAATAGAAGTATGTTGATGTGATGTGTAATGACGATGTGTAATGGCTGTGTGTTGAAAATCACCTAGCTACCATTTCTGGCACAAAATCTGAATATATGATAGCAGGGCTAGAAAGCAAGAGATACTTGAAATGCTGGACACATCCTCACTTAAAAACAGAAGAAGAAGAAGTTGTAGCTTCTGGAGGATCACCTTGTTTAACCCAAAGAAACAGCTAGCACAATGACAACCCTGCTGATTTAGCATGCTTTAGCAAATACTAGCACACTGTTTAAGATCATATGTTGCCCACTGTACAGAACATATCTAAAAAATGATGTATAAATGAACTGCTGCTGCAAGAGGAGGTCAGAGGGTTCAAATAACACTGCACTGACTTGTGTCACTGACAATACAAGTTGTTCTCATTAAAACACATTCTAACTTGTCACCTGGTACCACATCCCCCGCAGTTATTGTGAAAATTATGTGGTCAAACCTCCACTGCAAAGGGTACAACCATACAGTCTTTGGGTATGACAGGCAGAAGCTAAGGAACTAGGCAGGCAAACATATCCCATCTGCTATAGAGGGATCAGTTTTAAAGCTAGAGTAAATATACTGGTATCATATGAAACTAGATGACTCAAGGCATCCATTGGTACCAACTGTGTCATGCTATCTTGTCAGGAAGGGGCCAAAAAATGTCCCAATGTTAGGCTAAAGTTTGGTGAAGGAAAAAGTGACATTGCTATTTTTCAGAATGTTTGTGTTTTTTTAATATTTCTGCATACTACTGTCCCTTGAAGAACTGGTCATTGTTCCAAAAGGCCAAAATTCTCAAGATCTGCTTGTCCAAAAAATGTCCCATTGGAACAAAAGCCCATCTCTCCAGCAGCACGTTATGCCCAAAACAAATACTGATTCCTTTAAACTGTTGTTTCTCAGAAAATACACATTCCCAGCAGTTAGACAACCCAATTGCCAGAAATTCTTTTTATCATTATGGGTTTCTGTAAACCACTGACATGTTAAATTCATCAACAATGCTTTGGTGATAGGTGGTTAGGTTTAGGCACAAAAACCACTTGGTTAATGTAAGGCGAAGATCATGTTTCACCTTAAAACACCCACTTTTGGTGGCATAAAAGTCACTGGAAAGCAGGGTAAAAAACACCCATGTTTGCTGGGTTGTAAAGGATCAGTAAAGACACACAGGATTGTAGGCTAGCTGTAGGAAGTGATAAGTGCTATATCGTAGGCAAATGGACTTGCTTGCGTTTCTTGAGGACGTTTCACCTCTCATCCAAGAAGCTTCTTCAGTTCTAAATGACTGGTACGAAACCCTGTGTGGGTGGGAACCCTTGCAGAGTCGTAGGAGTCACATGTGAGCTCTTAGTTTCAGAATCGTTAAGGTCATAATGTGAGTCGTTGACCCACCTGGCCACCATGTGAGTCTTTAGGGTCAGGTGGGACCAGGGGTGAATGGGAGTGAAGTTGTCTGGGGAGGGATCTCAAGACTGCATTGTAGGTGGGGGATAAGTAGTGTCGTAGGCCACCCCCACTGTTTAACGATGGTCATTCCAGCTTGATGTAGATGACTTCTTCTACTCCTCTTTCAAACCGTCTTTCCTCTCTGGCCAAGATGTGCACATTGCTGTCCTCAAAGGAGTATCCCTTCTCCTGTAGATGTAAGTGGACAGCCGAGTCTTGACCCATGGAGCTGGCTACAATGCAGTCTTGGGATCCCTCCCCAGACGACTTCACACCTATTCACCCCTGGTCCCATCTGACCCTAACGACTCACATGGTAGCCAGGTGACTGAGAGATAAGATGACTGAGAATCTTCACCAACTAGCTGTAGGAAGTATTCTATTTTCAGAGAAATAGGACTTTAAAGCAATGGGTGTTTGATTTCGGGATAACTTCCAGCCAGGGAAATTGACCTTCAGTTCAGTGGAACATTTTTGTATTATTGGGGTTCTATAATTTTGGACCGTCGGAACATTGGCAAGGCACCCCGAACAGTCTTTGAAATGCATAAATTAACATTATAAACACTGGATTCGGAAATAGTGATGGATGAAGAGTAAATTTAGGCCTATTCACAATTTGATTTTAAATGCCTTGCAGTAATTTCTTCGGTCAATGTTTGAGTTTACTTTTCTCTTCATGTATTGTTTAAAGGTAAAAGGCGGATTATAAGAAAAAAAAAAGATCTCTGTTATAAAATAACCGACTCGACCTTTTGAGTTTGTGATCATATTGAATATATGTATCCAAAGCAGAATGGGTCTGTAACACTGAATTTGAAAATGGTTGTTAGGGACTTCATCTCTGTCACTACAAGGCTAATGGCCAAGAGCTTATTTGACATTGCCTGTGTTGGTATGAGAGCTAAAGGTGGGTGGTGTTGGTGCTGAAGTGGATGTGGATGAAGGGCCCCATTTGGCAAAAATTGTCCCCCTGTCCATAATTTCTAATGGCTGGCCTGAAAATGGATGTTCTGTGCCGCTATTGAGGTTAACAGGTTGCCATTATGTAAACACAAAATATGTCAGAAAAAATATTTGGTACAGATATTTAAAGTATAAACAATATAATAGGGAGTAATAATATAAAAATACATTCACTTATTCACAGACAGTGACTGCAGTGTGTGTGTTATGTCCCATGAAAGAGAAATTGCTGGACATTTTATCGCTATTAAACTTTAAATGGGAAATACAAGAGCATGCCCTAGTTTTAAAGTATTTTTCATTGCATAAGATGTCAAAAACAAAGTCAAATGATTTAAAAACTTAGCGGGATGGCTCATTATTTACGCTGTTATTTAAAAATCCTGTGTAAAAGCCATTGTGGTTCAATTTAACACTCCAAGTGTTGCTCAAACAGCATTACAGGCTTCATTAAGCCATTATAATTGCATGATGAGTGCATTGTAATTGCCCTGCAAGCTTATATAATACATGAGTATATGTAAGAATCATAGTACAAATGTGTAAAGAGACGTGAGCTCTTTTTTACATTCTAGAGACTGTAAAGGTTCTGGACACTTGCTTTGCTGTTTTCCTCTGAGAATAAAACTAAATTAAACATGTGAAAGTCCACAGTGTCTCACCAGATATGACTTAATTCTCTTGAAAACCTGAAGGAGCAGGAGTGAAATGCCACCCATAATGAACCATGTAGTCCACAGTATGCTCCGGCACTCTGAATGTCTGTCAGCCTTGCAGCGAAAATTGCACTGGGAATTATTTGGACTTAATCAATTCTGGGATTGCTATGGAAGCAGAGTCGGTTCCAAATCATCTGTCTAGGAAAACGTATTAGTTAGTACATAATTTAATTGATGAACCTTGAATTGTTCTCTGTTAATAGCTCAAGTAAAGAAAAATCTCATCTGTGACCTCATATTATTAACATGTCTGTACAGCACAGTGAGGAGTCTGACTGCAAGATGTTCTGTATAATTCTAACACTATATATTTTCATATTCCAGGTTTTTCAAACTGTGGAAACAGATTCATATCAGTGCATATTCTGACCGATAATGCACTCATTATGCACTCCTAAAAGACTATAAAATGGGCTTTCAATTGCTCAAAATGTACTCCAGCTAAAGTGTTCAAGTACAATATATTTAGGACTATTAAGGTGACGAGTGCAACATAAAATGGTCTGATTCCACTCAATAAAGAATGAGCATTCAAGAGCTAGTGTGTACCTACGTGTTTGTGAAAGATTAACTTTGAAAATCAGTTTCACCGATGAAATAAAACTGCTGGGAATCTGGTCTCAAAGGTCAGGTTTTAAGGTCACAGTACCTTTTTTCATGTAACAGGTTTCCTGGAGAGTAAAAACACTTTACAATACAACCACTATTAGACAAAGGCTCTCACAAAGGGACCACCACCTGACACAATATTTGTAGGCTGGCTTATAAAAAGGATGATGAATCCTCTGTAAGTGCAGGAAATGAAACAATTAATCAAAACACTGCTGATGTAGGAGCTCTTGGACACATCCCATTTAAAGAGATGTTATTTTTTTTCCCTTTAAACACAACCTCTTTTTCAGGTGGTACCATAACATTTGAAAAAATGACTTCTTATAGTTAAACCTCGTAAAAAAAAAAAAAAAAAATAGACATCAGGTACTCAAGGATATACGACATTGATGGAATGCCAGACTTTGAAGGTGGGGAGACACCATAAAGGTGCAACATACAACATTCAAAGTCTGAGCCAGGATTGCCTGGACACATGATTCACCTCTAATAAGAGCCGTGTGCAGCCAGGCAAACATGAAGATGGCTCAGCCGAAATGGCGGCGGCTAGCTGTGCTAGCCCTTCTAATTTTGCTGACAGGGCTACAGTGCTGACACAGCTAACAGTGTTGACCTAAAGTGGGATTTTACTTCTGTGTCGAACCAAGCTGTACCCACTGTACCTCTGTGTCAGAGGCCTACGCCGTTGCCTGAAGTGCACCTCCCCAGAAATGTAACTACACGTCACAATGACGTAGACCTCCTTTTTATTTTTATAAGCTGAAAACCATTTCCCTCAGTGGAAACAAAGCTTTTTTTTTTTACTTTTATTTCACAGATAAGAAACAATAAATTGTGAAGAAAATAAAGCCCCCACAACATAGCATTTTAAGTCCTGTGTGTGATTTATCCTGGATTCATATGAGTAGAGGAAATATCTGCTAGTCATTAGGCTATTTTATACATTGTAAAATGCGATAGGCTTATGTGTAGTATTTGTTTGGAAAATGTGTTTAGTATTAAGACAGTTGTTTTGTTGGTGAATCTTGTGTGTTGTTATGGAGCCGTATTTTGTAACATTACCTTTGATAAATGTTGCTGTTTTTCCTGGCTTCATATGAGTAGAGGAAAACTTTGCTAGCTGCTAGGCTAATTTATACAATATAAAATACCATAGGCTTGTGCTATAAACATTAGCATGTTGTATTTGTGGGGAAAATATCTCCAGCAAAAGACAAGTGTTTTATCTGTGAATGCTATGACTTGTAGTGAAGCCAATTTGTGTAGGCTACTTGAGTTTGAAATTGTTGCTATCAAGCCATGTTTAATGTGTGTTTTGGGTTTGTTTTGAATCAACTCCAGCACCTCACAGAAACCCCACCAACAACTAGTGTTTTGGAGGTGTACCTGCACAGACACAACACCGCACAAGTATGAACATTCACAACAACGTAGAACACATGCGTGGGCTACGCACCTCAGCTCTATGCAGAGCTGAGGTACCAGTATGAATATGCCTTAAGTGTGAATCAGAGGGTTGGCATTACTGTTCCACATTAATGCCTTTTGATCACCCCGAGGTGGGACAGCGTTTTCAGTGGTAAATGGTGTATTAGTGCAGTGTATAGCGTTGGCAATTAGCTTGCTAGCTTGTACGTTTCATATGTATCCTATCAAAGTTCCTAAATTGATGTGTGAGCTGACTTTATCATCAGAAAGTGGAGGGAAAGTGGACTGCATGACACCTGGGCAACAAACGTCCCATATCCATGGTTTGCTGAAACGTATACTACAATGCCTATTCTGGCAGTTGGGTTGTTTGGTTGTGTTAAGTTTAAACACATCTGTTACACAATAATGTAAAAATGTTAGAGGACCTGTGGTTTGCAGAAGTGTACTATGCATCCCATATATGCAAAACTGGACTGCAACCAAAACAAGGAACAAAGAAGCTAGAATTACAACAAACACAGAGGGAGTGTGACTCCACTCTCAGTTCAGGAGGCCATTACTCAAATATATGTTTACATTGCAAATAGTTGTTTGCTGCTGTATTAATTTCTGAATGTTGTATAAAACCTTAAAGCTGTACAGTACCCTCCACTTTGTGCCTGGATTTTTATTTTTACAATGGGGTTGTTCCTTTTGAAATGCTAGCATCCCGCAGAGAGCACCTGAGGGTGCCAGAAAATGAATTCTGAATTCTCCTGAATTCATGCAGAGACACTGTGAAATCTGGACTTGGTTCAGCATGTACAGAACGTCCTTCCCATTATGAACCCAGTCACATACCATTTCCCATTTTTATGTCCACTTTCATCACCTCCTTTAGGTTTCAATCCATCTATCTCTACTGACCTCACTGGACTCATTGCCACAACCACAAGACATAATGTACTTTTAAAAGATCAAGGTTGGGCTCTGAAGGTGTAATATAACCACAAGGTTTTCTTCATCCTCCCTCAGCCTGAGTCAAGGGTATTGTGCCATTTGCTACATTCCCACTTTCATGAAATGAAAAAAGAAAGAAAACAATTTCCACCATCTGTACTGTAATGAAATATCAATTAGTTTGCAAAGTACTTAATGGGTAGAAATAAGATGTCATCTAAACGTGATGAAGGATGTCAATACACAGGGAGTGTGGATTAGAAGCCTGCCATCACATATGGAAACTGATTTGAAAACAAAAATTGATCTGTATTTTGTGATGGATTGCAACTTCCACTGGAAACAACACCCGAGAGAGGCAAAAAGGGGAAAATAAATCAAAAGTATGAGTTCAATCCTTTGTATGCAACCCTGAATCTCTTTTGTTCTGTCTATAAAGGCTTTGACACTTACCCACGTGTGCTTTTCAGCTCAATTTTCACACATTAACACTCATTTAATCATAACTGCTCATCTAAACAAGCAACAACCTCTGCATCTGGGTTTTGAAACCTCTATTAACTAGTGATTTTCCCAGAAGTGAAAGGGTTGACAGGAAAGCTGAGATACCATCTCCAGCATATCCATTTAGAGACATCTCAACAGAGAGATTTACAGTAGTTGGAAATGGATACTCCTTTCATCCAGCACTCTAAAAAATATTGTCGTACCGCTGAATGGGATGTATGAAACAGTAACGGTGGACTACCTGGCATGTGCCCAGCTAATCAATTCAGACAGGAAAAAGAACATCACAACCAATTAGTTGCCACACTCCCAGACAGCCCCTTCCTGCACTTGGGAGCACCAGTATTGACAAATGCTGGGGGATTAGTGCTCTGGAGTGTGAGGACAGTTGATTGTTACAGCCGATTTGACGCAGCAGACGCTGAACCGAAGAGGAATTACTTTAATGGACATGAGCAAAAGAGGGGGCGGGAAAAAAGGCTAATTATTTTCCCCTTCACAGTCCTTGATTTCCTCCCTTGGGTCATCAATGGTGATTGATTCTTTTTGTGCAACCGATGATGAAGTTTGCAGCCAATATTGAAACTTTAAAATGAGTAGTCTCGTTAGAACTAAACAAAGGATGCCAATACACAGATAGAGGCTGTAAATATTCTCATTACCTGATTATGTACTCATTCACAGATGAAGATTACAGCACCTGATCTATCTAATAACATTTCATTTAGAGTTTAGTACATATTTTGGTCTGACAGTAGCAAAACGACCTTTATCTACCTTAAAATGACCTTACATTAAGATACAGTGGAATATAATAATCTCGTCTGTCTGGGTCAAATTGATCACTATAGGCTGATGATTATTATGACAGATTTTTATTTCTTTTATTTAATTTCTCGTGCAGATTACCATTGAATTGTCATTTGTACATTTATAACATGAATATAAAGTAATGAAATGGCAACACATTCTCACTCTGACTTCGACACATATCGTCGTTTGATCATGGACTTTCCATGTCCAGATACGACGTGAAAGGTACCCTGGGTGTGTTGGTGGTTAACGTTCTGGGATGCCACATCAAGTACTGCCTGTTAAATGCATTGTCTTCTTTAAAAAGACACTTCCATTTTCACAGGAAATTTACAGTTTGCATGCTGTCTCTTTCAAAATAAACACACTTCATCAGTGCATCAACGCAAATTGACTTTTTTTTTTTCCCTCCAACAATTAACACGTGGTTGGGTTTAGGCCTCAAAAACACATGGGTAGGTTTCGGAAAAAAGGGGTGTTTGTTGGACCCATCCACCACCCCTCCCACTTGCACTACTCAAACTTTTGCCGGGTTTCCCTCTGATGCCGCCAAGCACAGTTAATAAACTATAATGGCGACCGGCCGCGTATCATGCCAATGTTAAAGGATGGCTTTTTTTTGTCAGTGTCTGATGCCACAAGTCACTTCCCATGGCCAGATTTCAATAACTTCTGAGTGAGACCCGGTTGGAAATGGACAGCATCGGCATTTACACAATTCCTATTGTTTGAAAATACAGAATACAGTAGTTTGTTTTCTTTCTCCATCACTAGCAGTTATGGCTGTTTCTCGTTGTGCGAGTAGATGAATTAGAGGTGAATACAGTGTGCAGGCACAGTTAGCCTGAGGAACACGAAGTTTCGCTAATGCATGTCATTGGCCCGTTTCTGGCATTTTGTTGTAAGCTTCAATGAGACTTCCTTTCATTGAGAAAAAATTACTTTCTTTTCCCGCCATAATTATAAAGTGCACCCAGCACCAGCCACAGATAGCCAGCCATAATCAGATAGGTTACCACAAGACAAGTATCATGGGAGTATAGAAAAAAAATCAATAAATAGAATTACCATCCCTTTTATTAACATGTATAAAAAGACCCAAAATGCACAATGTAAGTACACTACTTGACTACTTTAAGCCAATTATTTTTCTAGAAACAGTATTTGTGTAAGAATGATTCTGTCCCAAGCTTTTTGATCCCAGCCCATTCTCACTCCCAAATACCGTTGCTTTGTCAGTGATGTTGGCATCAGACACCGACACACCTTCCACGATGGTATAATACCCACTGGGCGGGTCAGTTTTAAAGGTAGCAGGCAGCAATCCAACTAATCCGATACTGCTGCTTTATCGTTGGATGTCAGCATGAGATACCGACTTACAGAGGCATCCTTCTCGGCGGTGTGATACGAACTTGGCAGCAGCAGTTTGTAGTGCTGGCGGCAACTACCGTAATAAAGAGCAAGAGAGTCTATACAGGGAGGGGTTGTGGGTGGGTCAGAGAAACTCTGTTAGGGTGTGTAAGCCAAACCATGATGTTTTTTTTTTATGTGCTTTTGTTGCCTATACCTAAGGAAATCAACCTAAAAATGAAGGGTTTTACAGACGTAGCAAGATTATTTTGAAAAAGACTTTGTGCCTGTAATGAGCAGGAACTGTACATTTCCTGGAAAAGGGATGTCTATGTTGAAAAGACACAATGCATGTCACAAGTGTAAACTGACATGCTGTCCCAAAACATTCATCTCAGTCGCAGTAGGGTACCTAGCCCATCATATTTATACCTGTAGGTCCACTGATAGAGAGGTGGTATATGATGAGTTGGGTTGAGAGCGTATTATTGATCCATATAAGAGGTTGATGAATGTAACACTGATTTCTAGAGGGGGTTTCTACGGTAAAATATACAGTACATATCAGTAATTATTATTCCACATACCAACCCAATTGCTAGAGTAAATGTTGGCATTGCATGTCACTGCAAACCAGCTGAAGTAGGTTTAGGCACAAAAACCATTTCCTTATGTTTAGGAAAACATCATGTTTTTGTCTAAAATGTTTTGGTGGCACAATTCTGGCAGTAAATGCAGCAATGTCTCAGTTGGGGCTTGAGTAGCTCAGTCCGTAGGGACTTCGGTTAGGTCGCCGTCTTAAGTCCCCATCCAGGCGAAACTTGCAGTGTGGACTGGTAGCTGGAGAGGCACATGTTTGCCTCTTGGGCACTGCCAAGGTGCTCTTAAGCAAGGCACCGAACCCCCAGCTGCTCAGGGCGCCTGTCAGTGGGCAGCCCCCTCGTTCTGACATCTCTCCATTTAATTCACTATGGGTCCTGTTGTGCATGTGTGTGTGTTTTGGGCCTGTGTGTATAGGACAACAGAGTGAAAAAATTGAATTTCCCCTCAGGGATTAATAAAGTATATCTTCTTCTTCTAAAAAATAACAGCTGTTCGTGGCACCATTCCCAGTGGAAGCACAGCGACAGGTTACTAAAAAAACACCCACATTTGGTCTAAAAAGGCGCTGAGAAATACAGTTAAAAAACAACTGGTTCCTGATGATTAGTCTGCAGTGGTCCGCAGCTTAGCAGGCATCTTACCTTGGCGATATGCCACCCACCATCCCCTCCACCCCCTGATGATTAAGTCAGTTAATATACTACGTCACTTTAAAAATGTTGATATGATACGTACAAAACCTACAAATGTAATATATCTGTGGTTTGCAGAAACGTACAATACCAGTATTTTCCTCTGGGCGAATGGGCTGCACGTACAAAGCATCAGAACATACAGTGCAGCACCCTTGAAAGAGATTAAGACATGTACTTGACACATCCAACTTAGGAACAAATATACTGAGTGGCAAAGTTGTATTTGTGTCAGGCCTGTCTGATCATGAATATTCATGAACGCAACCAGGGAGATATTGACTGTTTATAAAGAGGGCGCCTACAGGTCTATTGGGGTTTGCATATTTAATCGGTTTTGCACATTTCCATCTTCTTGCTGCAAGAAACTGATGAAGCTGTTCATTTTCTCGGAGGTATTTTTTTAATAAGTATTTCTACTTCTTTTCAGCATCTGAAGGGATTATTTTAGACAGACAGATATAAATGGAATGTTTTCAATGAAATGTCAGACTCACATATCCACCACCTTACAGTATATATTTGAAGGAAAATCGCTCTGACAACAGTTTGGCCACCGTTTATGTTTGGCCACAGCCTACATATGTTTTGAAGGAGTGCTATGAAATATTTGAGCTCCATACTTCCGAGCTATTGTGCTGAGAGGCAGAATCCACTGGACTGAGAGAAGGGTGGCTTTTGTTCACCCGAGCTAAAAACAGAACGGTACAATAAAGAAATAAAAAATAGATGTTTGCCACATGATGCTGGGCATACTAGTAGCAGCCGTCTCTTAGGAGGTGGATAGAGGCTTTTCTTTCCTCTATGATGTGGAGGACTCCACAGTCTCGATGGCGGGGATTGCTATGGAGGAACTATTGAGTGCTTTATAAAGACCTGCCCACCCGGGAAACCATCACAGCAACCAGAAAACAAAGATGAAAAAGAGGACTCGGCTGGCTTACAGAACATCAAACATTCTGGAGAACATTATCACAGAGAGGACAAAGCACAATGCTGCACAGGGTAATAACATGTTTGATCACGGCTCTTCATACTAATGCCTTCTTTTAAAACATCTTGGAGCAGCACTTGGCCATGAGTCTATTTGAGATGTACACAGAATGTAGTCCTAAGCATTGCCATAATATTTTCCTATGCACCACAGGGATAGAAGGGATTATAAACATAAAGAATATCTAAAAAGCAAACAAAAATAGCACTCCAATCTTTCATCATTCAACACATTCACACAAAGGCTTACTACTGTCGGACAATCATTTGAAGGTCCAGTTTATTGTGTAGCACTACTCACCCACTTCAGACATCTCAGGCACCGTAGCTACAAAGGGTCCATCTGGAAATTTGGGTGCATTGTCATTGATGTCTTGTACTTTGATGATGAATTCCGACTTTGGTTCCAGCGCCTCCTCTGTGTTGCGGTCCAAGGCTTGTGCATGCAGGACATAATGTGTTTTCCTTTCGCGATCCAGACTCTTAGTTGCATGAATATCTCCTGTCACCTCGTCGATGATAAATATAGTCCCAGCTCCTTCCCCGCTCAGAATGTACCTGACGGATCCATCGCCTTTATCTGAGTTTGAGTGAAGCTGCAAGGCAAACCAGACACAGGGTGTGTGAATACAGAGTATGGAACATTGCCAAAACCACTTCCCAGAGTTGTTTTTGATTCACGGTTTCAAAATGTGATTCATGGTTGTAAAATTTACAGTGGCCACATTGCACTATTGTAGACTAGCTACAGGAGAAATGGGACCAATATGATGTCAATATGAGTGCTCAATTGATTGGTTGATTAATCCATTCATCAGCTGACATAGTTTATCATAAATAATGTCAAACAGTTAATCATTCTCAAAAAAGAAATACAAAATATTATCTAGTTTCAGCCTTTCATAGTTAAAGTGATCTGCATTCTGCAATCCTCTGTTTTATATAATTGTAAATTGAATAACTTTGGGTTTTAGATGGGCAAAAACAGGAAAATTGGAGACCTTTGCTTCATATCTTGGAAACATTTTTAAAGGGGAACACCACCTAAATGAAGATTTTCAGTATGTACTTTCCATGTAGTGTTCTCAGTTCTCAAACACAAATTGTACCTATAAATGTAGACCATCTCCCTGGGTGCTCTTATACACCTTTTCCACCAAATTAGCTCTGATTTTTGAACCAGTTCTGACCAGGACCCTTGGAACCTTGGTGATATCAAGCAAACCAGCTCACATTAATGCCAATGTTGAGTGGAATGACTGCAATCAAGGATGTGTAATCAACAGAAGTAGTTGTACAGTGCACAAAGGAAGTAAACAACTGGGGCAACACCGAATACCTGCAGGCTTTTGTTCTTTTATTACAAATAATTGTTGTTAAAAATAAGCATGGACCAACTACGTATGAGACCATTGCATGCTCTTGTTTTTCTTGTGATTTCTCACTTGACTTTTCCATTGTTGCCTTCTCCATCCTCTCTTTCCAACCTGTAGAATAGGACACACATACTGATGTCATCGCAGTCCGCGCTGCTATTTTTTGGTTCCAGCTGGGAACCAATTTATTGTTGGTCAAATTGCTCTTAACGTTTCAAAACGTGCAGCAGCCAGAACGGAACTGGATCCATGTGGTGGAAAAGGGGTACAAGAATCATCTATAACATCTTTCCCAATTGACTGATCCTGAGTTCTGCTCCCTTAGTTACTGTTGCTAAGTCAGAAAAGCTTGATAAAAAGAAACATATTGATGCCAGTTCCACTTCGCCAGGTGCCGCAGTGTTTATTAGACAGTTTCTTGGCATCAGGCAATATAGCTTCAAGAGGCTGACAGCAAGGACTACAGTGTGTCATGGAGGTATATATTCATATTGAACTTTAATGAACAAGGCAACATGATGCAAATTTAGGCTTCTGGTCTCAATGAAAATGGCAGAAGTAGAGAGTGAGGTTGACAAGAATACCACTCAGGTATGTGCCCCCCTTTCCCCTTCTTGTGATCAATAAAATACTATGTAGTTATTACTGAATACAGACCATAGTGCTGACCTGAAGAAACATTAGTTACTTTGTCGCAGCACATAGCCTTATAATGAAAATATAGACAAAGGAACATCAGCCTTGAATGATAATTCATCTCATCTTAAAAATATGACTGCAACCAACTTACAGCATCTGTCCTTTTCCAAATCTCTTTAATGTTACCACTAGGGTTGGGTATCGTTTGGGTTTTTTCCGATACCGGTGCCGAACGGAAACTTTTAAAACGGTACTGGTGCTTAAACGGTGCCTGAACCAGTACCTTAAAATATGAGGTTTTTTTTATGGAGGTGGAAAAGTGGCACAAATGGGCCACTTTTCAGAAATGTGTGAGTATTTTGTATAACAGTTTTAAATTATAATAAAAACAATGTTTTTTATTTATTTATTGCTGAGGCAAATTAGAAATACCTAGACATTTTAAAATAAAATAAAAAACACTTAACAAATTAACATTACAATAATATTAATATTATATTAAATAATTAATACAATAATATTCTATTAAAACTAAAAAACTGTTAAAACTAAAACGTAAACAGAATATACACTCAACAAATTAACGAATGAATGCATGAATTAATGAATGAATGATTCTGTAATGTGTAATGTCCAATAGAGGAAGACATAGCATTAAAAAAAAGCACAGAAAGGAGGCACCATAATGTGCGTTTTGTTTCGGTCCGGTAGGTATTGGTTGTATAGGTACCGGTTCCATATAAGCACCGACTTTCGGTACCCAACCCTAGTTACCACAGAAATAAGGAGGAAGCAAACCTGGCTGACGTTAGTGATCTGACTTTAGGCTAACTCCTCTTGATGTAACTTTATGTTAGCTAGCTAGGTAGCTAGTGTTTTGCTAACACTAGCTAAAATAAAATGCAAGTAAATATAATGTATTGTGTACGTGAAGACTGTGGCAGTCCCCCTGCCATCTTGTAACTGTCTTCAAAATTTGGTTTTCCTTTCAACATTTTTAACTAGAAAATAGCATTTCTAAGTACAACAGCAAAGGGGAAAGTTGACCAAGGTTCTGCCATGTTCTAAGCTTGATCGACTGTTATTGGAGCACAGAGTGAAAAGGGGCGGGGTTTAGGAAGAACCAATTCATTGTCTATGGAGTAGTTTCAGCCCTAATACTTGATGACATCATCAGTGATCATTAAGTTGAGTTTTAGCGCTCCAGTTTCTTACTCATTTTTTTCACTGTCTTAGAACATAGGAAAAATGTATGAATTTTGAAAATGGGCGTAGTTCCCCTTTAAGATTACTCATTGAGAAAATATGAATAATGAAAAAAATACAACATTAATAAAAATTATGAATAGTTGGAGACCGAGTCTACACACATGAATCAGACCTAAGAATAAATAATGATACGCATCTACAACACTACACTTCTATGTAATCTCTGCCAAGGCCATTTAAAAACATCTGTGCTTTATATAGACCTGACCTTTGCAGCATTACTGCACTGTATGGTGATTCTCAGCCCACGTTTCAGATTCAGAAAACTCTCAACATCTATCTCTGACATTAGAGTATTCAATATTCTCTCTCAGCCTTGAGTGTACCCCAGCATCTCTCAAGAAACTCATCTTCAGAGATTAAAGTTTTGGAGGGAAATCCTTACAAGACTGTAAAAGGCGGGAAGAGCGCTGCCTCTTTCTTACCAGGAGAGTGGGGAATAAGGGGAAGACCGAGCCACTTTTTCAGCCATAATTGATACCAAGAGGATTAAGACTTTCATGCCAATTGCTCAGCTGGGTTGTAGTTTTAGACTTTATAAATATATTTTACAATACCACTGAATTTCCAAACCAGGGTGCCATGGTAACATCATCATTTAAACAACTTCATTTTCACCCAATGAATAAAACATGTTAAGAATCATAGGCTTCCTTTTATTTTTTATTTTTTTCTTCCTCAGGGAAGTGTCACAGCTGAACATAACAGAACAATCCATTTTCATTGTGCATTGGCGACGCTTTACGTACTGGTGGTACTGATGGTATTTTTGTATTTCATATTTGTAGATGCACATCAGTGAGCTGTGAGTGAAACCTCTGAATTCCAACTCAGTCTTGTCTAGATGAGATTAATACAAGTCTTTGGGGAACATAGGATACACATACAGCAAATACATAATTCATACCCTATTTGTATGGAGATAATATGTCACTCTTTCTCACATTACAGTGTATACAAAGTCTGGATACACAGGGACATTATATAAACCTGTGTGCAAAATACCACAATGTAGTGTGGGGGACAAAATAACAAATTAATGTAAAACGGCATGAAAGGGACTTTAACTTTGAAGTGATAAATCACAATAATGAACCAACTACAAAGGTAGGTCATTTTCTATTTAATGCCAATTAGCAGCATCTGTCAGACAAAACAGAGGTCTGGCACTATATGCTTTGATATGTGAGTTTTACAACAACATCAGACAACTAATGGAGCTCCACAGTGGCCAAATCATCTGTGGCCAAACTGCAGGTAGCCCACATCAGTCAAAACTAATTATAATAAAAAATTTAAAATATATTTCAAGTTGAGTAGGTTAAAAGATGGACAAAGAGGAACAGCAGTCAGAATCTGAAACTAATCAACAGGGATATGCTTTGAGTCTACAGGTGAAAATTAAAATATGTGCTTATTATGTAATATAGTACAACCATACATGCCAAAATGTGGTGTAGGTATTTTACATTTAACTGTATTTCTAAATGTTCAAACTTGGATATATGTCTCCGCGAAGGGTTATATATAACCTCTGCATTGTATTGTTTGGGAATAAATCTGATATTGTAATTTTACTGCTGATGTTCTGATAAGCTGGGTTGAGTGATATAAACTACATAACATTTATCAGGGTAGAAAATGTCCCCAGTATACAGTGATATTGCCTAACAATGTACTTTGAACCAATCACATTACAGAGACAAAGCTATTTCTAACCAGCCACATGATTTCCCAAAATAGACACAGTGAGGATGGTTACTTAAATGGTAAATGAACTGCACTTGTACAGTACCTATCTAGTCTTTCGACCATTCAAAGCGCTTTTTATTCTACATTGCATTCAGTCATTTACACACACATTCACACACTGGTGACCAAGGCTACCATACAAGGTTCCACTTGCTACTCAGTAAGCATTCACATGCACTCACTCACTGATGGAACTGCCAATGGGAGCAATTTGGAGTTTGGTATCTCGCCCAAGGGGATCGAACCGCCGATCTTCCGATTAGTGGACGCTCTACCTTTGAGCCACAGCTGGCCCATAAATCCTGAACATACAACAGGCAGGGGCTGAGTTCGGGGTGGGCTTCAGGGGCTCATGCTCTGAAAGAGTATTGAAGACAACATTTAATTTGCATTGTTGGGGATCCTTAATTTACGATTAGAGCAACCCAGATCATCAAATGGAGCAGATTCATTCTGTGAACTCTACTCCAGCATAGTATAACAAAAATAGGTTTCAGAATTGGTAATGCTGCTTACGCCAAATTCCTACACTGCAATGGTTACATCAGACAAGTTTTGCCTATTTTAAGTTGGCAGGAGTAACAATTAGTCATCCTCAACATGTTATGGTTTAAGAATGATAAAGCAAATTGGAGAACAATTACATACAAAATAGGATGTAGGCTGGCAACTATCATGTTTCTCCCAAATGATGTACAGATTTGCAGGCATTCTAATATCTTAAAAAACTTGAAAAATGTGCAAACAGCTGCCATAAATGGAGGGGAAAAAAAATCCCCCCGAAGGACCATGCCCCTGGACCGCTCAAGATTTGGGCTGAGCCCCAAATGTTTACAATGCAAGGCTCAGCAACTGACCAGAGGACATTTGTTTGGGAGCAATAGTTCTCTCACTGAGGGAACTTTTTCCAGCCAGCACAGAGAAGGACAGCTCAACAGTCACAAAAATAAATAGATAAATATAACAAAATGGAGCTGTTGTGGATAAACAAGGCAGAAGACATCAGTGATTTGGTGATACTTTGGCAACTTCAAGCCCCATTTGGCGCTGAAGTGGATGAAACCCTCCAAAACAAAGCTTGAAATCCGACATGAAGCACACGATGGCGTTATTAAGCCAAGAACATTACAAAGACAGGAAGTACCACAAACTAGGTTTATTACCTGAAGCATCACCATCCAATAAAGTAGAGAAAAGAGTGCCAGTGCAAACACCAGCAGTTAGACCCATCCCCCAGAATGCATGACAAAGCAGCAACAAACCTGAATAATTTGAACAAATGAACATATAACTGAACAAGGAAGAAGCTTCCTGGCTGTAAACATTTCATAGTTTAGGCTTTAGACTTAAAAGAATTGAGAATTATGTTATTTAAATATACTACTACTGAATTTTAAGGTTAAAGAAATATCTAAGCTCACTCAAACACTGACCTAATTCGTATTGTGATATAGTGATAGCAAGAGATATACAAAATTATATGTAGTATGATGGAGACATGCCATACCACCCTGCCCTACATCTAACTGATATTGTACATAATGTCCCCCCCTTCAAAGCTTCAAAGCTTGCAAAAAATAACTGGCCGAATAAACTGCAATGATTTGTTGTAAACACATTTGACTGGTGCACTCCCTAAATTAGCTACAGCTTCGAGGACAGAGCCAAAGACGAGACCATCTACTTTCACAGGATCCCAAATTTAGAAACAATCATCACACTGTTCCGTTGTATTTAGAGCATTAAACTTTGCACCCATCACAGACTGATTTGTGGATTGATTGTCCGTTTGTTAAATGATTCATTACTATTTCAGCACAACTAATCCTGCACCGGACCTCCATCGGACATCTCTGCTGGGAGACATGACATGACTGGACAGTCTGATTACCCGTAGAGTTCATGTGCAGTAGGAAACTCAGTGAATTAACTCTGTTACCTTGCAGACCCTGAGGCTCAGTTCTGGCCTCCCCGGGTGTATATTCCAATCGCTTAACAAAGAGTACAACCACAGGGGGTACAAATTTATATCAAAAAAGCAGTTCTACTGGTATAAATGCACAACCATTAACAGGGGCAACTTATTAAACAAGTTGAACGGCAAAGGTTCTCAGGCCACATCTAATCAAAACCTGGACTAGTGAATAAATTAGTAATTAGAAAGCCGCTGTTGATTGCAGGCCTGATTCTTGATGAGAGTCGTCTGTCCTTCCCGTGGTAAATATCAAGCCTATAATTAGATGAGGAGTCAAAGATCCTGTTGAATCAGGTAGTTAATCAGTTGCTAGATTGTACTAATATGAAACACAGCCTCCAAGGCAAGAAATCACGCCATGTTTACACATCAATGGCAGTGTGGACAGAAATAATTACTTTGTTGACACAGTTTGGCCCATTTCTGCGCTCTTTGAATTTTTAATGTCGTGAAAGACATTTGGAAATACAATAGTTAATTCCAGTGCTGGCTCAGGTTTGATAATCAGATCCTACATATAAAATCATTTAAATGCAGAGAACAAGAGATATTACTTAATACAGACTGCTTCCATAACTACTACAAGGATATATCCACTTCTGTCCAGCAGCACTCTACAACTCCAGCTCATAAATGTAATTTCGCCTCCAGTCAGAGTGCTAATTTAGCCATTGACTTCCTTTGCAGGAGCCAATAAATCATGCTTGGCAAAGTGCGAACCAATGATGCATATGGCGACTACTGCCTTCCAAAATCTATGGCTGATAAAAGTGTCAACAGGTTGCGGGCCATTACACAAGCATCACTGGCTAAAAGTACAGCAGTGTCAGGCCAGCTGAGAGTGAAACAATACGAGTATTCTCAACATTCAATTTAGAGAAGAACAATAAGGATTCATGCTTGGATATGAGCATTTTCAGGTGTATTTTCTGAGTTAGGTGGTTATGATTGATTCTAATATGATCCTTTGTGTTCTCATAATAGATGTGTTCTACATACTGTATGAATGATACATAGTCTGACCTTTATAATCAACAAAACGATTCTTTCAAGAATCTAGTGTAGATCAGAAGATCCAGGATCCATAACTGCCGAAATATTCTCAGAAAAAAATACCAATTCTAGTTAAGCATACATTTTCTAGTTAAATTACCTTGTCGCCTTCAAAAGTATGGACATAATGTTGAGCATTCTGCTTAGCTATGAACAGCAAACTAAAATTTATATCTGTGGATCCAAATTATTGTATTACCATACACTCAAAGGGGTTACACCCTGCCTTTCCGAAACCCCACCTTTCCGAAACCCCACCTTTCCGAAAATAGACTTCCATTCTTCGTAATGGCGGGGTTTCCCATTTTTTCTAAAGGCCCCGCTATTCCGAATATCGGGGACAACGCCCGCAGTTCATCAACAGGTGCCTCCAATCAGCCGCACACTCAATTACAGATCTGCTCCGACCAGCCTCCCCCTGCAACTACAGCTCCACTCGGCTTACTGTTGTCATGGATAGGCCTACATCGTTGCTTCTAGCTGGTGATATGCTGTGATAAGACTTTAAAATTGTAGCCGTGGGTATATGCTCATTATATCACAGTTAAGAAATAATCAGATTGACTGATTTCACCTTTCCATTTTATAAATGCATTTAATATATTTACTCCGACCAGAAGCCAGATTATCACTAGTCTGTCTGACCAGAGGGGGGGGACAATACGTATCCCCCCGGGGATACGTGTTGTGCGAGTGCGGCCGGGAGTGGGGACTTTAGCACCACGGACAGCGTGCGTAAAAAGACTTGACAAGCGTCTCCTTTTTATACATAATAAATGAAGACAGTGACATATTTTCAATAAAAAACAATGTGTTGAACGTTCATTTCAAGCTTTTGTAGTACAACGAATTTCAGAATTGTGCGAGTGCGGCTGGTGAGCGGGCGGCAGTGTTTGATGCAGGAAACTCGATATGGACTTGAAAATCAGTTTCGGAGTGAGGGGATTTCATAGCGGGGGATGGTTCAGAACAGTGGGGCTTCGGAATGGAGGGCTGTCCCCAAGAAAAGGATCCTGCAAAAACTGTGGTGGTCCTTGCATATTTTTATATCAGAGAAAAACCATTTCTTCAAAGAATTAGGGTTAGGGTTCTTTCAAACTGGTATTCTTGTTGCCACTTCAGTTGCAAAGACAACTAGACTGATTCTTTATTAAGACAATATGGTGATACATACGGATGCAGCAGCTCCTCTTTCTCACTGTTTGTGTCATTTTTACTGTTGCTAGTTTTACACTGTAGCCTTGAGGCCTACGTAGCCCACAACCACCACGATCGTCTATGAATCAGCACTACAGGCAATCACCTTGCATTTACTTGCAAGCAGATACCAATGGACAATTGTGAGACCATCAAGATCATTTTGTGCTGTTACCCCCGAAAGTAAGACACCGGTGGCAGCAGAAGCAGGGGAAGCAAGCAGGGATACGAGCTAGGCTAAAGGCTAGACCCCATGAACTACCCCTTCTGACCAACCTTCTTGCAAAAGTATGATCTTTTCCTACAAGACACAGAGGGTAGCATCACAGCAAAGAACAACAACTGTTGCATCCTTATTGTGCCCAAGACATGATAGACAAGTAATCGTTGTCCAAACGCTCTCTCTGAAAGAGAGTCACTTCCTGATTGCCAAACTCTGCGATTGTTGCAGGTATGAGAGTGGTTTTTACATGGTTATCTTTATCTTTTGTTTTATCCTGTGACTGACATTGGTGACTTATGGCTTTGTGGATTGTCCTGGCTGTCTCCCAGCCCTCCTTCAGGAGTGGCTCTGTCGTGGATCCCTGTCAGTAGGTCCACCTGTTCCTTGCGCCATATCTTTAGTATGTAGCATGTAGTCACTAAATGAGTACTTTGCGTTAGGTAATGGCTGCTAGCTGAAGGAGTACCATAGGTTCCCTTCTCTTCTTCCTTAAAGAACAAACACATGATAGGTATGTAGCCTACTGTGGCGCTAGTCTAATCTTTCTCCTGTTAATATTCTTGTTTTAAACTTAACGTTTATTGTGTATGACTGGAACTGTGGGCCGCAGTTGGTTATCAGCTGTGCCTGCAAGAACGCAGCTGTTTTGCTAACCTCTGCTTTGCTTACTGCTTACTGCTGCTTTGCTTCACCTAAAGCTTGCTTGTTTACCGCATGCTTGCTTTACTTACAGCTGGCTCCACTTACAGCTGGCTTTGTCAATAGTTGGCGTGCACTATTCCTAGTCTTTCTATGAATTGTCATGTACTTACATAATTGCCTTTTTTATCCTGGGTTGTTTTAACGGCCTGACTGTATATTGTGAGTGGGGTTCAAACTTTCTTTCATCCATGGTGTCCCTATGTTTGATTCATGGGCCTGAAAACCCCATGTGGGTGATCTAGTTCATGTAATTGTCACTTCAGTGACTTAATTTCAATTTACTTAGTTCATGTTATTTGGAAAGGAATATCAGTTATTTTGGTTATTGTGCCTAATTTGCAAATTTCTGATTACTTCTTTATTTTAATACAAATAGTTGTCCTATTGTTTATTACTACAGTGTATTTTCTCATTTCGCCTAATTTACCATAACCTGAATGTTAATTTCAAGCAATTAATTGTGGTTCAGTTGCTTTTTTGGACAAATTTACAACCGAGTGTTTATTTCATGCAGTCATCGTTTTGAGTGATCTGTTTTGTTCCTTTTTGTTCCTTATTTCGTTTCTGAACTGTAGATTATGTATTTTTAATTGTTGGTTTTATTTGTTTCTTTTTTTTTCTTTCTTTCTTTCTTTTTTTTTGGTTCTGTAACAACACTGGCAGGAGGCCTTTTTTCTGGTGCTGCTCATAATCAGTGTTTTTGAATTCCAGCAGAAGGCCATTGCCACTGGTGTTTTGTTTGTGTGAATAAAGCCCTACTAATTGTGTCCCTTCCTTGTCCCTTTGCAGAAGCAATGAGTCTAGAGTGGTGGGGCTGGTGTCTTCCAGTGATGGTACCTGCTTCATGTGTGCTGTGCTCATCTGTCCAACCCCCCAGCTTGATCATGCACATGTGAGGGGATGTGTGTGCATGTGTGACGTGGGGTGACTCTTATTTGGGCTGTCCGCCCTTACTGACCCACCATTCCACTGGTAAGCCTCAGTTTATTTTTTTTTTTAAGATTATTTTTATTGACTTTTTGCCCTTTTTGCCTTTATTGGCAGGACAGAAGGTGAAATGGGGAGACAGAGAGAGAGAATGGGGACTGACATGCAACAAAGGGCCGTGAGCAGGATTCGAACCCGCGGCGCTGCAGGCCTCTGTACATGGGGCGCCGGCACTATCCACTATGCTACCAACGCCCCAAGCCTCAGTTTCAATCAATTTATTTCTTTGGTTGGCCCCTTTTACTAGTATTGTTTTTTTGTGATTACCCATTTTTATAAATTGTAAATAAAGAATGAAAGTTGAATGAAACCACATCTTCTGTCTCACAGACAACCGAGGAGAGTGTCTTCTGAGTTATTTGTCTGAAGTAATATGAGTTCTTGGGTGAAATTCCTGCAGTGGCGTTGTCAGCTCCTTTTGATTACACTTGTCAGTGCCCTTGACATCACCACCACCTCGCCACATTATCCTTCCATTTTCCTCAGAGCCTAGCAACTACCACAGTTGGTTGTTCCGCAGCCTGCTATTTCCACTTGACGACAGTAACTGCAAAGAACTTACATTGATATTCTTTGGCAAATGGGTAGAGCTACTGGGAAAACACACTTCCCTTGCGCCATAAATCCAATCTAAAAGCTGATGGTGTCATTAATCAATAGCCAGTACACTGTGCAACAGCATTTACATCATAATGATAAGTTAAAGCAAAAAAAAACAAAAACGTTTGGGGTATTTGGTCAGACAAAAAGGAAAGAAAAAAAAATATTATGTTGATCAAGCAGGAAAAAGCAACACCTAAAGCAATTTAACTTGTTTTGGAACAGTCAAGTAAATTTAAATGGTTTCAGTAAACTGCAGCCCAAAGGATCAGAAAAAAAGACAAACAACAACCAATATCGATAGATCTTACTCTGACATACCTCTTGGCTGTAAGTAAACTGCACAACTTTCTCATGTTTACTAACCATCTGTGACTGCTGGATGATACCAAAGAGAGGAGATGAGGCTAAAAAGAGACTGTTGGAGCGTCCAAATTTCTCTGGACAGAGACCTCCCTCACTGCTGTTTAGGGGACAGTTAGTATTTCACATATTTCCCTTCTTAGTCAAAGCCGATTGTAGAAAACCGAGCTTGGGGCAAATTCCTGCCACATGATTTCAAACACAGGGCTCCATTTCTCTGCAGTGGGTGCTGCTACTGCGTTTCGACTTCATCTTTGGGATATTTTATTCATACTTCATTAAATTTGATCACACAGAAAATTTCATGACAACTTGCCTTAATGTAATTAGTGTCAATTTTGCTACACCGCAGAGCGAGCCTGATATGAGCTTAACATATATCATCTCCATGTATGTCAGTCTGAAAGATAGGGGCGAAGGAAATGGCAGTAATGTCCAGGTCACGCAATGTATAATAAATGTAAATATATCTTGAGACATCATGAGAAAGGTGAAAAAATGACCTCTACACTCTTGTTGTTTTGTCATCTCCCCACAAAGACTTAGAGGAATCCTTTCCCACCACAGGGCATCAAAACAAGGGATTGCGTTTATCTCTCTGTCTCTATGGGCGACTTTATTAAAGACTGCTGGAATAGATGACTGGCATGTGGCTAGCGGCTGGCAGCTGGCAATGCATTTCTGAGGAGTTTAAAGAGATCAACAGAGTCTGGGACTCTAAAGTCGCTGGTGAAAACACTCCAATCTCAAGGAGAACCTCACTTATGATTTCATCATATGCCCAGAGGAGCAACCCGAGAGAAATTGTAATTTCACTTTCTTTTGTCAACATGCTACGTGTTTTCAGTGTTTGGGCTGTGTATACTCATTGTCGAGAGCAGTCTTAAACTGTTTGTGTTCACAAGCTAATTGGTGCTCACAGTCAAACACTCTACTTTTGGCTCTGTCGTACTACATGTCAGGTGTCTCAGTCAATTAAAAGGAGACGAGACACGAGGACGAAAGCATTCCTCCAACCTGTCAGATAAATATACCTTCTCAACATTATTTCTACAACATTAAATAGTGTTTTTTACTCATGTACTAATGCTGGATAATCTAATAATGTGCAAAGTTAATGGTTTAGAAATGTAAGCAAACTAGAGTTGTACCCTACGATTATGAGACAGATTGAGTGAGTGATTAACTCACTCAATCTGTCAAGAGTTGATGTAAAATGAAACGTCACAAATTGTAACTTAGTAGAGCACAGAGTGAGAACTGCCCTGATGAATATAAAGAAGAGCTGAAAGTAGCACCTGTATGACCAACATAATTACCGAAATGCTGCACAATTAATAAGGTTTCTCATATAGACTGAGCATCAACTTCATTTTACCTCATAAAAATTCAAAAATGTTAAAAGCTTCCAGACAGTATACATTATTATGCTAACCAGCCCACTTAATATCTTTCTTACTATGTCAACTTTAAAGTGACTTAATAAGGACACAGACCTATGAATTCATAACCAGATTTACATACATTATTTAAATTAATTTTAAGTTGATATTATTCCAAAATCTTCACTGAAATGTGTGAGACAATGGTTTGTCTGAAATCATTACTATTAGCCAGATAAAGGACTGGGTTGGCTGAGCATCTGGTTAGATGGTGCCAGTTGTTTTAGCCACTCTCATTTTATTTGTGTAAAATGCAGATTATTTATTCATTGAAAAATACTGCAATGAGAATACTTTCACAGTGTCTGTAAGTTAATGTATTTTGTTTATCATCTCTCCCTATTAAAAAATGTAATATTGTGATGATATTGTATCTGTAGCAGCATTTCTTCACTGTTTCATCACATTTTAAACCCAATCAAATGAATGTTTTATCACATTTTAACCAGGGCTGCAAGTAATAACTTATTATTATTACTTCCTTGATTAATCATTTTATATTTTTCCCTATAAAATACCAGAAAATAGAAGGGCTGTCCCAAATATCACTTTTAGGGCATCAAAGTGTCAGGGAGAAATATCCAAGCTTAATCAAAGCTTCGACAAGTGGTGGGTCATTTACAGACAAGAACATACAGTAAGTTGGACTTTTTTTGAAACATACTTTGCAAGATGGCTGAGAATGGCTGAGCTGAGCTTAAAGTTTTCAGTTGATTTGCCAAGTAGATTTGTGATGCCAGTTTCCTCTGGTGCATCTTGCACTGGACTTTTTGGGGGTCATCTTGGTCAATTTTGAAACTATTCCAGACACTTGACTTCTTTGACTTCTTGCTATTGAAGCTTTGAGGCATTCAGGTCAGCCCTAGAAAACAATAAAAAATGGCCATTGCAATTTCCCAATGCCCATAGTAAAGAATTCATATTGCTCACATTGTCCAACCAAAAGTCCAAAACTTCAAGATATTCAGTTTATTATCATACACTAGTCCATACCCATTGGTAGCTTTATCACCTTCTACCTATGCCAGTCCTCAATGCCTATGTGCAGTTTCACATAGATTGACCATGTCAGTGAGTAGAAAAACATGGGACAGACAGAATGATTGACTGACAGAATGACACACTGACAGTTTCTGTGATTATGCAGAACATACCATACCATGACTTAGTCATACCAAAAATTAGAAAAAAAACCCCAAACATTTGGCCACAGGGGGAGCCACAGCGATCGGTGAAGTGAAGCATTTTTTCAGCGAAGCATTTTTTCTGTTGTTATAGCGCCATCCAGTTGCCAATTAGAGTTAAATTTCTCCAGTCACCATGAGGCGTCCTTTTCTACATATCTACCAAGTTTAGTAAAAATTGATATGGCAGTTAGGCCTAGATAAGAAATTAGCTCTCTAGCGCCCCCATTTTGTTTGATGGGGTCAATAATGGAGGGGTCCCCTCAGATTATGTGTGGTCATATGCCTACAAAGTTGCGTGGTGATCGGTGAAACCCTTGAGATGTTATACACCTTTATGTGATGAGCCACGCCCTCCGCAATATTCATTGCCTTATAGAAGCTCAGTTTTAGTAAGTTTTCCAACTTTTGCCAAGAGGGAACTTTAGATATTGGTCCCTAGATCATGTTCACCGAGTTTCATGCAGATCGGTCAAACTTCCTAGGAAGAGATCGATTTGAAGTGTTTTTGAAAAAATTCAAAATGATGGAAAATCTATAAAACCGGAAGTTATGGGTTCTTGAGACAAATTTGTTCCTCATGAGGAGAGGCATCCAAAGTTTGCAATTTCAATCGGTTGCTATAGCACCCCCCTTTGGCCAATTGATGTAATATTGCTTCATACGCATCCTCCCATGATCCTCTACCACTGTGCCAAATTTCACATGGATTGACCAAGTCAGTGAGGAGAAAAAACATGGAACAGACACACAGACAGACACACCCACTGACCCACAGACAGAGTTTTCATCATTATATAGTAAGATGATAAAGAAAAGCATTAAAGCCTCATTTTTGATAAGCTGGAACCAGCAAATCTTTGCTACAGGATTTTCAGTGTCCTAATGCTGTCAAGCATTACCCAGCAGCTGTTTAGTCCACCAGCAAATCTACAGTACCTTGCTACCAATCTCAGAACCCATCAGCTATCGTTCTGATGACAATAAGCCTTTGTGGGCAACAGCCAATATTTTGGTGGATCCAGCAGATTTTTGGGTCAAGACGTCCTCCTCCATGTGCAGGTCATTTTGGCTAATCTCGATAAACAGGTATTTGCATATGAATTCAGTTAAAAATGAGGTAATATAGAGCTAAATCATCATCAGACGATAGCCAGTGAGTTCAGAGATCGCCTTTAGACCAATTTGTTTTACTGCTCCACATAGACTGTTTACCTGCTGTTCAAATGTGATTGGTCAAAACCACTTGGACTACAAACAGAGAACAAAAGGAAACCAGAATGCTATCAATGCACAATTTTGTTCTGTTGCCCACAGATCCTGCATGCAGATGCAGATATCTCTTTATAGAGATTACCTTGCTATCAACTATATGCAACAAGCCAACAACTATAAACAAAAATTTATCAGTGGATCAGCACAAAACTTACAGCTGTGGCCAGCCGAAAGCATAGAACTCTCTGAAATGAGGCGGAACCACCAATAAACCCATAGCAGATAAAAGAAGAGTCAAATGCTCCATTTTTAGGCCAATTGGAAAAACATGCACGATCACAGAATCCAGTCTTGGTTTAGACATGAACATTATGCCAATTATTCTATTCCTGCCAATATTCTGCTGAACAAATATAGAGCCGACTGGCCACATGGTGCTGCAATAATCAGCCAAAATGCTTAGAAGTGGCTGCGATTCAAACAGACATAACTCATGCCCCATTTCAGGTAGAAAACTACTTAATCTTCTTATGTTAGGAAAGTTTAATGGAGCATGGAAAATAGCAACTTTTTGGGTAAAGACTACATGGCAGCTAACACAATCTTCACAATTACAGCGGAGCACCAGCGGAGGATACGCTCTATTGAGTGCCATCCTGATACATTACGAGTAGCTATACAACTTGACCTTCATCTATTTTGTGCTTCCACTTCTTTTCTCTTCTGCACCAGCTTTGTCCTTTTCTTTGTACAGATCCTGATAATGTATGGGCCTGGATGGACTGCATTATGGGTGAATGCCATTTGTAATGGCTCTGTCGTATTCAGTACACAGATCCACATAATGTATGTGCCTAGCTAGCCTTGTTTGCTCACTGCTTGTTTAAAAGGATGTTGCTTTATGGCTGTTATGACCACTCATTATGAACTGTATAGAATGAGAACAAGGAGGTGAACAAGAAGAATGGCCCTCTGGTGCAGGCAGAACAGGAATAAGTATGACATAAAACTCTGGATGTGACAATTAGATGATATCCAGGATTAAATTTTATACCAGGCACAAAGCATAAAATATGTCAAAATACAACCACGGAGACTACATGTCAGATGATTGATCCCATGCTGATTTGAAATCGATTTTCCAGCGAGTTAAACTTTCAGTGAGACATCAACTTTATGACACAGCTAAAAGGGCCTATGGGCTGCACCGGGGCACAGCGCATTTGTATAGACGCACCAAGGCTACAAATCGCTGTGCATGCATGACTGCAAGCTCAACATCTTTGTTTGTCTGTGTGTTCTTTGTTGTGATTTCACAACTCTTGTAATCAGTCTGGCACTGGACAAACAGCAGAAACATTTACATGTTGGTTTAGAAAGATTAATTATAACTGCATCCCTTTGATGTTGAAAGCAGGCCTCGCTGATGCAGAAATGGAAGTTGAAGGTGGGAGTCAGGGTGGGGGGGCATTTATTCTATCAACAGTGTGCATGGTGAGAGGAGCCGGGCAGGGGGGAGTGGAGAGAAGGAGAAATGAGCAGGCTGCGTGCCCTAGCTGATGATCAGTGCCTTGGCTTCATATTTGCAATTAGTGAAGGGGGGTGGGTTAGTTTTTGATTAAATCTCAGCTCTTATACTTCACTCAAGAGGACTTAATCACTTTTTGTGTGGGCGTGCTTGATTGTCTGATTATCACCACATTTTGACCACGCTCCCACCCAATCAACTCCCCTGAGCGCCCCCCTTCTCTTCGATTGATTTGTAACAGTCACAGTAAACCCTGATGATGGAGCACCCGCCTAATGACCATACATCAAGAGACAGTGATGAGGGGCGTGCTGGAGACGTGCCTTTGATGCACATCACCGAGATCCGCCCTAATAGTCGTCCTCTATTTTGACATCTGCGGGGAGAAACAGAATGAATCGTTGTCTTCCCAGCAGGATGGTTGACTTCTTGATGTACAGTAATGAGATTATTAGAGTCCCGGAAGCAACTCTGACACTCATTTAATGGCTTTGCCTCTAACTGCTGCTAAAATTTGATATTTGAATGAGACAGAAATGAAACCGTCAGCAGATCAGCTTTAGAAAACATGAAGTTTCTGCCTTGCTCTGGCAGTGAGTGAGGGCAAATGGCTTTAGTCTCAAGTGTCTAAATGGTGCTAATATGTTTGAGCATTTCAGCCAGAGGACAAGGGAATGCACTTAGGATATTATGCATGCCTGCACAGACACCAGACATAAGATTCAGGTGTTACTTTCTACAGCTGAAGAATCAATGGAAGCTCTTTTGTTTGGCAAAATTGTGGCCATATCACGGACATGGCGCTACGGATACATTTCTATCCCTGACCAGATAAAGATGAGCCTTTCAAAACAAAGTCTACAGATCACAAATGAGAAAAAATCAATGAATATCTCTTTGCCATGTGAACACACAACACCTACTGAATGTACATGTTGGTGTACATTCAATATATGCATGTCCGCCCCCTCAGTAGGCTGATTGCAAAAAAAAAAACACTGTAGCTTTTTAAACAAAAATCTACAACCCTGTTTCAGAAAATACAAAAATGTCAAGGTCAGTTTGTTGCATCTAAACTCCAATAAGGTCCATTTCGGATATAACACTACACACGTTAATATGGACAATTCCCAAGCCCTTGCAATGCAAGATACTTTGCATGCCGCAATCAACATTCTGAGCTTCCTCTGAATTAGAGTCATGACCTCCAGAGCCGCAGGTGACGCTATTGCTAAGCGGAGAGCATAGTAACGGGTTATGTTTTTAATCAGGGTTTATGACCCATTGACTTGCTTCCTTCAGCGACAGGCAAACAGTCGGAATAATAATCAAGTAATTTAAATTGGCACTTCTGTGTTTAGTCCAGCGATGGAGCCGGCTATCACTCATTCCTATTGAAACGGGAGTGTCATAAAAATAGGCCGGACTCGCCAAGCATCAGTCGTGACAATGCTTAATGGATTTTAAAGCAAGGTCCCTGTTAGGTGACAGAAGCCAAGATCCACACTGATTGTGACAAAGACTCATCACTCCACTCTGCAGTTTCCTTCGCTACAAGGCTCTACACAACTTTTTGGGGTCTTTTAGATTATTATTTTGGTTTGAAAACCTTCAACTTAACTGCTTAGTTCAGTTTAAGACTGTAGTCTCCTGGTCA